>NC_142063.1:129994369-130306631 GCF_059756535.1 Pantherophis guttatus | reverse complement strand
ATGCCTTAACCACTATACCAAACTGGATCTTTACATAGTCAGTGGAGTTATTGTAAGCTTATGAATTCTAAGATGATAATAAACCATCATAGAATGAAGGTAAGACATAGACTTTGTTTCATTAAAACATTATTTGGAAATAGTATCCTGCATCTATGAAAAGCAGTACTGAAAGTTTAGGGCTCTCAAACATACAGTCCATGGTCATATGTAACCTCCAAATCACTGTAGCCCTCCAGAATGCTTTGTAGACACCATCTAAGTGATACCTAAGCAAAGGCACTGAACACCATGTAGATATCCAGGTTGTGCAACAGGTTAAGGAGTGATCTGGTTCCCATAATTTGCCTGGCTCTCCCAGTTTAGGAGGGTATGGTTAAGTGGTCTCACAGTGATAATCTCAAAACTGCTCATGGCCGATATCTTCTGTTCTCAGACTCTGTGGCAGGTAATGCCTTCAGGTAGAGACAAGAAGGAAATAAAATTTGGTCAGGGAGGAAAGGCAGGAGACCAGGGCTACCACGAGGAGAGGTAGTTGAAGAGGAAGAGTCTGGCCGTCCTTCCATACTACTCCCTGTCTTTGGCAAGGACTGGGAAAGGCAAAAAGCAAGCAAGATTTCTCTGCCCAGCAAAGAGAGGGAACAGAAAGGAAACCAAAGGACAAACCTATCACTCCAGTCAAGAAGAGACCAGAAAAAGAAAAAGGCATGATTTGGGCAGCCTGATACTTTTCCTACAAGATTATTTCCTTCCTTCCTTCCTTCCTTCCTTCCTTCCTTCCTTCCTTCCTTCCTTCCTTCCTTCCTTCCACCCACCCACCCACCCACCCATCCATCCATCCATCCAATCCATCCATCAGTCTGACTTCTGCCTGCAGGGTCCCTGAAGTTTTCTTGGCAACATTTTCAAAAGTGGTTTGCCTTTGCCTAGGACTGAGAAAGGGGTTAACCAGATGGCAAGTTTCTATTTCACAGAAAAGGAGGGTTTTTGTTGTTGTTAATTTAATAAATGTATGATTAACAGCATGCCCTGATACTTTTCATTCCCTTTATTTTTCGCTTGTCAAAGTGCTTTGTATCAATTTAGGAATATGAGGAGGCTTTAATGTGGCAACCTTCCAGTTAATGGAAGTAGTTCTCATGGGGCACTCATGATGATTTAAGTTTGAGACCCCGGTTTAACAAGTGCTCCAAATAATGTTCAATGAGCATAAAGAGCTCTTGCTAAAACAAGACAATCTGGCAGGCAAATACTCTCAGGAACCCCATGAAATCTTTCTGTTTGCAACAAAAGTCTCTATGTGTTTGCAAACACAACCACGACCAATTATGGTTTAGCTGCAAACATGCCTAGGGACTCGTTTCTTTAAGTGGTGTAGCTGCAAATCAACCTTTTATGGTTTCTTGGACTGTTATTAGTGACACTGTTATTAGTTCCAGCTATGCTGTCTGAGGACAAGCAATTTTACTTATGTGCCCTAAGTAAATAACTTAGATTCAGAAGAATATTACTAAAGCACAAAAAATACATGGAAGCCAGTTTGGGACAGTGGTTAAGGCACCAGGCTAGAAACTGGGAGATTGCAAGCTGACAGGAGTCAAGAACAAAAAACCAAATACTTAGAGCACCATTTTCTATTTCTCCCTGGAACACAACAAATGGCATATTTATTGTTTATTTATTAGATTTTTTTTCTTTACCTTGATTACTTTATAAATAACTCAAGATGGCAAACATACCTAATACTCCTCCCTCCTATTTTCCCCATAACAACCCTGTGAAGTAGGATTGGCTGAGAGAGTGACTGGTCCAAGGTCACCCAGCTGCCTTTATGTGCCTAAGCAGGACTCGAATTTACAGTCTCCTGGTTTCTAGGCCAGCACTAATCTAGTTAGTCACTATACCAAACTGATTCTCTACACCAGGAGTGTCAAACTCGCGGGCCATGGGCCGGACGCACTATGCACTGGCCACACCCACCCCCGTTTTAGCAAAGGGGGGAAAGTTGCGATACATCACATGACGACAACGTGAAGCCGTGAGTTTGACACCCCTGCTCTACACTGTTGAAAAATTCAGAGAAAAGTAGCAGGAGTATATTTTGCACGAGCAAGTATAACTATTGGGTAGAGTTTTATAATTCATGGTTTGAGATACTGTAATGTATATGTAAAGGCTTTAACAGTGTTACTTAAATTGAACTTGAACACAAGATGTTATGAAACTATGCTTAGCCCAAAGGAAAAAAAATGTGTTCAGTCTACTTACTGCTGGAAGTTATCATGAACGGAATTAAGCAAATTAACCTGAAAAAGCCCAAATATAAAGTTTCCGATGTAAAAAGTTTTATAAAGTCATTCAAGCAATAGGCTTGTTAAAAAGCAATTTGTATATGATTATATATTATACAATAGAGTATTGATTACATGATTACTGGCACATGAACATGTGAACTCTTCATATTCTGGATTGCAAAAAAATGAGATGTAAAGCTTGATAGCTTATTTATGCATACTTGCAATCACTGTGGTAAGAATATTTATCTATGAACCAGCTTGTGTTTACCTTGGTATATTAAATGCAAATACTACATGCTATCACATTTCCAATACTATATAAAATGTCTGCTGGCAGGAAATTTAGATTACCACAGTCTAAAATATCCAAATATTTATTGTATTTACAAATATACCACTGTTCAAGCTAGCACAGATATTTAGATAAATACAACATGAATTCTGATAATAAGGCTGCAAAGATTATCATTAGTAAAAAAAAAATACTAGATTCAATGAGTCATCCACAGAACAGAATTCCATTGAAAGAAGATTAAGCTCCTAATAAGTTAGCGGAACAGGCTAAAGTAGACCAAACTGATTAATTTCTTAGTAAAACAAATTAGGTTGGGCAGTATTCCATCTATTTTCTTCAAAGGCTAAGATACCAAAATTAAACAGTATCTATGAGGAAAAATTGAAGAATTCCTAACCAGCACCATAAATTATACAGTTATATTGCATAATCTAGACTTATCCTCTTATCCCTCCTTGTACCAGCATGTGGACATTGGGTCTAGGATGACTCATCACAGCCAACTCGCCAAAGGACAATTCGCTACGGCCAACTTGCCGTGGGACAAAAGTTACATAATACTGAAGAAATGGTGAAATAGAATAATTAAAGAACGGATGCAAAAGGAGGAACAAAATGGGATGTGAACGACAAAAATAAAAATAATTTTTAATTTATTTTAAATAATTAAATAAATGGAAATGGAAATAGACTGGTCACATAGCAAAAAGAACTGATGGCAGGTGGACCAAGGCAGTCATAAAATGGATCCCACTTGATAAAAAGCATCCATGAAAAAGACCTAACACAAGAGGGATCAACAACATCAGCAAGTATTGCAGGCCAAATTGGAAACCTCAGGACTGTATTGGTTGGAAACATGTGGAAAAGGCGTTCATCCTGAAGTGGATAGACAATGACTAAAATGATGAATTAAATAAAATTGTTGATTTTTCCTCTGACAAAATGGCCGCAGCAAATTGTGGTGAGTTGATTGTGGTGAGCTGGCCGCTGTGAGTTAGCCACAGTAAGTTGACTGTGGCAAATTCTCATATTCCGTGGACATCAGTCGCACACTGATTCACTGAGGTATAACACTGCTGAACCTATCTTTATATCCACAACATTAACAATATTTTAAAGCAAAGGGTTGTTTTACAAATTCCAAGTGTACCCCAATATAATTTAATAAGCAAGCATAAAGTGTATTTTAGTTCTAAATAATGAGATGTAGGATTTGCAGCCTTAGCTGAATTATTTCATGATATTATCAAGCTCAAAAATAGGCTTTGTGTTTTCCCAAATTACTGCGAATCTTATTTACCTCTTTTTCCAAATACACCTTTTTATCATCCAGTGTGTTGTAGAGGGTAAAAAACTGCTTTGTTTCTTTGTGTGTTGCTGATACTGTGAAAAATCAAGAATTCAGAAAAACAAGTTAAAAATATAGCAGACCACAACTGATTGTATATTTATTTAGTTTATAGCCCACTTTCCTATTGCAACAAATATTCAAAGATGTTGAAACAAAAATTAAAACAGAAGGAAAATTATTTCAAAATACAAATTAAAAATAACAGTAAAATAGCACTCAAATTATTTAAATGTCTAGATCAGGGGTTCTTACTTTGAAAATTTTAAGACAGGTGGTCTTCAAATCCCAGAATTCCCAAGCCAGCATACACCTTTTAAGGATAGTCTCCTACAAGTAGTCCCTGATTTACAACTGTAATTGAACCTGGCAATTATGGGTGTTAAATCATGACAATTGTAAAGCAGTTTGAAAAAACCATGTTTGACCCAATGTAGCTGTTGTTAAGCCAATGCAGTGGTTCTTAAGCAAACAATAAGGATGTTAAATGAACCCATTGTTCACTACGGGCTTTTTTTCCTGCTGGAAAGTGGAAGAAAATCCCAGTTTCTGGCAGACTTATTGTAAATTGGTATCATGTGATTGCAGGACACTGCAAAAAAAAAAAAACCTTTTGGGAGGTCTGCTGTAACTTTGAATGGTTGTTAAGCAAATGATCGTTGAGGACTACCTATATCATAGGTGATGATGTGATATAGCAAGGCAAGGCATGGGTAGCTGTTGCTACATCTAACTGACTTAGAATATGTCACAATCCAGATATCTAGCGTGTTTGTTCAAAGAAAATCCTCACTAAGCTGCCATCAGTGAATCCAATTTTATCTCAAACATCGTGCACATTCTGTGTGCACAGAAAAAAACAATTCAGTAGTCCAGTTCTTTTCCTTATCCCAAAGGAATGCAAACTGAAAGTTTGCATTCGTCTTTGGAGTATTTTGATCCATTATGTTAAAAGAGTGTTTCAATCATGCGTTCAGGAAGTTTTCTTTTCACAGATCGCCACTGCTCTCTTCATATTTTTATATACCATTAAAGTAGCACCCTTTCTATATTTAAATGTTCAGAAAGGGATCTAATAAAACCATTTCATTTAAGAGAGTAACTGTATAGGTTATTGATTTCAGCAGACATTCCCCTGGGTGCCTGTGTTTACAAGTGCATCCATTTTTGATGTAGTTGTTCCTACATAGTTCTGTTTCCAAAACAGCGAATTACTAAATTGTATCCTTAATCTACACCAGGTGTCCCTAACCTGTGGGCCATGACCCACTACCAGGATGTGGCCTATATGCACGTGAGTGGCGGGCAGTGCATTTGCAGCCCGCTCAAAACCCCTCACACACAAATGAAGCTGTGTGCGCAGGCACACCTGCCTGCCCCTCGCACAAAACCATCCCTTTTCCCCCCATCCCCACGCCACCAAACTTGAAAGGTTGGGGAACGCTAGTCTACACCATGGGTTTTGCAATTTCCCCAATCTTAAACAGCTCATTTGAAATTATTGCGTTTAAACTTTATAGGCAATTCATACAGTACTATATTCATCAAATTACTAAACAAACCCGCTAGTAAAATCATGTATTTTCAACCATCTAAAAATGTGAAAAAAATTACAATTATAATACCCCAATTTGGGACTAAACATCAGATTATGACTGGAACTTTTTTCTGTTATGAAAACCATCCATGATGGATATAATGGATTTGTATTAGAACTTCAAACATCTAGCCTGATTTATTTTGGGTCAAGTGTCTTTTAAATTCTCAAGAGGTTATCAAAAGGTAAGAAATGACCAAGAAGTTGGTTGTATCTGTTTACTCTCTCTCTCTCTCTCTCTCTCTGTGTGTGTGTGTGTGTGTGCACGCGCGCATAGGTAGATGATAGAGATAGATGATAGATAGATAGATAGATAGATAGATAGATAGATAGATAGATAGATAGATAGATAGGGAGGGAGGCAGGCTGGCTTGTTTGGCTCTGTTATTGTATTTTTTTTTCTTTCTTGGAGTTCGTATTTTAACATTGTGAATAAAAAAAAATTGAAAAAAAAAAAGAAAAGACTAAGCTGGCAAGTAATCAGCCAGTCTAAAAACGCCAAGCAATAGATCTTAACATAAAATCAACATTCTGTGAATTGTAGCTCACATAAATTTATTGGAAGTGACAGAACTTCAGCTTGTAAAGGAAAAAGGGTTATTCTAAATGATTTGTAATGCTCGTTTAAGCATCTATCAGGCAGGCAAAAGGTAGAATTCTCCTAAATCATCCATTCACTACATTAAGCACAACCAAGGGGGGAAAAAAAGCATCTGTTCTGGAGAGAAATAAGGCAGATTCTGACACAAAACACTCTTCAGGCTATTAATGGTACTGGAGAGCCTGAAAAGGCATAGTGGTAAAACTCATATATTATTTTGGTGTGCCTGCTGATCCATCATATGCATGCATGGCTATGCACACACAAATGGACCAAAGAGATCAATCTGCTCTATTATATTTTTACTGTCTCTTACTGCTTGATGTGTGGTTCTATTTTACCGCATTCTTTACTTCCGTGTCTTTAGGTATACACACACACACAAACACTATGTTTAACTCATTGCCTCGACAGCTTTTGAGGATAGCTGATGTATTTTTTTTTAATTTAAAGTAGGTTTTAAGGATAAGTAATGACAAATGCCGAACTGCAATTGCAGACTAGCAAAACATCAGGCTGGGAGTATAGCAGCAGTGATGGGAAAAACACGTTCAGTGCAGAGATAATGGCATTTTCTACCAGGATTTCCTTAGTATTGGTCACATTACATATACAGAGTAAATTCTGCTTTCACAAAGCATAACACACACATATACTTGTCAATCTCATCTCCAAACCAAATATGCAACTTCTGTTTTAAAAAAACAGAGAGACACAAACTACATTCAATTTCGGAATGCAGTGGCCTACAGAGGGAACATAAGCTAAATGTCTAAAAAAGTTCCTAGATCTTATGATTGGGGGCAAAGATCTGTAAATACCTACATTTCTGGAGGAAAAGAACCCAGAAAAGGATAAACAGCTGTGCTCCCCACTTAATTTCCCAGTTTTACAATTCATCTACTACCTGCAGCAAGAAATAGTTGTGTCAGAAATTTTCTCATGCAAATGCATATGTTGAGATACTATGTTTTAATGCACCTAACATTAGTATTTATCCAAAGAACTTTTCAAATGTAAATAGACTTTAAACCAGTGGTGGAATTCAAATTTTTTACTATCAGTTCTATGGGTGTGACTTGGTGGGCATGGCAGGGGAAGGATACTGCAAAATCTCCACTCCCACCCCACTCCAGGGGAAGGATACTGCAAAATCTCCATTCCCACCCCACTCCAGGGGGAAGGATATTGCAAAATCTCCATTCCCACCCCACTCTGGGGCCAACCAGAGGTGGTATTTGCCAGTTCTCTGAACTACTCAAAATTTCTGCTACCGGTTCTCCAGAACCTGTCAAAACCTGCTGAATAGCACCCCCGCTTTAAACAACTTCAGAACTCTAAAAAACCTAACCCAGGGATGGGCAAATGTGGCTCTTTTACAACCTGTGGACTTCAACTCCCAGAATTCCTGAGCCAGCTTGGCTATCTCAGGAATTCTGGGAGTTGAAGTCCACAAGTTGTAAAAGAGCCACATTTGCCTACCCCTGACCTATCCCATCTGGCATTTATTGCCCAATCTTCATAAATAGGGTTATAAATTAATTTTATTAACTTTCAGAGTTAATAAAAATAAATGAATCTCCCAATAAAACAAACTTCTGATTGCTCTACAAACAAACGAGGCTAAGAACAGATGAGTTATTAGAGCCAAAAGGACCTTTATTCAACCCTGCATCCTGACAGCTGCTAGGACTTAGTTTCCCCCACTCTACAGGTAGTCCTCGACTTAGAACCATTTGTTTAGTGACCGTTTGAAATGACAAAAGCAGTGAAAAAAAATGACTTATGATCGTTTTCACACTTATGACCACTGTAGCATCCCCACGGTCACGTGATCAAAATTCAGACGTTTGGCAAGTGACTCATATTTATGACTGTTGCAGTGTCATGTGATCCCCTTTTGTGACCTTCTGACAATCAAAGTCAATGGGGAAGCCAGATTCATTTAACAACTACAGTATGATTTGTCTAACAGCTGTGGCAAGGTCAGTCGTAAAATAGGACAAACGTCGCTTAACAACTGACTCACTTAGCAAAAGAAATTTGGGGCTCAATTGTGGTAGTAAGTTGAAGACTACCTGTAGTTAACTAGCGAATGGATAGTAGCATTCTGTATGGAAGTGCTAAGTGATCTTGATATGGCTGTCTTCCATTGGTGTCCATTCACCCATCTGTATGAACCCGGCCTAGTTCTCTGCTGATACACTTCCTATACCCTCATGTAGAGGAACGTGATGCTCATGGAAGGTATGAACCTTTCATATTTCATGACTCTATCCAAGGAGGCAATCCTGCAATAATGCAGTTTTCTTGGCAGCGTTATAGACACGGTTGGTTATTGTTTTCAACTTCTTAATTATTGCGGTATAGAGAACCAGTTTGGTGGGCAGTAGAGATTTAAAGCCCCAGGGTAGAAACCAGGAGACTGTGAGTTCCAATCCCACCAGCTGGGTGACCTTGAACCTGTCACTCTCTCAGCACAAAAAGCAGGCAAGACAAACTCCCAAATATATTGCCAAGAAAATTGCAGGGACTTCTCTCAGAAGGTAACTGACTCAAAGGTATTCATCATCACCATCATCACTATCTAGTCTCCAGCTCTGGAATTCCCAGGAAGTTCTCCCGTCCCAAATCCTAACAAAGGCCAAACCTACATAGCTTCTGAGATCAGCCAAGGTTGATTTAGATGCTGCCATCTACTGAAATACATGCTTATTACCATTTATCCACCCACACCCAAACTCACAGAATTATCAAATCTTCAACCTGCAGGCAATTTTTAAAATACCTGAGAGGAGAGGCTTAGGAAGCGACTATCCAAAGGCAACTAACAGAGATACTATTAGCGAGGTGCGTTGTCACGCTCTATAAGGTCATGTTATTTAGCAGTGAGAAATACACATACCTTGACCATACAGTTCAATAAATCTCTTCTGGTACTGTGTCAATTCAGCTCTGCTGGGCACCTCATCAATCTTACGTTGCAAAATAGCTATTTCCCTATTGCGGCGGGCCTGAAGGGAATTAAAACAAAAAAAAATATAAACTAGATAATTTTTAAAAATGGAACGACATTCCAAAATAACTTGATAACAGAATCGATTGTACTTCCCTGGGATAGCTCTTTGTTGAAACAGCTTTTTTAAAAAATTAATAGTTGCATGAAACAGTCATTTTAAGAAACTAACATTCATACATTAGCCAGAAATTATGTTGAACATGATGGGAAGATGGGAAGACATCTATTAAATTCATATTTCTCCAGCTTACTTACCAGAAGAAGTCTGATCTTCTGCAGTTTCTCTTTCTCCGTTTTGTATTGTTGGTCTATAATTTTAGCAGGTTCCTAATATTCAAGACATAAAAATATCCACATTCATGTGAGCTGAATTAAGCTCTGTTGAAACCAATCTGAGGAGCAAAACAGTGTACAGCAATACAGGTAGTCCTCGACTTACAACGATCCATTGAGTGACCGGTCAAAGTTATAAGAGTGCTGAAAAAAGTGATTTATGACTGTTTTTCACATTTATGACTGTTGCAGCATCCCCATGGTCATATGATCAAAATTCAGATGCTTGGTTCCTATTTATGACAGTTGCAATATCCTGAGATCTTGTGATCGCCATTTGCGACCTTCTGACAAGCAAAGTCAATGGGGAAGCCTTATCAACTGTGTTACTAACAACTGCGGTGATTTAACAACAGTGGCAAGAAAGCTCATAAAATAGTGCAAAACTCACTTAAATGTTTTAGTTAACAACATACATTTTGGGCTCAATTCTAATCATAACTTGAGAACCACCTGCATTCACCATTTAGTTCCATACTAAATGAAACACCTCATTCCTGCTGCTTGTCAGAATGAGGTTACTAATTCCAGAAGAGGATACAAATGGTTAATGAGGTAAATTAAGCAGTAACTGAGAGTTAAAGGTAATGAGAGAAAGTAAAAAGAACTTCTAATGGATTCTCGAGCTTCTTCTCACAAGCATCCACACACGATACAGTCCTAATTCATACCTAACTCTCCCTTTGCCAAAAAAAAGTTAATATATTTTGATTCAGAAACCCTTGTTCAGGTTGGGACATGTTTCCTAGACTTCACAGAAGCCAAAGTAGAAAACCAGATAGATATTAAAGGTTTAAGAACAAAGGAACAATGAAACTTGTCAATGAAGCACTTCCCCGTTTTAGAAAATCACCTGAAAGAGAGGGAAACTTTCTTGTCCCTGGTTCATTGCTCAGAGTTTGGGTTTTCCAGGCTTTGTTGCTCTCTCCTGACCAATTTAGACCATCTAGTATCTTTTGATTAGCTCTTAGTATTTCAACTTCTTGGTATGTTTTCTCCCCATTCATAATAACATGGATTATCCATGAATGGACTGAAGTATTTCAGACCCTGCTTACTTTAAAAGAGACTCCCATTCAGAATGACATCATTCATTCATTCATACAGTTTCTAAGCTATTATTTTTAATTTGTCAATGATCTGTTATTTTTCTTGTAGATTTATATATGCTTCTTGATTTTTAATACTTCTGATTTTTTAAATACTTTAATGTTAAATGCATTTTAATTTTAATGTCATTTTATAGCTTCGATAAATAATGCGGGATGACAACATTTATGAAATGTTGTAACCATTACATCACTATGTAGCATTCATACACAATTAATTTTTGATTTAATTTTATACACATTTTACAAACTTTTATTACTTTTTTAATTTCATATGTTTTGGTTCACGTTAAATCACACAATCACTATCCAATTTTTTTAAAAAAATGCCTTCAATAAAGAAATATTAAAAAGAAAAGAGCTATGTGCCATCTAAGCATTATCTACCATGTATTCAACTACCAGGTTTTGAATAAGAAAACGCTTTCAATATGGATGAGGCAGGACAAACATTAAATCAAGAAGTGTATTAATCTGAAAGTGATTATAGGTAAACAGCGTCATATAGATCTAGGACTTGCCAGCTAGAGATTGGCAAAAAAACAAACAAACCCATGTCAGTTTCTAACCAGAACTAGCAGATAATTGCAAGGATTTTCTCAATTAAAGATAATTATCGAGGAAGCAAAGGATAGAAAGGTCTAATACTTGTTGTTTACCCTTTCCTCTCCACTTTCAGCCGCTTCTGCTTTCAAATTTTCAATGTTTTGTTGAAGACGTGCCATCTCTTCCTTAAAGAATAATAAAAATAGAAATAGTTCATCTCCAAACACTGTACACTTTGTGAAAAAAGAAGCCAAGAATTAAATAATCAAGAACAAAGATTGTGTTCAAATTAGGTTAAGGTACACATGGACTACAGCAGGTGTCAAACTCGCATCACGGTGCCATCATATGCGTATCGGGACTTTTTTCCCCTTCGCTAAAACGGGCATGGGTGTGGTCAGCGTGTGATGCATCTGGCCTGCAGGCCGCGAGTTTGACAGCCCTGGACTAAAAACAAAATAAAATTAAAACAATGTTATTTAAGATAGAACTTCTTTTACTGATAAATAGGATGCTCTACTGTTGACAGTTGCATACTTTTTTGGGGGGTGGGGTGGGGAAGAAACAGATAATTTTTTTTCTGAAATATTTCTTGCACCGAGAAATAAAAGATGTACACTAGCTTGAAAATGTTAGGATATCTACATTGATTAAAAATGCATCCACCATCAAGATTACAAGAAAAAATAGTTGAAAGATGTACCTGCAAAACAACTTTCATTTAAAAAAGAAAATCAAAGGAGATTTTGAAGCTACAACATTTTAGGGCATTTAAATGAGTTCGATAAAAACAATTCTCTAGCAATCTATAATTGTTATCCTAAAAGGCATTAAAATACTCGAGCTGAAAATTCATAGGACATTTCATTTCTCTTATCTTGATTCCTACTTTTATCCTAATGCTTTTTCAGAATAAAATGCATGCCATCTGCACAGCAAAAAATTATGCCCCCAATTTCTCTTAACAAGGTGCTGTTTTAGCCTCCATGTAACATTAATAACTCATTAATTACAGCCTAAGACTACAGACATGGTAATATAGAAAGCAACCTTGCACCAGGTTAAATGAATGATCCATTTAGCCTAGTAATGTAATTAGAAATTTTCTTGAGAATTCTGGGAATTAGAAAGCATATATCTGCTTAGGTATTGTTGTGACCTAGACCCAAGTAGGTATTATCAGACGCAATTAGTTCTAAACAAACAGATTTTATTAGAACACCTGAGAATTAACTCATTCTTAGCCAAGTCTAAACTAATTCAAAACAAATTCTTCATAATACAATTCTTCAGCCTTATCACCAACCTTGGTCTACTTAGGCAACCTGCCAAAGGCTTTTCTTGGCAAAAGTTCAGAAGCAGAAGACGCTGACAAGAAATAAATGCAGCAAGACAAGAAACAAATCTATCAACGTTGTTTTCCGACAAAGAGCCCAAGAGCCGTTGCTGGTCTTTTAAGCCTTATGGGAGGGCCAATCATCTCTTGGCCTTACTCCCGAGTCGTCCTTTTTGCTTTAGCTGCTCTTGCCTTCTGGCAGCTCTTCTCATGCGTGCACAAGGAACAGGCTCCTCCTGTTCCTCTGCCTCTCTGCTGTCAGCCTCTGGAGGCTCCAGAGCCCGCATATCACTCCCAGATGGCCCTGGCCCCATCTTTGCCTCCAACGCAGAGTCCTCATCCGGGCCTTCCCCAGCCTCCAGGACTGGCCCAAGTTCTTCCTCAGCCTTCTCACTGTCCGATTCCGCTGCCAGCTCCGCAGGCTGCTGGCGGACCACAACAGGTATAACTTAGCACATGTCAATCCAACTAAGTCTACATTGACCAGATTTACATGGACAGGCAATTGGACAGAGACCACTAGAACACTAGCTATGTGACACTCGTACTGATATTTAACTGATATTTAACTTTGCTAACCTAAATTAGCAAATGATGAGGCAAGATTATTCAGTTCAACTTTACTATTTACCAAGTTCCACAATCCACTGTTAGATGGAAATAAGTCTGATCTAAAGAACACAGTACCCAAAAATGTTCCAGTCCCAGAGCCATCTTTTCAAATAAAAAGTCCACTCCTCATTATTTTAACTTTCTTAATTCCAGTGACTTAATTTAGATTTTTTTAAAAAATTCATGTTGTTTTAGTATTGTGAAACAATCAGGATTCCAAAGCCTTTGCAAATTTATAGTCTCTCATTCCTGCATATCCTACCAATATAGCATGGCTTGATCACAGGTGGGCAATTATTTTGCTATACCATACTGCATAATGAACATATGTAACACAATCTTAAAAGAACTTCTTATACAGCATTACACAAACAGCAACAGAAACATATATATAATAACTTTCTCAAACTTACTCGACAATGCGCTTTAAATTCTTGTTCTTGACCTTTAAGATTCTCATTCATTGCTACCAGCGCTCGAAGTTTCTGCAATACACTAGGATAATAATGTGTAATGAGGATTTAGAACACGTGTTCCAAGCAAATGTAAGCATTAGATTAAGAGAAAACCTTTTTTTCCTAATTATCTGAAACACTCTAGCTCGGGGGTGTCAAACTTGTCATCACGTTGTCGTCACATGACATATCACAACTTTTTTCCCTTCGCTAAAGCGGGGGTGGGCATGGCCAGCGTGTGATGCATCCGACCCGCTGGCTGAGAGTTTGACACCCCTGCTCTAGCTGATGCCACAGAATGAAAGATGGCAAATAGGCTTAATAAAACAAAACTTTGTGAAAAACAACCATCTAACTACCAGTAGTTACATTTTGTCCTACATAAAATATTTCTAAAATGTTAATTAAAAAAAAAAAGAATAGGAACGTCAGTTGAACCTACTGCATTTCTGTCTGAACCTTATCTATTAGACTTCTTTTATAAATACTATAGGTTCAAACTGAAGTTCCTAAAAAGAATATACTTAACATTTTGTTCAAGTAAAACTGGAATGCACTTGCATCATGTTGATGATATTCTTTCAAAAATTATACAGTAAAAATAGGGATCAAAAGTTTCAGTGAGAACATTTGTAAAACATTTTGGTCCATAATTTGTTTTGATGTATTTTGTCCATTTGAGAAATCTCTGAATTCAAATCACCATTGACCAAAAATTAAGACATCTAAGTTACTGTTCTACCCATATATATTCAAGTGCTTGAACACCATATAGGCATCTTCATAGTGGAGAGAAACTTGAGTTAAAGGAATCACCTTTTTCTGTGTTTAGACACTTGGGAAAAGCTGTTGCTTTTCTTTTCTTCACTTTGTCCACTGGGCACCAAGTGTTCATTTGGCACACTTGTAGCAAGTTTCCTTTTTATCATCTTGGAGATCAAGAAAATATGGCTGTGATCTTCCTGAAGTTACAGATTAGTAAAATCAGATCACCCTTTTTCAGAGGCCTCTCTCTGAACACACACAGAGAGAAAGAGCTTTAAAAATACCCTGTAACCTCTGGAATGCACCCTAAAATTGTACTGTAAATCTTCCTGGCAATAATAAAAACACTAGTGAGTTATGCAGATTATGAGAGTGCAATATTCCAAATTTAAAGAGGAAAAGGGTGATTAAGAGCATACATGGGTGAACACGGTGAACCTGATGGTAATAGTTCAAAGATGCCACATCTTTCCTGGGATCATCATGCTACTGAGAGGAAGAGATCCAACAAGGGCAAAAATGTATGAGTCTGCATGTATGTATACACACATGTACTGTACAGGTACACAAACACAAACCCACGCTAAGGATAGGAAGAACTCCAACATAGGCACTCTCTCTCTCTCTCTCTCTCTCTCTTTCTCTCTCTCTCTCTCTCTCTGTACGAAAAGATTCTCTAAATCAGTTCACCAATGTTAAATTTTTATGCATATCACATTAAAGTGAATTCTGATCACTTAAATATTACCAAATGTTATTCACAAATTCTACTTCTTAAGAATACATATAAAGAGCCCTTTTGAAAAAGAATGTTTAAACTAATTTACACTCTAGCAAAAGTAATGCCTTAACTCTTGGTAAATTAGAATTAAATTGTAACCCATTTAATTCCAGGGAGAAAAACAAGTATGTGGTTTAAAGCAATAACACTTTAAAAATAAATTAGTCATCAGTATTTGTATCAAGCCACTGCCAAACTTTCTGATTCTTTCTAAATGCTAATGCTTGCTGCACGTATCTTTGCCGATATTTAAAGCTGCTAATCCTTTCAAATCTGCTACTCAGTGTAGTAAATAATGAAGAACAGAGGCTATGAACCAGGGCCTATAATTTTGGGATGTAACATCTGGATCTCTTATTCACTGCAATTCCAAGCCATGTACTTTGTGTACATAGTGAAAACAAAACTTTGAGTCAAATAAATGTGAAAGGGTATATGCATTTTTATTGTGCGTATACTCTTTCTAGCTTTGCATAAAATTAAAAACAAAAACAGATAAATGAGTAAATCTCACTTAACGTAAAATTCTATTTGCTATAAAATATAAGAAGCAAGATGATCACGTGATTAGGACGTTGGGTAGATTAGCAAGCCCACATTCGAGACTCGAATGCTGCCATGGAGCGGAGTTGAGCTCCCATTCCTCGCTCCAGCTCCTGCTGGAGACATGAAAGGGCCCCCCAACTGGGCATCCCCCAGACAACGGTGATTTCACCAGCTAATCCTTTCAACTCAGAAGTATTTCGGTGCTTCTGACACAAATGTTGTGCTATTAAATACTTTATGGGAAAAAAATACACCACTACGAAAGAAATAAAGCAGAATGGGAATAGATGTAGCACGTACTTTGCATCTGCTTGGGATTCCACCACTTCCAAAGCTGCCAATTCCTTATCTAATTTTTCACTGTACGATTTAACCTATGAAATCAGAATTTATAACAGATGGTGTAAACATTTTGTGGATCAAAAGATGGTTAAAAGAAATCAGCAAGAAACACCCTCTAAGATTTTATCTGTCTCTGTTATGAACTCTTGGCAACATCTGGCAATTTTTTCATTGTATAACGAGCGTGATTTCTAAAAGCATAATTGTTTCCCCTAAACAAACAGTGGTAGATCATCACATGGCTAAACATATTACACATTCAGCATATTTTTTCTTGTTTGACCACAATTGCTACATTCTTTGATTCTTTGAAATTTAGAAAACAGGAAACATGAAGCAGATATAACTCTTATTTCTACAGAAATCTAAGAATGAGGTGGAGTATGCTGATTTCACTAATCCATTCAACATTTCCAGTGGTGATTGAATCCCTTGATGCAGTTCCTCCACTAGCTTACAGCACTGATTAGATGCACTAAGATATCCTACATCAAATAAAATATAACTTGAATTCATCTCAATTTGTTTTGTCCATAATTAGGCATACATGTACCCAATTATATGCAGGTAAAAGAGTAGGCTACAATTCTTCAGAGTAAGTCCAAAATATTTACTTGGTCTTCAGAACATACATAGCTTGGAATGACATGTTCTTAGAACTGAAGAAGGGCAGAAGATCTCTGTGAACTTCAACAGAGTTGCTGGGAATTGAGTGGGGGTGGCATATAAATTTAAACTATTATGATGATGATGATTTGTCACACAGTCAGCCAGATGTTTAGATCTGAATTGGCATTTTTATCCACCTTCCCAAGTATCTGGGACAGGAAGATGTTTCATCATTTCATCGTTTCATTCTGTTTTTATTATTAAAAATGTGCTCACCAAGACTGTAAAACCAACCATCTTGGTGGGGAATAATTGACAACAATTCTTCTGTTGCAAGTAACAACTGCATTTTATGGAAGCAATGCAATACATCTGGATAACTGACAGAGCTACCCAATGGAAAGGTTTCAGCATTTCACTAAAAAGCAACAATGAAACCCATTCTACTGCAAGTGCATCTTACACCTTTGATTTGCTGGTGTGTACGCACACAATTTTAAATAGCTCCATTCATTTTCTGCAATTTCTAGTGCAGGTCTGAGAAAAGACAGCAGGAAGAAGGGGTTGAGGGGAAAAAAGGTTTACCTCATGTAGTGTCTTTTTAGCCTCATCACATCCTGTCTGTAGATCAGCACATTTAGCCTTCAACTATTATCAGAGAAGGAAAAACAGCAAAAGGAAATTAACTGATCACAAATTTGATAAAGTTTTTAGTGTGTATCTGAATGATTCGTGAAAGATAGGGAAGAGCCTTGTCAAAACATACCTCATCCAAGTGTTTGGTTTTCTGTAAAATCTGTTTGTTTAAGGAAGCCACCTTCCTTTTATGCTGCTGGGCAGTTCCAAGTCTCTCTGGGCGTTCTTCTGAAGAAAGTTCTGATTGCTGGATGTGAGGTGGGAGAGGATGAGGAAGGAAGGGGAAGGGAGGGGGGTGTAAAAAAAACCCAGAGAAACAAGTTGTCAATTAAAGTTTTGCTAGCTTCTCAAGTACAGTTTTTTGGCTGCTGTTTACACACGGGTCTCTACAAAATGGCAGATGCATACTTTGATACCTCAGAGAGGTATCAAGAGTCTCGGTGGCACAGTGGTTAGAGTGCAGTACTGCAGGGTACTTCTGATGACAGCCAGCTGCCTGCAATTTGGCTGTTCAAATCTCACCAGGCTCAAGGTTGACTCAGCTTCCATCCTTCCGAGGTGGATAAAATGAGGACTCAAATTGTTGAGGGCAATATGCTGACTCTGTAAACCGCTTAGAGAGGGCTGTAAAGCACTGTAAAGCGGTATATGTGTCTAAGTGCTATTGCTATTGATACGGTCACCTTCCTAATCAACATGTGTTGATTATTATTTAATAATAGTAACTACAACCCTTATGTTGACCAAGTCTAGTTTCTCAGGATATCTACAGAAAGACTGAGCTATGATATGTGCTCTTCCTTAGGACTTAATTCCTACACAAAACAAGAAAATGAGCATGGATAGGAATCAGGACCAAGGCATGTGGTCCAATTTCTTGGCAAGAAATTATATAATTGGTTTTGAGACTTTCCCTTTGTGTTGGTGGTATAATTTTCTGCAAACAAAATTCAAAATTAGCATTGGCTCACACCATCATTATTATTCTAATGTTTTTAATAAGTTGACATATAGGAAGCTAAAAACAAAACAGCCTTAGATCAAAGTTTGTTTAAAAATAAGAATATCCTACCTTTTCAGCATATTCTGATACAATCTGCTTGATTTCATCAGACTGAAGGCCAACTATCTGGCCTACGGTGCTTGCGGTCAATCTGCCCTGAAAGCATAGCTCAAGTTGGTGATACAATGAAAACTGTTTCAAGAACTTAATTGTTTCCACCGATGCTCCAGTTTCTTTGTGTTTTTTCCTTTTCCCTTCCCATCCCTCTTTTTCTTTTCTGAATCATGTCTGTTTGATTGCAAGCTTATCACATAGGCAGGGACTCTCTCTCCAAATTCATAACTGTGTACAGGTAGTCCTCAACTTATGACCACAATTAAGCCCAAAATGCATGTTGCAAATGAGAAATTTATTAAATGAGTTTTGCCCCATTTTGCAACTTTTTTTTGCCACATTTATTAAGTGAATCACTGCAGTTGTTAAATTAGATTCACTTAACACTTAATACGGTTGTTAAGTGAATCTGGTTTCCCCATTGACTTTGCTTGCCAGAAGGTTGCAAAAGGTGATCACATGACCTTGGGGCACTGCAACTGTCATAAATATGAATCATTTGCTAAGTGTCCAAATTTTGATCCCATAACCATGGAGATGCTGCAACAGCCATAAATATGAAAAAATAGTCATAAGTCATTTTTTCAGTGCCATTGTAACTTCAAACAGTCATTAAGCAAACTGTTGTATGGTAAGTCAAAGTCTACTGTATTTGGTATTTACTTAAGGACAAGCTTTCTTAAGAGTGGCAGGTCTCCATCCTTTTAAGCCTTCCATAAGGCTTCGAAGATCCAGCTTTTCCCTCAAATGCTAGGAGAAGCCCATTATAACAGATTTGGTTTTTGTCGTTTCTAATGTTTTAATTGGTTGAGTTTTATAATTTTAATATGATTTTGTACTGCGTGCCTTTTACTTTTTGATTGGGAGTTGCCCAAAATTGATTGAAAGATGGGTAGCTATATAAAAGTTTTAAATAAATGGCCTTTTTGGCAAGAGAGCAAATAAATAATAATAATATGAAACCATTCAATGATTGAGAGAGTTTCTGGGTACGGATACTACCTTCGTTTCTATTCCTTTAAAATGAACAATGTCTTTACAAGCTGCACAACAGTTGACAGAGAAAAAAAACCTCTAATAGGGAATATTTTTCCTTGAGCCTGCTACTTTTTTACCTTGTTTCAATTTGTACTGTAGTTTAATGGCTCAGCTTGTCCCACCCGGTTAGCTCTACTTGAAAGGTTGCAATACTTTTCCAATCAAAATTGTAGTGGAAAGCCATAGTATTCCAAGTATGCTGTTTATGAACTAATACTCTTGAACTGGCTTATTATATGCAAAATACAACTGAAAAATGGTACATGCATACTGTCTTCTTCTAAAAAGTTACTGTTCTTTGCTTATTTTCAACACATGGAGTTAGAACATTTAAATAAGTAATTTGGTAAAACATCCATTTTCAGAAATATTTTAATTCATGTCTCCCTCTTAAACCGCCACATGCAATTAAACAACAAACATTAAAAGCAAATGATGAACTTCTTTCTTAGACATTAAATATAGAACTAATTTACCTCTTCTGTTCCCATTGCAGCCATCTCAGTCATCAATGTTTTGATACGAAGCTGATTTTAAAAGAAGAAGAAGAAGAAGAGGGGGAAGCATCAGAAAGCTAATTTCTGAACAAGATCTCAAGGCTTTTAATCAAGAAATATCAATTATGGGTACCTCTTCAGCAGCTTGAAGGTCATCCTCAGTATAAGTATCATTTTTTCCTGATGATGCAAGTCCAGCTGGAAGTACAACTTTTTTGTCTTCAGGCTATTACAAAAGAAAGGATATTTGTATGATTAAAATTAAAAATGGATCGAATCACAAGACAAAAGAAACCATCAAAATATAACCTGAAATTATTAAAGAAATAATACTCAAAGACAGAATTCTGTCAGGCACAAAGAGTCACAACCATCCACTAGGCTGCAGCAAGGAAGATTTATTAAAACCTATATACAAGAATCTAGTCAACTAAAGTTCAACAATAAACTGGTGCCAGGTAAGGGTCAACGTAAGGAGTTGAATTTCTTGTGTAAACGTAATGGCTCTTAAAGTGATAACACATTTAACTCCACCCCCACCTCTGCCTGCTCTTCCCCTAGACGTTCATAGTTAACATGCCATAATTTATACTATAGTATAATATGTACTTCACATAGTAAGTAATTTCCTCTCCTCTTCAATATATTCTAATATCACCAATCTTTGGGGACTTCTTGATAGATTTGGAATGAAAGCTACTGCACCTTCTTAGATCTTATTATTAAATAACTTTTGGGACAATGCAGCCCTGCTGATATCCAGATATTGAGTCATGCAAGGCTTCAAAGATGACAAACACCACCTAAGTTGCAACCGGAGGTTAACTAACAATTAGTGCTGCCCTTGTAGTGGTGCTACATGAGCAAATAGTGAAATCAAGCTGCCACTTTCAAATGCTCTTTGTGGATAATCCCAGGTAGGACACATTCCAAAAGTCTAGTTGAGGGCTGTGTACGGTGTGTTTATTGAGAAAGAAACAATCTTACCTTCTCAATTTTTCCTTGCTTGCTGAATCCGTACCTCCTGTAATACATAAACAGGGAAAACCAAAATATTTTGCAGCTTCCTTTTAGTTTAATAAAAGATGTCACTTTGCCTATGCATAAGGCACTCTCCACACAAAAATCAGAACTGGCGTTCCTGGGTTAGTTGTGAGTTCAAAATAAACTGGTGAATAAGCATCTTATATAATAACTGAACTTTCACCAACACTGGAGAATTCTATAACAATGCAGCAACAAGCCAAGATGATGGGGCGATTCCCTATACTGTAAAATGTATGAGCAGTGAATGATTACCTCTTAGCCTCCAATCCTTTCAAAGACTAAAAGAGGTGATCGATGTGGCTTCATTGAAATAAGCAAGTTAGGAAATGACTATTACCTAACTTCTTGGGTTGGCAATATATAAACCATAAGTGTAGCTTTAAGACTGCTGTATTGCATCACACTGTGTCCTGATTGGTTAGCTCTGTAGCCAATGTCCTTAAGAGGGAGCTAGAAACATGGTTTGTTCTCTTTGCTGTTCTTGCTCTCTGATATCTCTGTATGCTACTGTTTGCAAATCCAGAAGAACTGTTTATTGTGAATGATTATGATGACTGGTAAGAAGACTTTGTTATTGGATTATCCCTTGACTATCGTTTTACTATCTCTTGCTTTATATGTGTATGACCTGGACTGTTTGTTGGACTGTGCCTTACTATTTCCTGAAAGTAAACACAACTCAGTGTATCTCTGTGTTGGCTGTGTTTATTCGTAACTACTCTCAATTGCTTTCATGTGCATACACTTGCTACTCAAGGGTTATTCTGCGAATTCCTTAACACAATCCTTTCTGGCAGACTGGGGGAACTTTAACACAATCTTCCTATAAGCAATCTGAATTTACTACTCTTTAATTGTTCTTATGTCATTTTTCAGTAGTTTTCAGTGGTTTGGGAAGGGAGGGATTTGCCTTCAGAGGACTCCAGCTCTCCTCCCCAACCTTTGAATAAAAAGAAAAATCAGCCATGCTCCAAACATTTTGCCATTAAAATTCAGCAGCTCAATCCTGGATGCTGAGAAGGGCACCTCAGCCCCAAAACCGCCTACACTAATGTAAAAGCTGGGGCTTCAGTGGGGGAGCATCACACTAGAGGTGGTTGATAGAGCATGTAAAGGTCCAGTCCCTGACATCTTTCCTTTGCATAGAAAAGACTTGAAGCTGAAACTCTGGATGGAAAATAACAGAATCCTTGTTGTTTAAGAGATCGTTTAAGATTACAGTGCTTGAGTTACGACCATAATGGAGCCTGCCTATTATGGTCTTAAGTCGTAATGGTCATAAAACAGGTTGGGCATGTGGTCGATCTGATTCTAGGAGTTCTTTTGTGATGGTTGTTAAGTGAATGCAGTAATTGTAAGTACGAACCTATTGTTTGTTATGGGTGCAATTTTGCTAAAAACTGCAAGTTCAGCAAAACTGCTGGAAACCTTGGAATGCTGCATATGGCCATAAATATGGCTGAGTCTCCGGAGTGTAAACATGTGACGGGGGGCAGGGGGGAGGCTGGGCTGGGCTGGTATTTGGTATTTAGGCTTAGCAATCCAATCTGTCATATTTTATTAATCATTAATGTTGGGTAAAACACAAGCCAAGATTAAGGGTATAATACTGTCACACCAAATGTGGATCTGGAACGAAGGTGAATATCTGTATATTCTGATTTGTTTGGAATATATATTTTGGCATGGAGGAAATAATGAGAGTGAAATCAAATACTGTATAAATGACTGTGACAGCTAAATAATGAAATCAGACTACTTTGACTTTGTGATAATGCACCATTTAATATGTGATATAGCTGGGGTTAAGGAAAAGTTAATTTTCAAGTAATACCTCTCCCCCCACCCTCCAAAAAAGAAATATGTTTTAACCTGAACATTTAAATAAGAATGTTCATCAAATACCACTACTGAATAATAAAAGTGCAGCCATATTAATGAGAACAATGCAAACTCAATTAGAACAAAACACACAAAAGGAAAATACTCACAAGAAATACTCAGTGAAACTAAGAGGGAGGGATAACAAAGAGATGGAGATTTGAAAACACAGCAAAGACTGCAGTGGAAAAGCCATAATTGATAAAATTAGCAAATGGTTCTCAATGAATGAAAAAAAAAACCTAAATCAGACACTAAAATTAGCCCCTGCACTGTGGAATATTCTCCCCTCCTAGAGGTGAGACAGGCCCCCATTCTCCTGGCCTTCTGAAAAGGAGTTAAACCATAGTTCCATAGCCTCCACACGGAGCCCAGAGAAGGGTGCGACCATGGGGCTGACTAGTGCCCCGAGAATCTTCTTTGCCTTTTAACTAATTTTTATTTCTGTTTTAACATTCTTGCCACTTTCTAATTTTTTTAACTTTTATATACTGTTTTTATATTTCATAGTAGTTGTATACTACTAGATGTTATCTAGTTTGTTATCTAGTTTCATTACCAAACTAGATACCATGTTTCCCCGAAAATAAGACCGTCTTATATTTTTCTGAACCCTGAAATAAGCACTTGGCCTTATTGTGATGCGCTCAAAAGCCCGATTGGGCTTATTATCAGGGGATGTCTTATTTTGGGGGAAACAGGGTAATATCATCTGTGCTAATAAAGAATGGGGGGGGGGCGGTTTTCTCATTTTATTTATTAGTGGCTTGCGCTCACAGTATTGGTGGGAATTATCTTGGTGATTCACTGATTGGGCTGTTAATATTCTCTTATATCAGAATGGTCATAAACTGAGGATTGCCTGTACTTCACAGGAATCTACTACACTGCAACAGTTCTAACAGCTTATAAAATCTCAGGATGTATTCTAGAGGACACATTTCATGCAAAGTACAAGCTAAGCATTGTAGGCTCACTATCCTCTCATGTAAACCAATCCTCAAAACATCCAACTGCTGTGAAGATATTAGTATTGTACAGCAAGCTACCTTAATAATTTTGTCATATAGAAATTCTTAGTAAGTTTCCATGGAGTCATCCATTTTTCTGGAAAGTAGCTTAAGGGACTTCACTCTTAACTTACCTGCCATATTCCAGAAGGGTAGCATGAACTTTGGAATCCTCATCTAGTAATTTCTCTGCTCCCACTCGTCTTTGATATTTCCTCTGTGGCTTGTAAACCTCCTGGAATACAGTAAATACCGATCACACTATTCAGAATTATGCAAAGTATTGAAATGGAGTAAGACATAGTAAGTCAAAGAAATTAAGTCCCAAGGATGCCTTTTTTTTTTCAAGAGGCAACTGGACTTTATGATTTTTCTTTGAAGATGTTTCACTTCTCATCCAAGAAGCTTCTTCAGCTCTCTGAAGCTTCTTGGACGAGAAGCGAAACATCTTCAAAGAAAAACCAGAAAGTCCAGTTGCTTCTTGAAAAAAAAAAAAAAAAAGCACCTTTGGGCCAACCACAACCTAGATGACTGAGAATCTCCATAGACAAAGAAATTAAGGCATGAAGTAAGAAAAATAAATAGAACTAAATTTAAGAAATTTACAACACTAATATCATTTGCTGTACTTCTCCATACTAGTCATCTTCATAAGAATCCTTGTTTTCACATACAGTATGTATGTATGTGTGGAGAGACTAGGACAGCAGGGGGGGTGGGGGGGAGAGGAATCCTTTATTGGACTACAGAAACAGAGCTGATATCTTCAAGATCCACTGAGGGAAAATCTTTCCTTGGGTTGCTGGAACCGAGTTAAAATCCTGAAGATTTTAGCTCCGTGCCTGCAGCCCAGTGACGGATTTCCCTTCCCCTCTGTCTACCATGAGGAAATTCTTTGTTGGATCCCTCTCCTACTTCAGTGGATGAAGGAGAGAGAAAATCCTTCGCTATGTCATAAGAATGGAGTTATGATCCTGAAGATCTTAACTCTGTTTCTCCAGCCCAATGAAGCATTTCTTCTCAAGTGAACAGATGAGAAGGGAAATCCTTCCTCAGCCTGGAAATGTCAGCCTGGGCTGGAGGGGAGAAACTTAGCTCCATGAAACAACTCTTCATCACTGAAAACATTGTTTCTTTTTTATGGTTCATTATAGCTAATTCCCAAAATTAATGAACAGATTTTGATGAGATTCCTTAATCATTATATACATAGAAACAGATTTTAAAATTGGTTGAATATTTTTTCAGTATTATACAATTGGCTAGCCTCAGTGAATTGATCACTCAAATTTGTTTGGTTATGCCATCTTTTGAACAGACTATCCTGTTTAAAAACAACAACAACAACAACGACACGCACAGTTGAAACCTAAAAAACAATAAAGACACACATAGGTGCAAACTTTAAAATCTGTAATATCCTTGAAATGCCGGTCCTTTAAAAAAGGAATACCTTGCATAATTAAATAGGATTTAATTTTGAATCACTGAAGATAATTGATCATTAATTCTACCTTTAGTCTTGAATAATTATGCGTAATTATCTTAATTATGGCTGCTTTTGCTAATTATATAAGGATTATTTTAGTATAATTAAGATGGGAAAAATGAAAAACATGCATTTCATCTATAATAAGCTATTAAAAACTATAAAACAAAGCAATGTACTTAAATTTAAGATAAAACAAGTGAATTGAACAAAGAATGGTCAATGTATGACCCTATGAACAATCTACTTAGATTCAGATAGTAGTGACCATCTTAACTAATTTATTTCTGTTCCTAGGAAATAGACAAGGTACTTCTGATTATTATTATTTTTACAATAATATAGAACAAGAGCAGGTTTTATATATGACATTTTTATACATGAATAAGCAAACTTCACCTTACCTCCTCTATCTATATGGCCTTGTTAAATCAAATAGAAGTATCAAGAAAATTAATTAAAGTCTTCTCTGAATTGAGGTAAATTTCTAGAGACTACATGGATGTTATGCTATTTTCCTGGCAAACATACTGTAAATTTTTGTTCACTGATTTGATTCTTCAAATCATTTTAAGAAAGGAAACATTCTAACTACATTAAGTATATTTCATATTTCTGTATAAAGTCTGACTAAAGCCTGGTGGTTAGGCCACATAGACCATTTTATTAAACATGTATTCAGGATTCCAGTATCTTTTAGTTATCATTTATTTCACTGGATAAAAGTCTGCCATAAAAATGTGATTAGGGATATCATTAGTTTGAAATAATTGATCCATATAATTGGCAATCATAAGAAACACAGGGAATGAGGCAAGAAGGAATAGAAACATGCAAAAAAGGTTAATAAGCAAATCAAAGTGGATTCTCAAAACATGTCCCTCATTGCATCCCATTCTTGTTTAGTGCTACATTTTTTTTTACAAATGACGAAAACAAAAGAAGTGCCTTTCTGAGGAAAACTACTTTAGAATTGCAATGTCTGAATTCTATTTGATGATATTATACCCTTTGTTTATATTATACCCTGACAAAGGCAGTTTACTTTCTCTTAGCTACAATGACAAATATGATCATTGTTTCTATAACTTGGCTTCTCTCCTTCATTGACTCTGCCAGAGAAAGTCATGTTAAGAGTTTTTTACCCTCTCTTTCTCTCTCTGCTGTTTTGATCAATGCTGGCAGATACACAAGTGGGTAAATCTGTTTTAAACCACAGTACATCAGATGAAATGCAATGTAAGCCATGCAAATTATGCATCTTTAAATTTCTTTTTATGTGATATTTGAAACTGACACATCATTTCCTACAAGGACAAAAGAAAAACACAAATGTATTGCTAATATTCAAAACATACACTGGGGTTTCAATATACCACAATTCTATGTGCCACACAAAATTAATCCAGCATTAACCTAGTATTGCTATCTGAAAAATAAAAGAGAACTCTCTTTTATTTTTACTGTCTCCAAGAAGTCTCACTATAAAGAAGAGGAATAAATTTGCAATATAAATTTAACAGCTATATGCTGTAAAATACATGGGCAGCCGAAGTTGGCCGGTTTTCTGCTAGGAATCTTGCATTCCATCCTGTGTCATGCTAAACCACAATGAACCATGATATGATTCACAATACACAAATCCAAGTCCACTGTAATTGCTAATGACATGGAAACTCTTTATCATAATATTCTTTGCAAGCCAGATGAATCAATTTGCAGCAGAACATAAAATTAATAAGAAATACAATGAGTATTATTACTGTAGTTATAATTCATCTGAAAAGGTTTCCTAACTTAAAAAAAGCAATTTTTTTAAAAAAATAAGGTAAAATAAAATAAAAAAATATGGCACATTTAAATCAAACGTTGAATTAAAGTGCATTGCATTTTACACTTACACTGATCTCATTAACAGTTTTTATAGCTTTTTCTTTTCGTAGTATGAATTCATCATCCTGCAAGGCAAGTGAGATAAGTTTAAACAATAGCAACAAACTTTTGGTTTCTACGGGAATAGCAAAGATAGCAAACCTTATTGTATAAAATAACTGTGATGTTCAAATACACCAAAATGGAAGCTATGTCATTCTGACACCTTCACACTGAGAATACAATTGCACAAGTACTTATCTGGGTCATTAAACTCATCAGGACTTCTAAATAGCCACAGATACAACATCCTAATACTGTATTATACTGTACTATAGTTTTAGAAAATATACTTGTCTAATCAAAACCAAAGGCTTTGACATTAGTTATCACATAGGAGTCAGAAAAAGATGCTTTAGTTCTTAAAAACAAAGCTTTTAAATCTAAAGCACCTTGTTCCAGCAGAAAATACGATGTGAATATTGAAAACTAATCAGTTTTTAATGACAATGTGCAAGAACTTTTGAATTCAAACTGTTCTGAATATGTCTCATTTCAGGTTTTAAAAAGTTATTGTGTTTGATTTAACTGTTACAGAATTAAAATGGTCTGCTTTGATTATCTTTAAAAAAAGTGTTTGGGCTAGGAAACAGTATTTTGAGATAAAATACTTCCAAAATTATTAAGATGGTATGCTTTGAATAGAAACAAAGGTTTCAAAATCTTTTATACAACTGTTTCAAATCAAAAGCCGGATGTTTCAAATACAAAACAGTTCAAATTCGAAATATTTTGCACATGCCTATTTTTTAATCATAAAAAGCTTACAATTATATTTTCCTTCCATAAATGAATTGGAGACAAATAACTTGAACATATTCTGGCTTTTCTAACAAAGAAAAACTGAACATGACATTCTTAAGAACAGATAAACCTACCATATAGAACTATACAGTAGTATGTCACAGTAGTATGTTTAATGGGACGTTAAACATCAAATCCCAATGTCACTACCGAAATTAAACTTGTAATAACATAGTTATATGTCTATCAGTGCTGGACAAGCACATTGCTTTCAAATGCTGTTGATAGCAATTTTCCAGATGATTTTAGAAATGCTCCCAAATGGCTAGCAAAACAATTGGATATTTAACATTAAAGAAGGAGTACTGACATTTGTTTTTCTCCAGTATCAGTTCCTGACATTTGATACATCAGTTTCTGTCCTTAAACTCTATGAGCTGAAACAACTGTGCAAGCTTTGCTTCAATCCTGTACAATTTAAAGATGCTGAAGAGAATCACTCTTGATGCCAGTTCAAAAATCACAGAAGATAGCAATCAAATGTTTACCTCTGGTAAACTGTGTATCTTTTGAAACTGAGATATGGAATATGACCGGATGTAATCTCCCATTTCTTCCCGGGTTTCTATTGCACGTTTTACAAGCCACTAAGACCAACGAAGAAAAAGGGGAGGGGAGGAAAAAAATAAGATCTGGATGTGTTACATCTATCAAAAAGATAATTGACAAAATGAACCTCTTCTTTTAATCAGCAATTTTTCCAACAGCGCCATCTTTATATATCAACAGGCATGTACCTGTACAACAGGAAAGATATGAATGAAATCCAATCCCTGTATTTGATGTGGCTCCAAGCGGTGAGGGCATTTCATTCTCGGTAAAACTGATACAATCTTCTCTGTTAAGGCACTGGAAAAAGGCAAATAAGAGACAATTTAGAAACATGCAAATGTATATACACATCCTGAAAGAGCCCCCTTGTGGATACAATTGAATTGCAGGTAAACAACACATCCCATTAATTTGTTTAGAAATCTCACCTAATACAAAGTGTCTTAATTTTCATGTAAGCGGTACAGAATTGCAATCTAAATGGCTGGAGTGATAAAAAACGTTATGCACAATAACTCAACAGTATTAAGACAGGTCTGCCAATTTCTATGACAAATCATTTGATTCATAGCCTCTTATCTTTTGCAAGAAAAAACTGAGAGACAAACTTTTAAATGTTTTAAAACTATTATGTCACCTTTAAGTTGCTTCTTGCTAAGAAAACATACAGACACATGCAGTAAATAGATTGGGGGTTTTTTCCCCATAAAGTGATCTGCATAACAGAGTATAAGAGCCATGGAGGTGCAGTGGTTAGAATGTGGTATTGCAGGCTAATTCTACTGACTGCTGATTGCCAGCAATTTGGCAGTTTGAGTCTCACCACCTCAAGGTTGACTCAGACTTCCATCATTCCGAAGTCGGTAAAATGAGGACCCAGATTGTAGGGGGCAATATGCTGACTATGTAAACTGCTTAGAGAGGGCTGTAAAGCACTGTGAAGCGGCATATAAATATAAGTGCTTTTGCAGTAATAATACTCCATTCCCACTTGCTTGGATCAATGAAAGCAGCATGTGATTATTTTGGCATTACCTAAAAACTGATTTGAGAATAATGCATAGAACAAAGTGTCTATCTTACTTTCAGAGCTACTATGAAACAATTCAAGATAATTGGAAATTCTTGCACAACTTTCCTAGATAAACAAAAATTGTGTTGAAAGCATTATGCATGCCAATAAATTAGTTTCCAAGAGTTTCCCTACCAACTTACATTTTTTGACCAATTGTTGAGTTTTCCTGAAATAACAAGTCAACATCAATATCAAAGTTGCATGTTGTGATACACCAAGTCATGCCACCAACCACCTAAAAACAGGATAAACATATTCATTAAATTGTCTGAAGTGGAAAATCCAATTAATGCCATGTTATTACGTAAAAATGTAATTCACTTTAACTTAGTAATATAATTTTAACTTAGTAGCAGTCCAAGAATTTATTGTTGAATGCAAGATGTTTCTTGTCAACTTATACTAAAGTAGCTATATTTATTTCCTTTTACTAAGAAACATACGAGAATTAAGAAAACAAAACAGTTGTTTGTATAATATATACTTCACTTAAAACAGGTAGTGATTGGTTAAAATCAACAAAATGATGAAAAACTATTAAATCTGTTTAAAGCATGCAGCCCTGCACACAGTATTATAGTAATGATATATGAATATAGTCTTACCTTATCAAAAGGAGACAGGCCTTTAATTCTTGCCCTGAAGTATCCAGCAGCAACCAAGAGTTCTAAAATTTCACTTAACTTGATATTTTGTTCTTCATCCTCTCGAGTTTCAACCTAAAAAGAAAATTAGAGAGGTCTATATTAATAAAAGTTATCAAGATGGAATGGGATGATGAATATCAAAATAATCAGTAAATATTTTTTCCGATGCACGTTATATTTATGTCATAATATATGTTCTACAAATTACCTCAAGATAAAATCAATATTACCATAGCCAGTTCTGCACACTCAAAAAAGTGTCCAAGATTGGGTCTTCATTTCAAAGGATGGTCCTGTACCTCCCTCAACAATGATTATAAAATGTGAGCCATCCCTAAGATTTAAGATTACATCTTAAAAAATTGCTATCATATTGCCAAATTATTACTTTTATGTGACTATTCATTTTAATACTACCGTACTACTATCAGAGCTCTTCTTTGAGTGAAAATAATTATTTTTTTTATTAAATTAATATATTGTCTTTTCAACAGAAATAATGCTTAAGAGAGGGAGTTTTATCCTATTGCAAAATATTTTGTGGAGAAAAGGTACTTAAATATAGCTTATTTATTTTATTCAATTTGATGCTACCTGACTTCAAATAATTCTGTGGATTTATCTAGATCTCTTCAAAAATGCTGCTAAAACCTAAAGTATACTACAATCTCAAAGACAGTGATACAATTCAAGTATCTAGTCAGTTATGGTTAACAGTACATGTGGAATATCAAAAATTGTGAAAAAAGAGCATTTTTATTGTGCTATATACTACCAATTCAATAAAAATGACTACCATGGTTTTGCATTTGCACCAATCCCAATTACATTTCACAACATAGGAATGTAAGTGAAGACAACAAACTCCAAGTGTAAAACCATGGTATCTACAAAAGCACCATAAAAGTAAACCTCTAAATCACTTCAGTCATTGTAAAAAGGGATCACTGGTGGAGATCCAGCACCCGGTCTACTGCACTGCAGCCTCTCTACATTCACAGGCCAATGCCCAATGGCAGCCTCAGGCCATTCTCCTGGAACCAACAGCTAGCTTGTTTGTGAGAATGAATCAGTGGCTGAAAACGACTTCACCAAAACTCACAAAAACCAGTACAAATAGCAGTAGGAGAACTAACATTCAGCTAACTATATTTCAAAACTCTTACCAAGTGTGCTTCTACATAACTATGATTTTTTTATAAGCAACCCCCCAAAAAATGTGCAATTAGGAAATGCAGTAATGAATATCTAAGATTGCGCTTGAGATCAACCTAATCCCAGTCACATAAAAATCAGATTTTTAATAAACAACGTTCTTGACCAGCAAGTTCTTATTAAAACCTGCTACGGTTATGCCATGAGTGCCATTATACAACATTCAAAAAAATATTTAGTTTCAGAAATTTTGGGGTACAATTCTTAGATGCCTTTAAAAATGGGAAGAGATAGAAAGGAACATATAGCTGCAACCATAACAACTCTCTAGTTCATTATAAAGAGTGAACTTCCATGATCTTAGGAATGAAGACATAGGGGAGTGGGTGATTCCTGCAAACATCTAAATGCTTATTTAATAATCCAGAAATGGCTCATCTGCACAGCTCAGTGTGTTTTCCCCTTGTTCTCAGGAAGGATGGAAAATATGTTGTTTTGAAAACCACTACCCCAACTGTGTTCCTATTGTCATGCCTCAAAATGACAGCCCTGCGGGTGACAATTTGGGATGTGCTGTTGCGGAAATGATGAGATTGAGATTGAGAGCAGCAACTAACGGGAGAGGGATTTTTTTCCTGTGCTGCAAAATGGGATTACCTTTAAATTTATGGGAAGCTGTTATGTGAGCTGAATTATGCTCTTCTGTACAACACAACACATTATTTTTGGCTATTATGTTCTATAGAGTAGACTTCCTTTAATTGGCATTATCTAGCTATTGTAGAAGGATAAACTAATTATTTCATGTAACGGAGACTACAGAAACAGAAACACCAGTGAAAACTGTAAACCAGCATTTAATGAAACATGTTAGGGATCTGCAGGAAAATGAGACAGAAATACAGGTAGTCCTTGACTTATGATCTCAACTGAGCTCCGAATTTCTACTGCTAAGCAAGACAGTTGTTAAATGAGTTTTGCCCCATTTTACAAGCTTCCTTGCCACAGTTGTTAAGTGAATCACTGCAGTTGCTAAGTTAACACAGTTATTAAGTGAATCTGGCTTCCCCAATGGCCTTGCTTATCAGAAGGTCGCGAAAGATGATCAAATGACCCCAGGACACAAATATATGCCAGTCACCAAGTGTCCATGAGGATGCTGCAATGATTGTGGAAAAACAGTCATAAGTCTTTCTTTCACTGCCATTGTAACTTCAAAGTCACTAAAAGAAAAAGGGCCTGGTGGCTCAGCAGTCTAATAGCATTGTGATTAACACCAGCTGCCTGCAATTACTGCAGGTTCGAATCTCACCAGGCTCAAGGTTGACTCAGCCTTCCATCCTTTCTAAGGTAGGTAAATTGAGGACCCAGATTGTGGGGGCAATAAGCTGACTTTGTATAAATATACAAAAGTATGAAGGCTATTGCTTAACGCATTGTAAGCCGCCCTGAGTCTCCGGAGAAGGGCGGCATATAAATCAAATTAATAAAAAAATAAAAAAATAAAAAACAAGTGGTTGTAATTCAAGGACTACATGTACAAGAGAGGAAAGCACTGTGGAAAGTACCTCAGGCTGTGTGATATCAGTTAAGCTGCAAGGTTACCAGAGGAAACATAAACTTATGAAAATCTATTTTTGGTCTTCCACTAAAGCAGTTGCTCAACCTCAGCGACTTGAAGATGCGTGAACTTCAACTTCCAGAATTCGTAAGCCGGAATGGGAAAGGAATTCTGGGAGTATACTGGCTGGGGAATTCTGGGAGTTGGAAGTCCACACATATTCAAGTTGCTATGGTTGAGAAACACTGCCTTAGAGAATTTCTTGGTCATGAATCAGACCTGGGCCATATCTCCAAGAACTCTGGATAGCTGCATTTCTGTATGATAATTTTCTATGAAACATCTGTATAAGTCTGAGAAAAAAATAAGAAAGAAACTCAGGTCGCTTTAATTTTTAAACTGTTTTTGCTTTATTTATATGTAGTAATAAAACAAAAGAAGGGAGAGGAAAAAACAGTAACAAAGAGAGGGAGAGTGGGAAAAAAAACCTGTACACATCCTTTAATTGTGGAATCCCTTCTTTATTTTGAAAGATGGGCCTAGGGTATTCCAAGTACAAGCCATTTTATCCAGTGGTGAAATCCAATTTTTTTTACGACCAGTTCTGTTGGGGTGGCTTGGTGGGCGTGGTGTGGCTTGGTGGGCGTGGTAGGGGAAGGATACTGCAAAATCCCCATTCCCTCCCCACTCTGGGGCCATCCAGAGATGATAGTTCTCCAAACTACTCAAAATTTCCGCTACCAGTTCTCTGAACTGCTCAAAATTTCCATTACCGATTCTCCAGAACCTGTCAGAACCTGCTGAATTTCACCCCTGATTTTATCCCCACAGATAAGCCCCCATGCACATTGCACAACCGCCTTTTGAACATGTTGCAATCTCAATCCACACACTCTCACGGTCAATACTGAACCTCGTAGGCTACCTAGGAAGCATTTTCGGTGCTGTAGTATAATCTGGCGCGTTTGCAATAATAGAATCGGCTGGAATGGAACGGCATAGCGATGCTAGTTAAGTAAACACATATTTTTAAATTTTATTTTAAAAAAGAAAAAAAAAACCCTGATCATACGCCAGAGTGATTAGAATCGCTCTCATTACCCAAATCTAATTTCAAAAGGGGGGTGGGGAGAGAGAAACTTAGAGCAAACCTAAAGACGTAACACAGGACATAATGCTTAAGAGGTAACACTTCACGGATACCAGTGTCCTCAGCTGTACAGAACAGTCTACAAGAACGTAGAGAAGCGGTCATTAAAAAAATAGCTCCGAAAGAAACTGGTTTTTTTCCTTCCTTTGGAAAGAAATTCTTGGATCGCTTTTCCTCCTCCTTCTTCTCCTCCACGGGTCGTGGATTCTCCACTCCCGAGTGACATTCAGGAAAGAAACCAATGCATGCAAGGTTTGCTCGCATAAAAAAAAAAAAGGGACCCCAACAACCTCACGACTCTTTCCTTTACCTCCTGGGCAGGCTGATGTTCCTGCCCCTTAAGGGTACCCATATCCGCGCCTTCTCTCCAGCTGCTGCTGCTGCTGCACCGCTTCCTTCTCCTCTGTCACATCCGCTCACGCCGGACTAAAGACTCGCCCACTTAAGTGGGGAAAGCTTGGGTGGCGCTCCTTCTTCTTCTTCCGCATAATCCTACTCTCCCCTCTTCTTCCCTTGGTTTGGACCGCACTCCGCGCCCAAGCGGGCAGATCTGGCGCGGACCGTACCACTCTGTTTAAAAGGAAAGGGGAAGGCGAAAACGGGAGGCGGTCAAGTTGCTCTTTGGAACGCAGAAGGTTGGCTGGAGAGTTGGTGATGTTGATGATTGTAGGAATGCGCCAAGGCCGAAATCACATTTTGGTAAAGGAATGTCTGGCCCTTATTCCCGTCTGATTCCATCTGTTTCTTATTCAATATGGGAATTAGTGAAAATGCCCCGCATTTTGGTTGCCAGGTCTGCTTCCAAAAAATAGCGGACAAGGGGGGTGGGGTGGGGTGATGGTGGTGGTGGTTAAGTAGTAAAAAAATAAATAAAAAAAATTACAATTAAATTATATATTTTCTTACAAACATTTTAACATGTATTAAAATAATCACTTCAAAACTTTACTTAAAATTCAAAACATCAAATATATTATAATAATATGTAAAATATTAAATTACATTTTACTTTGCTGTCCTGTGTATTTTTTATTTGACTGCACAGCTTTGATCAATTCTTTGTGTTTAAGGAATAATTCTTTAATTTCAGTACAACATTGAGAAATATTAAAAAATATACAAAGTTCACTTCGAACTGATGGTACAAGCAGTCGGTTACGTTCGTCAGTCCACAAATTTCCCATGACACTAAAAATTCGTTCAACATTTGCATTTGATACCGGAATTGATGCACAATACTGGAACAGTTTCAGTAAACTCGGAGCTGGCTCTTTCTTGAAAAAGTACATCCACTTATCAAGGGATGAATCGCCCTGCAGATGAACATAAACTTTTCTAAGGCAGAAATTTCATTGAAGAGAGTGTTGGGTGGAAGTTCTTCTCGCCATGATGATAATAACCAGATGTTCGTCATTTCTTCTAAAGTTGGAGGATTATTGCGATCAATTAGATTGAAACAATTTAGCGTCTCATATACTGAATCAGTGAAATTATACCACTTTTCTAGGTACGCAATGGCTCTTTGATACACGTTGATGGCTTCTTTCTTGAACTTTTGCACAGCATTCTCAGGCAAATGTTTTTTACGTAAGGCAAATAAAACTTTCATTCGAAAAAACTGCTCCTTGTATTTTTTTTGCAAAGAATCACGCAGCTTACACATGATAATGTGAAGATCACATGCAAGAATTTTCTTGCTTTCCAGCTTCAGTAGGGTGTCTTGCATTATTGACATGAAGAAGTGCGTGAAATATAAATACAATTCTGAAATTGTTGGTTCATCGTCCTTTGCGAGTTCATTTTCCTGATCTGAAATAAGGTTCCAGATAACCTTATGGCACTCATCAGATCCAAGAGAAATAAAATACGATTTTACAGGTATCTAGTTTAAAAGAAGTCTTTCGACCGCTTTAAACAAACAACCAACGTGTTGGAACATGGCGCAAAACTTCATGGAATTCTGACTCGCAAAACACAAAAAATGATTTCAACTCTTCTCGTTTCTTCGCTGAATTTGAAAATTCGGCAAAAACCTTCAGCACCACATTTTCGATATCAAAAGATAACTGCTTTAATGCATTTTTTGCCCTGTTGTGTAAAATGTGATTATTGCAATGAGCATTTGATCTTTGTCTCATTCTAACTTATGAAAAAAAAGACAAAACGCGATTCTCCTATCCTTATTCTCTTAGACTGTACAGCTTTAGATTACGTACCATTTCATCATAAAGCTTTTGAATTAAAAAAATGTCCACTATTTTGTGAAAAAAAATAGTGAACATAATGTGAAAAAAGTGGACTGTCCGCTCAAATAGTGGACACCTGGCAACAGTAATTTGAAAAGATAGATCGTCGTCTGCTGTAAACATGCCATCGAGATGAGATGACTTCTAATGACTGCATCTTTGCAAATATGGCAGAATTATAAAAAATAGAATAGAATAGAATAGAATAGAATAGAATAGAACAGAACAGAACAGAACAGAACAGAACAGAACAGAACAGAACTCTATTGGCCAAGTGTGATTGGACACACAAGGAATTTTTCTTGGTGCATACGCTCTCAGTGTACATAAAAGAAAAGATACATTCGTCAAGAATCATAAGGTACACCCTACAGTTTCTTGGTGGCTCGTTTGAAATACAAGTAGTCCTATCAACAACAGTTGTTACAACTGACAACAGTTCATTTAATGACCGGCAATGGAAAAAAAGTGACTTATGACCGTTTTTCACACTTTTAAGACCATTGTAGCATCCCCAGAGTCACTTGATCAAAATTCAGACGATTGGCCACTGATTCATATTTATGACAGCTGCAGTCTCCCAGTGTCATGTGATCCCCTTTTGCGAACTCTTGACAAGCAAAGACAATAAGGAAGCCAGATTCACTTAACCATGTTACTAAATTAACACCTGCAGTGATTCACTTAACAACTGTGGTGAGTAAAGTCGTAAAATGAGGTAAAACTCACTTAACAAATGTCTCATTTAACAATAGAAATTTTGGGTTCAATTGTGCTCGTAAGTTGAGGACTACCTGTATTGACCAAATCTATCCCGAATTAGCTTTTTGAGGTGAGCCAGCTAGGGTGCTGTCATCTGACTGAACTTGATTAATGGAGAGATCTGCTTTTCCATTATATATAGCAGAGTGAGTTACCAAATGGCAAAACAATCCACTTATGGCCGTGCTTTGACAAGAGTTTGCTTAGCCATCTTTTGCCTGTATTTAGTAAGAATGTATTTATTTCTTTAAATGTATTTATTTTAATCAATTGATATGGCTTCACATCTCACAAATGTAATTCTGGGTGACTGAGAAACAAAAAAAAATACAATATAAATTTATTTTATTTTATTTTATTAATTATAATGCAAAGTGGCTGCTGAGGACACCTACAGGGAGCATAATTATTCTGAATAATTTATGTAAAAGTAAAAAAAATACTTTTCCTGTGAAATCTGCCAGATCTTCAATGCTTTCCAAAAAGTGATCAGGGGAGCCAAGTTAATCTCAGGTGATGTAGTATTGAAACCTACGGACAAGCATGTCCTTCTGCCCAGCTTGAGTAGAAACAATGAGAATAAGATGATTCCCTCAAATATTCTGTCCCAGGCCATGTACAGCTTTATAAATAATAACCACCTTGGTAAGCACTTTGATTTGCACCCATAAGCAATTGAAAATCAGTGCAGCTAGCATAGCAAAAGTGTAATACAAGTATAGCAAGGCATACCCACAATAGCCCACATTGCTTCATTCTTGTTTCTAGATGTTCTTCAAGGGCTGCTCCTTGTAGAACATATTGCAGTATCCACTCAGGAGGTGACCAAAGCATAAATGATTGTGTGCAGTTCCTCCTAATCTAGGAAGGAGAAGAATCTGTGCCTGTGCAAACTTGTTCAAAGACACACACAGACACACACACACAGAGACACACACACAAGTCCCATCTGCCACCTACTCTTTGGTCAAAGAAGACCTCATATTGTCCACTGGTACTGGCCATGGTTGCACAATGGTTAGAATGCAGTACTGCAGGCTACTTCTGCTGTCTGCAGGCTGCCTGAAGTTTAGCAGTTCGATTCTCACCAGCTCAAGGTTGACTCAGCCTTCCATCCTTCCGAGGTCGGTGAAATGAGGACCCAGATTGTTGGGGGCAATATGCTGACTCTAAACTGCTTAGAGAGGGCTGTAAAGCACTGTGAAGTGGTATATAAGTGTAAGTGCTATTGCTACTGTCGGGAATACTGCAACACCATCCAGAACTAAGGATGGGAAATCACCAGATTCAGGGAGCCCTTACATTCAAAGCTGGTATTGAGCTGAACCCTGATCATTCCCATCGAGACACCACAGCCTTCAGGCACTGAGGCAGAATCTCCAGCCAATCATTTGACTGGCCAGAGGTGGAGATATATAGCTGATTATCATCAGTACATTGATGACACCACAATCCAAGTAACTGAATGACCTTACATGGCAACTTCATGTAGGAGTAGGTAGAGAATCAATCCCTGAGTCCCCATATAAAAATGGCTATAGGGCAGGCCTCTCCCACAATTAATACTTACTGGAACCAACCCTGGAAGAAGAACAACAACTAGCATATCATTGTGCCCCCAACTCCTAATCATAGGCAAAGATATTGAAAAAGATAAAGGAAAGACAACCTACTCTCATCCTACTCCCTCCAAAGATTATCCACAGGTTCAACTGATGCCATTTCAGACTCATAGCCTGGCCTTAAACCCTACTGTATGGAGTCTATACAATCTGTTTCATCCTGCACCTTCTGAAGCTACAGAACAATCATTCTCAACAACCTTCTCTACAAAAAGCTAAAGGCAGGGCAGAAGATGTCCAAAACAGTTGAGTTTTGGGATGGCCTCTTAAGAATGAGCAGAACACAGCCTCCTTAAGACATGTTTCAATAATGCATTCACCATTGTCCAGACCCCATCACAGATTGGCTCCTAGGCAGTCTTTGTAGCCAGAAAGGACATAGATCTATCACTGAGGTAATTGAGTTTACAGCCCAAGAACCCTGTTTATTTTCTCAAGACTAACAGCATTTAATTCAGCCCAGGTAATGGAGCTAAAATGCACTTCAGTCAACTCCATAGGTCATGCACTAAGGCCTGATTCCAAATCTGAGGGGCTTTATTCATAAGAAGCTAAGTATATTCCTCACCAGTAAGTGGAGCTCAAGCCCTAGCTTCCCCCGAAGAGAGTGGGCACCCAAAACAGAGGCACTTTCCTCATGGCCTCTTGGACACGTTAAACACTCTACCACCCTGGGACATACACTAGAATTTATCACTCATAGCACTGAATAACCAGCAGTGGAATCATAAATGCCATATGATACGTATGATATATTAAGTGAAACTTAAGCAAAGCACATTATAATTTATTGTGCCATGTAATTCCGGTTTTTCAGTTGATCTGGTAAATTGGGCTATACTAATATGCATATTTATTTGGCAATAAATCCTACTGATCACTTGGGAACATGTTGCTTTGTAAAAACATACAAGCTATACATTTAGTATGCATTGTAGAAACATACAAGATATACATTTAGTGAGCACATATATCTCAATAGTGGATGTTATGGCTCAGCCTCCCCATGGAGATCAGTCTGACTGCCTCTTTGCTGGCCTTTGAGAAGCTCTTGAAAACTGAAGTGTTTTCAGCTGTCCTCTGATGTGAATGTTGCCATCTTAACTTTTTTAAAAAAAAATAATAATCATATATTGAACAGTTCCTGCCTCTAAATTGTTTTAATAGCAGTTTAATTTTTACCACGGATGTTTCAAATTGCATCCTTTCCATGTAAGCTGCTGGGTGTCTTTTTTGACTGCCATATGGAAATATGTTAAATAAATAAATAGTATTTCTCGATTCTAAAGAAAATCCAATCAGAATGCCCCTTGATATTCTGTGCCATTCTGCCAACTAACTTCTTTTAGAAACCTACTTGAGCAGCAGCTGAATGCCATTTCAGCACAGCTAAGATTTATATTCACATATGCTCATTTTACGAGATTATTTCTAACTACATCAGTAACAGAATTCAACTCAGTATCTGAAAATCAAGTCATGTTTTTGCTGCTTCCCAGCTCAACACCGGTTATCAGCAGCACCTGTAATTCTGATTTGAAAATTGTTGGAGGATGGCAATTTCCTTATTGCTGCATGGGAAAAGTGTGATAAAATATCTCAGTCTACAATGCTGCTGAATTATGTGCCTTTCTGTAATAATAATTATTTGTTAGAAAGCCAAACAGGTTGCAGCAGCAGCTGCTGTGCCAGCCCCACTGAGTATCTTTTATCTGCCAGTAGGTGATACTCGACATTTCAATGCAAAACAGACTCGCCAAACAAAGCAGATAATAAATGTAGGACTTGCTCATACATGGTTTTACCTCTGAGGGTTGGAACCTCAGCTATTAAAATTATGAGATAACAGCAACATCAGCTATTTTGATCTCAGAATGAGTATTTGTTAACATTAATGCAAATGCTGACTTCTGGCACTACAGTACTTATCACACTGCAAGTAGCCCTAATTCAAAGACACCTAATATAAGTTGAAATTATGTCAAATTGTCTTGCTGTAAATATGGTTGCTGTCAGCTGTAAGAGAATTATTTTGGTGATATTATTCCTTATTTTCGCTTTTAATAGAAAAGTGCACATGCAAAACATTCATGGTATGCCACACATGGGCATGTACAATTGGCTGTGTTCAATAGAAATAAATTGGAATGAGATTATGAATGTTCACAGGATGCATAAATTATTTTGTATTTGGCTATGGATCTTTGATTCACTATTTCATTAATAAAGTATTAATTTACCAATGTTCTTTAAGTAATCTGCATTAGGTCTTTTTTATTTTGGTTTGTTTTGGCTATCTTGCAAATGACACTATAATAAATTATAATGAAATACTACAAGAAGTTTGAGGTCTGTATAGACATTGAAGGAATTTTTAAAAAGTCCATTGTTTGTTTGGTACGTAATCATACAGGGTGGTCTTATTTAAGAGAAGAATTCATTATATTCCAAAATATAATTTCTATCAGATATGAAAGAACTTTTCATAAGCGTTTTTCAGAACAATATTCCTTGTTTCCAACTTTACAGTATGCACTTTATGCATTTGTACAATTGTTCATTTTAGCATCTGATATTTGCCACAATTAATATTGTTTAGCTTAACATTAAATGTCAAAAATTGCATTTTATCTGAAATAAATGATTATACAGAAAAGATAAAAATGTGTTTAACTTTCTATGAAAATTAGATTTTAAAATTTTAATCTAATTGTATTTAGAAATATCTTGTAGATGCAGATAGGAGTATGTTTTCACTATTGTTGACTAACAATCAAAATATAGGGCATCATTATTTATATTATAATTTACATTAAATAAATGCTTATCTTGATCTTAATAGAAAGCACCATTTATTATAATGGTGAAATAGAAAGACCTAATGTGTTCCTTTGCTTATAATTGTACAATGCATTTGGTATTTCACATGTTTACCAAGCAAATCCTATTGTATTCTGGATTATTTCACATTTAGCGTAGCTTCAAAGGTCAATGACAAACCACTGGAATAGTTTTGCAGCTGGAGGGAACTCTCAACTGCAAAGTGGCAAAGTCATTTTAAGGTAAATCTATCTTCTGGGTTTTAGTGATTTTCTTTTTTTTTTGTACCTTCAAGTCATTGTTGACTTCTGAGAACTGCCTGGACAAAACCTTGCAGATTTCTTAGCAAGATTTGGAAGTAGTTTGCCATTTCTTTCTTCCTAGGGTTGAGAGAGTGTGACAGGCCCAAGATTACCAAGATGGCTTTGGGCCCACAACAGGACTAAATTTATGGCTTCCTGTTTTCTACCTTGTTGCCTTAACCACTACGGCACCTTGGGTCTCTTCTGTTTAGGAGTTCTGATTAGAAATGTAGAGGTGTATGCTGAGGCCTATACTTACAAACATGTATTTAGCATAATCTAGTTCATAGTTCATAACATTCATAGTTATGGTACATCTATAAAACATTCTCTTTCCAAAAGTAGAGGAATTCAACATTGTACAGGAAACCGAAATGTTAGAGCTGATGCATTGTCTAAATGAGAGCTTGGGGTTGATTCATAACCTCCAAGACTCCCAAAAGACTTTCCAAAAAGTGTAATAAATTGTTGATGTTGGACAAGGAAGATCTTGCTTCTAATTAAATATAACATGGAGAATCCTACCTATGGATTAAATGAGTGAGCAGTGTCAAAAGAAGCAAAGTTCTAGATAGATGGAAGAAAACAGAACACTAGGACACTGAGCTTGTCAATCAGAAAGGTCCGTAGTTCGGCAGTTCGAATCCCTAGTATAGGTCTCCTGCGTGAGCAGGGGGTTGGACTAGATGACCTCCAAGGTCCCTTCCAACTCTGTTACTACTGTTACTGTTACATGTTGAACCTGGCAGTCCAGTATAAAGAACTGTGCCTACTAGAGTGATAGTAGCTAGATTCACTCATCATACAAAATCATACCATGGTTGGTTTTGTTCTGGCTTTGTGCCATTGTGTTCTATAGCTGGTTTATGGCATAGATTGCGTAATGTTTGTTCAGAAGACAATGGTTAACACAAACCCAGTCTCCATTTTCTTTCAGTTACCTAATTACTATGGCAGAAATATGCTGGGCTAAGTTGAAGAAAAGCAGTCGTTGTATGACAGACTGACTACAGTGGCATTCTTTAAATACATGTCTTTACCGAGACAGAAGGAAAATATTGGTTAGATAGGTTTCACAGATCCTTAGTTTTACTGGGACCCATGGCCAGAGCAGAAGAATAAGCAGGAAAGGTCATGTCACTATAATTGGCACTTTTAAAAAACTGGCTTGCTCATAAATCTTTACTTTTGCAGGTCATAATAGTCCAAATGATAAAATCATTATTTTATTGCCATGGTTGTAAAAAAGGTTCTTTTGCTGTAAAATGATTATGGTTCAGAATACTGTTAAAAACCTCAGCACGATCAATGTAATAAGGTAACAGCTTTAATCATTTTAAAGTAGTTTCCTTCTTTTTTAAGAATACTATTTTTTTCCTTTTCTGGTCATTTATTTTCACGATGGAAAGTTAAAATTAATTTTTCATCCTCTACTTTTACCTCATTTTTTTGTTTTGTTCAACAATTTACAGGTATTTTCTCTGAAGTCACAACAGATGGCGCTGAAGTTAAGCAGATGAGTGAGCCTTTAACATATCAGCCTCTTTAACATCAGACTACTTGCAGCAGGAAAATTTCATATTAATAACACTTGTCCTTGTATTTGAAAGCCAAATTTTCCAATGTCTAAACTGATCACACAGCTGGAATTAAGAAAGGTTTTTTTTTCCTTGCTGTTCATTTTAATACCTATTGCTTGAGATGTAACTATTATTTACTGATCCTAAATACAGAATGGGCTATTTGCAGGCAAGTACATTCTCATTTCCAATTACACACATAGAAAAGTATATTAAATATTAGATCTGGAATGCCTTGAGGTTTTTCTTTCCATCTCTTATATAGGCTTGGATATTCCTATCCTGTTGGGAGCTGATTTGCTGGATCAGACTACCTGTGCACCCTAGTTTTACTCTTTCATCAATCTCATTTTTTTGAGGTGCTGCTAAACAGGGCATAATGGAAAAAGCTGTTCTTTTAACATCCACCATGTTTTGAAGTGTTGAGTTCTCTTTTAGTTATGATGTCCTCCCTGAATTTATCTGATTCTAATTGAAAGCCATCAAAGCAAGAGGCAATTGCCACATCTGGTTGCAATGATCCTCTGCCATGCCTCAAAACACAAAGGCACATAAATTCTCTCTTTTACATCGAACTTAAATCCCTTTTTATGCTATTACCCCCAGCATATATGGAATTCCTGCACTTGCTGCCCAGAAATCTCCTCCCAATTGACCAAAGATGACAGGAACTGAAGCAGCTGGGATGTGTGTATGGCTGAGATCAGAGCTAACTTAGTTTTGAGGGGTCCTTGGTTATTTTCTTGCAGATGTTTCATTATCCAAACTGGATAACATCATCAGCACTGCTGATGTTACCTAGTTTGGCTAATGAAACGTCTGGAAGAAAAAAACAAAGCTCAGAGTGCACCAAGGATCCCTCATTTCAACCCTGAACTAAAAATATTCTCCTTTATTGGTAATTTAGTGTTATCATCAGGTTTAGGAAGGCTATATCAAATTTTGATACCTCCCTCATGTCAGCATCTGCATTTTCCCAGTTTGGGAATGATGAGCACAACACAAAGAGCCACCTGCTTTTTCCTTTATTTATCCTTTCTGCTAGTGCTTTCTCTTCTTTGATGATCAATGTGCATTGTTAGTTCCCATGCAGATTACCCAGGATTTGCTGAAACTTTTTTCCTACTTTTGGCACTGCTGCTGTTTTCATAACGAAAAGGTTTAGAAGCATTTAAGAACCTGAAGTATTTACTGCATTATTTTAATTTGTTTAAAGAGCCCTGATCTACAAAGATATTATGCCCACAAAGTATTGTATGGTATGCCAGCATGAAGTGAAGCAGCCTTCTACATATATGCTACCTCCTCCTAATACTATTGATTAGAGTTTCCTTCAGAACTGTGCAATATATATGATTCATGAAGTGATACTAGAGATGTAAGCAGAGACAGAGTTTTCTCCCAACCCCTGCATGAGGGAGAAAAACTCTTTTCTGCAGCACAGACATTTTAAAAAAATCCATTTTAAAATATCTATAGCAAAGAAGAGTGACTTGTAATAAGTAGTAGAAGAGTGACCGGACTGAAAAAGTAGGATTACATGTTGCCTGAACAACTAAAAAAAAGTGGGGGATCATGCTACTTCAATAGCCACCAGCCCCAAAATATACTTTCAAACCCAGTGAGAAAGTAGCATTTTCACAGTCCATATTTGGACTCTCCTGTACCTGTGTAACAAATGCACTAACATTAGTATAAGCCAATGCCATAAAAAAGAGGAATATACCAAATATCAGAACATATTCAGCCTTCAATCATTTGTTGGGAATGGCCCAACAAGCATATTTAACCAGGTATTTGTTTCTTTAGGAAATCTCTATGCCATAAAATCTATTCCCCGAATGATTCACAAAATAAGTTAGAACAGCAATCATAAAAGGAGCACTACCGTTAAGTCAATAAAACCCACTTAGGCTCAGCAATTAGCTAAAACACGTAACAATTAGGGAGGTGCAAACAGTTTGCACAAGGATGGCTGGCTAAATGTTGCCTGATTCTCTTATAATTTGTTGAAGGGTTCAGAAGCAAAAGCTGCTGGATTTATTCCATCAGTAAAAATATAATCAATGTAAAGTTGTGCAATGTTTCTCCCAACTGGCTCAAGGTATCAAACAACAAACAACACTGTCAGCTTATACCATACCTACAAAGCAAATATTTTAGGAAATTCTGCAAATCAAAGAATATTCTTCCAAATATGATTTCATGGATGTCTATGAATAGCACAGAGAGAGTTTGGCTTTATAGTAGATTTAATAGATTTTAACCTCTTCATCATTTATCAGTTATTAAGTGATTATAGTTTTTAAACCTAGATGTTTTTTGTGTTACACAGTTAGTCCTAGACTTACAACCTTTCATTTAGTGACAGTTTGAAATAACAATGGCATTGAAAAAAGTGACTTATGACCTTTTTTCACACAACCATCACAGCATCCCCATGGGCATGTGATCAAAATTTGGACACTTGGTAACTGGCTCATATTTGTAGTGGTTGCAATATCCCAGGGTCATGTGATCATCTTTTGTGAATTTCTAACAAGCAAAGTCAATAGGGGGCCAGGTTCAATTTACAACTGTGTTACTGAGTTAACAATTACAGTGGTTCACTTAACTATGGCAAGAAAAATAAAATGGGGCAAAATTCACTTAACAACAGTGTTGCTTAGCAATAGAAACTTTGGGCACAAGTTTGGTAGTAAATTGAAAACTACCTATACCCGTGATGGAGAACCTATGGCACGCGTGCCACAGGTGGCACGCGGAGCCATATCTGTGGGCATGTGAGCGTTGCCCTAGCTCAGCTCCAGCACGCATTCGCGTGCCGGCCAGCTGTTTTTCAGGCCTTCCGGGCCAGCAGAAGTCAGGAAACAGGCTGTTTCTGGCCTCCGGGAGGGTGGGGAAGGCCATTTTCACCCTCCCCAGGCTCCAAGAAAGCCTCTGGAGCCTGGGGAGGGCAAAAAATGGACCTACCGGGTCCACCGTGCCAAAAGCAGGGGGAGCATGGGGGGGTCATGTGTGCGTGTGCGGGGGTGTGTCCATTGAACTATGGGTGTGGGCATGCGCGCGCGTGACCCCCGCATACTCCCCCTGCTTTTGGCACACGATGGCAAAAAGGTTAGCCATCACTGATCTATACTTAATTTTCTAAAATCTGTGCTGTTAGTATATGCTGGTTAAAGGCTGAAAGAAAGATATTGTATGATTTTTACATGGGTTTACAACAACCCTGGTAAAATTCAGGGACCAAAATCAGCCATGTGGTTGCAGATTGTCCCCTTCCTCATATTTTAGTTTAATTTTAAATGCTAATTTGGGAGTTGGCTTGATTTTACTCCATGTTAAATAGAGCATCTTAAAATATATTTTAGAAATATGATATGTATTATTTCTGATGAAGTTAATTGTCATCCATATATTGGCTGGATTTACACACTGTGTTAAGCCATAAATACTGCTTTACAATCTAATATGCTAAGCCAAAAAACCAAAAAGAAAAATCACATTATCGCTTAGTGCAATGTATGAACCTAATCTCAGTGTTACTAATTACAGTATGGCTGGTACATGAGCCTTAAAAAGAAATTACATCCTTTCTCTTTTCTATCTGCAATGCATTTAATCAATGATGCACAGTTTATACCAGAGATATTTACCAGATATTCTAGAAATGTATTTTCCAAAGAATAGGAATAGGGGTTTCTAACTAAGCCCAACATGCTTTGATCGGGCTCTCAGGAATGTAGAAGGAAGAATGGCATATTTTATAGTAATTGTTCCTCATTATGCACTTCTAATCATTTCTGACATGAATGGAAGCTATTCAGTAGGGTAGTGCACTGCTCTAACTAGAATTAAAGCTCCAGCATTAGTTCATGATTTCATTATCTCTCTTACAAATATGCCAAATTATATATTTTCTTTTCAGATACTCTTATCAGTCTATCTGGATATTTTTAAAATGCGGTCTTGGGCCTAGTAGACACAATTTAAATTGCAAGAGTCTCTTGGGTACTGTCACAAATCATCACAAAATGGCTGCCAGCAAAGCTTGTTTGTTCACAAAATGGCTGTGGTCATCAAACAAAACAACCGTGTTCTACAATACAAATAGAATTTCCCTAAAAGAGAAGTGCAGGACAGAGATAATGGTTCTGGCATCCCAAATATAAAATCTTTCTTTTGAAATCCCAGTCGTCTCTTCCGATATCATAAGAGTCAAAGGTAAACCATTTGGCCAAGAAAGTGGGTGCATGATTTAGTTGGAATTTAAGCCCCAAATGCCAAATTGTACATTCACTCTCATGAGGTAGGACAAAGTATCCATTTCCAGAAGCCTAACTTGCACGTACTTGTTGGGGGGAGGGGGGAAAGCATTTTTAAACATTTGAAGCAGAGCTGAGTTTGGGCATATTACATTAGAGAGGAAGAGAAAATTACCATTGCTCAGTCAAATGAAGTCTAATTCAATACAGGTAGTCCTCACCATACGACGACAATTGAGCCCAAAATTTAGGTTGCAAAGTGAGAAATGCGTTAAGTGAGTTTTGCCCCATTGTACAACTTTTCTTGCCCCATTTGTTAAGTGAATCACTGCAAATTGTTAAATTAGTAACATGGTTGTTAAGGGAATCTGGCTTCCCCATTTACTTTGCTTATCAGAAAGTCACAAAAGGTGATCACATGATCCTGGGACATTCATAAATATGAACTAGTTACCAAGCATCCGAATGTAAATCACATGACGATGGGGATGCTGCGATGGTCATAAGTGTGAAAAATGGTCATAAGTCTCTTTTTTCAGTGCCGTTGTAACTTCAAATGGTCACTGAGCGAACTGTTGTAAATTGAGGACTCCCTGTATATGGTTAGTAAAAAAGGGACTGACAAAGTAACCTAACCAGAAAATACAAGAATGTTATGGAAGCACCAGTGCCTCCAGCATCCCTGCAAACATTGCTAATGATAACATACAGACCATAGCACAACACACTTGTGCTACTAATGCATAAATGCAACCAATGAATTCATAATGATACAGACCACCCTCCCCTAATGCATGCCTTGCATTATACTGTCCCCCTTAGTGCCATGAATCAGACAGCAAGGATCTCACTAATCCAAGTTCTCAAGGAGAAGGAATTCAGTTGTGAATCTCAGTAGAATTGTTTCCCATCACCAACATGCAAAGAGAAAGAAACAGGACCCCTGAGACATCTCTAAAGCCCTTGTCACATGTTTTCTGAATGCAGCAGAACTACAATAGGGACCAGCCTGACTGCTCAGTTTCCTAGCCTTGTCATACTGAATGTCAAGGGGAATTTCACACATATTTATCTGAATATAAAATAATAATGTCCTGGGTTTGGACATAAGTCTGAGTTTGGAAATGGGCAAACTGCGTGTTTGATGGAGTCAGATGGATGATTCTACAGCTGGGATGATTCTACAGTTGAATGTCCACTGAGCTTGTGTTAAAAAGCTGTAAGCACACGATCCTGTGTTGGGTGAGTCCTTTTTTCTTTTGTAAATGCACATGGAATTGCAATGAATGCACTTTCAACCTTAAAAATTGAATGGGCCCACTGCCAAGCTGACCTCACAGCTAATAAGCAAAATGACATCCATTTTAAAATAAGTGTTTTGTTTTGAAATGTTCTTTCCTTCCAAGGCAAAAATATGGATCATTGAAATATCGCTACCATGATTTTCTTTATCTATGGAAGATTACTATCTTCCATATAGTGATCTTATGAAATCCCAGATCTAGTACTGAGATCAAATAATTGAGCTCTAGCAGCAAATACCTGATCGCATCACAACTGTTGCAAAAATGCATTAGCATCAAATGCTGAAGATAGATTTTGCCCAGAGATCTATTCATCTCAAATTTGAGCCCTTCTAGTTCAGATGAATGTCATTCAGATGAATGCTGAGCGTCCTCTCAGCATGGAACCAGAGAGATACAGACCATGCTAACAAATATTTATACCCTTTTTTATCTATCAAATTTAAAATAAAGCATTATGCCTTAATCTGCCGATCAGTCTATGCTTTATAAATGCATGGATATCAACTATTTCTTAGATGGGGACTCGCCAATAAATCTGCCAATAAATTTGAAGGACAGTTCAAAGAATATGTAGTTTATGTCAATTCATAAATGTCAATGAAAAGCTTCACTGACTACCTCAGATTTGCAAAAGATACTGTTGAGACTATTTTTATATTCTGCATGTGGAATATCATAGTCCAAAAAGTCTGTCCACCAACCATGTCTCCTGACAGGAAATTTTTTAAAATACAGAATTTAACGTGTGACTTCTTTGCTGTTGCTTATTTATTCATATCCATTTTTAGCCATCTTTCCATGAAAAATTATATTAAAACAGGCCTGATAATGATGGTGATGAATGATTTTTTAAAAATAAAACTCCAAACGTACAAATTTGCTAAAATCCTGTTTTACATGGTTTTATCTCACTAAGATAGAACTTGTCATCTAATGAACTTAGGTAACAATCTTATAGCAAGGCAGATCATTGATCTAGAATTTATTTATTTAATTTATTGCCACCCATCTTACCATAGGGTAACACTGGCCAGTTTTCAATATTAAAAGATAAAATTATATAAAACCTATGGACAATATAAATAAAATGCTATCAAAATACAAATGCTCAACAGATATTGTATTATCGATAGATAGTACAAAAATGGTACTGTAGTTCTGATGGACATATCTGGGGATTTAGATTGGAGATTTTCATAGTCTCCAGGTCTACCCAGAAATGCTAGGAAATTGAACCTAAAATCCATTGCAAATAAAGCTGTTCCCTAGAGATGTGGCTTTTCCTCTTTTGAATTATTTTGTCTACAGAAAAGACCAAGATGATATGTCTTTCACTCCTCACAGCAATTGATTATTCCAACAGCTGAATCTTTCATCAGTTTTGTCAGTGGAGAACATCACTACTCCTGTGGACAAAGAGGACAGCTCTATCGTCAAACATATCATTGTCATTCCATGCCACCACCAGCAGTTTTTGTTATTCAGGTTTGCTAGCATATTTTCAAGCTTTGGCCCTAGAAGGCAGGCCAATGGCATATAAGGTCCATATACATGCCTTTCTATGAATGTACTATGTGTGAAAATCAAGGGATGAATTCACCTTGTGAAAAAGGATACATGGTTCTAGATATGTAGCCTAAGTGATGTTGCAGAACACCGGTGCACCAATGTATGCAACAATAAATGAAAAAAACATAAATACAATGTTTAATCAAGGGCTGAATCCAAAAGGTGGGATTTACATTGGGGCACCTGGAATATATAAATTGTTCATCATTTGTGCCCCATTCAGCCTCCCAGGAAGGTTCCAGTATTTTAAATGCTGAAACAGATTTTAAAAATGCATATAAGCAATCAGCCCAGTGGGTTGAGTTGATTAAAACAGAATCTGTCCTAACAGTTGAGCTCTGGGGCTGAGATAATATTTTATCTTAGTTCTCCATTGCCTCTGTTCACACAATTATCACACTCTGGCTATCCTCTTGCTGTGGTAGCAATATAAGAACTCTGATTTATCTAGTGGTAATACTATATAGATTTTGGGAATTAAGAAATCTATACAAATCAGACCCATAGTGTAGGATCCTTGCTTAGAGGATGACAAAGAACAGACAATGCTTGCAAATAGGGGCAAATTCTCCTCTGATGTCCCTTATAATCTTTAGGAAGCCTTTTCTCTTCCACTGATGATACCCTGTTTCCCCTAAAATAAGGCATCCCCTGATTATAAGCCCAATTGGGCTTTTGAGCGCATGCGCTAAAATAAGCCTCCCCCCGAAAATAAGACTTCCCCGAAAATATTTAAACACATGTGCAGCCGGTCCCCACCATATGCTCTGGTTAGGGTTAGGGAGACAGAGCTGGAAATCGGGTAAGATGGCAAGAGGAGCCCCATCTTGTTCCACATACCCCAAAGTAATAAGACATCCCCAAACATAAGGCCAAGCACTTATTTCGGGGTTCAAAAAAATATAAGACAGGGTCTTATTTTCGGGAAAACACAGTAACTTCCTATATTTAGGTCTATAAATCGCATTAATAGAGTTTTTTTATATTCCCTCAATGCAAGCTATCCCTTATATTGATTTAATTCCGCGCTAATTGTTAGGTCTTTTATTTGCTACTCAAACTCATGGGGTGATTCTGGAGTACACCTATTTCAGGTTATATTTTACAACCTGGGCTGTGCTCCACATCATAGTTCTAGAGCAAAGGATTGGAGCATTAGACTTTAGAACCAATTGCCGGGTTCCCCCCCTCCCTTCCCCAAAAGGGATTTTTTTAAAAGATATATTGTGCCTGTGAAGAAAGTGAAAAAGTGAACATTCAGCAGAGAACTTTATAGAAAACACCACTGAATTAACTTACAGTACATTTGTTAAACATGAATGGCTCTAATAATGACATTTCATTTAACAATGCCCTTTGTCTTTTCAGTTCATCAGTTACCTATTTCAGTAATGAACTGCAGTCATACCATTCTGATTTTCTCCTAATGTAAAGGCTGAGATCACTTCACTGCTAGTGGAGCATGATGCTATTATTCAGTTTGTGGCTTAAGGGGGAAAAAAGCTATAGAATATAGCACTATTCTAATTGGCCAGTGGATACTGGGATTAATAATTCTGTTCAGGTTCTGTTGTTAAGAAATAAAGCAAGCAATGTATGTCCACCGACCCTGACAGTTGTGTGTGTGTGTGTGTGTGTGTGTGTGTGTGAAATATATATATTTAATTATATATTTAAATAACAGATCTAGAGAACCAATTTTGTATAGTGGTTAAGGCATCAGGCTACAATTGGGATACTGAGTTTTAGTCTAGACACAAAGCTAGCTGGGCAGCCTTGAGCCAGTCACTGTCTTTCAAACCTAGGAATCAGACAATGGCAAACCACTTTCAAAACCTTGCCAAGAAAACTGCAGGGAATTGTTCAGGCCATCACCAGGAGTCAAGACTGACTTGAAGGCACACACAAAAATTTGCAGACCTAACCTTTATAGATGTTGGGGTAGGAGGGAATTGGAAGGCCGAAAGCTGTTTATTAAATGTCATTTTCACTGGTTTGGGTAGTAAGTTTGGTGTTAGTGATGCAGATTTTTAGCCAGAGTCAACAATCTGCAATACGCTTTATTAACACTCTCCACATTTCCTTTATGGAACAAAAGCTCTTTCAAAATATAGCCAGTGCAAAAAAAAAAAAAAGTGATATATGAATCTTTTCTTCCTACTAAATACATGTACACACAAATTCTCAGATATATATTTTAGGGACAAAGCATACAAAATGAACTCCCCCCTCCATGCTAAGAGCAGCTGCATCTTATAGATCTCTCTCAATTACTACCCACGCTATATTTAGGCATTGTACAAGAGCAAATTTTACAGTCCATGAAGAAATGAAGTGAAATCGAGATGAAATTCATTGTGACAGGTTTTCTGTTAGTGCCCTGATGTGTCTGTATTACAGAAGATAGACATTCTATTAGCATGGAAGCTCCCATAATGGACTGTGAATCATTTCAGGTAATAGAGATGCCAAATGGAATGACTGAAAGGAGCACTATTGAATTCCATTAGAGGTCTTTGTTTTTGAATCAGTCATTTCTTTGTGAATAACCAACTATATACTTCTTGACCCTATCATGAAGCAATAATTGCAAACTAATATCACAAAACATTAATCTGAAATACCATTCAATTAAAGCTTGCTTTCTCTGGGATTATTTCTGTATCACAAAATGTGAAATAAATGTGATAAGGATTACAAATACAGTTTTGGATTTCTGCTACAGAAGAATGTATTTTTTCCCATTCAACTCTTCCAATGTTTGATTTTAATATTTAGGTTTAAATAACATTTTACATTAATTTCTTTGCATGTCAATGCATATTTGTGCGCAAATGCACACACAGACACACAGAGTACATACAAAGAGGCACATATAAACAACCATATTTGCCAAATCAAAATAGCTGCAACCAACAAATGATGTGAATAGTCCTTGTGCAGTCTTAGTTAATATTAGTTAAATCAATAAATAATCCTCCATCTTACAAGCCAAACAGTTCCACCTTATCCATCTATCACATATGATTTATCCAGCTTCATAATTGCTTGGATAATTAGTACAGGATTTAGGTTCATTTGGTATGCCAAACCCTTTGGGAATCTTTGAATAATTACTATTTGTGGAGATGATCAAGTTATGAATTATTCTTCCCCATACAGAAAAGTGGCTTGGGAATGTTGCAGTATGTCTTTTTTCATTCATCGTCCTTCATATAAATAGAAATTTACCTATCGTTCCACGTTGAACATACTTTAGATTTTAGAAATGCATGCCCATGAACTGCTTATTTGCTGTCAAATATGTTTTTGAAATGGTATGAATGTAATTCAGCAAAAAGGAACGGCAGCAGAAGGCAAGATGGTGTGTCTACATTTGTGCGCTGCACATCTGCTATCGGTGTCACATACTGTAAAGCCATTTAAGTTAACAAATCTTAAACCTGAATGATCCATGAGTTTCTAAAAGTCTCTAAATACTTTTGACTATCTTTAACCTGAGCTGGCTTTTTTCCCCTTGCCAATGCAAGTGAATGGATGAAATCTTATGTGTGCTTATTTCCTACTCTGTTCTTTAATACTATTCTTGCACGAATGAGATTACACTGATTAATGCTATAGTATGTGGTGCAGCCTATATTATAACCCCTATATAATTCAGCTGATCACATTTTGTTTATCCAGAAAATATCTACTTATGGTGAGGGGCAAAGAAAAGGAATGGCCCTTTATAAAACATATTTGAACACTAATTTATTTTTTTTAAATCCAATGAGACTTTTGTAGTAAAAAGGAAGTTCTATATTTTTCTAAAGAAAATATCCTGTTTTCAAATCCAAGAAATCAAGGTTATATCTATATGCTGGTATTATCTCTGCTCACAGGCTGAGAATGAGACTTTTTCTTACTGTTGTAATGACAGGTGTAAGATTAACTTTGTTAGGTGTTGAACCATTCATGCAAACTAAATTAAATTAATGGAACAAATTTCTATCATAATTAAGATAAAAATTCATGTCAGCTGTAACCTTGCTGTACACTAATTATGTTCAAATGATTTATCATCTGTTTCGCCCAGAATATTAATCCTCACCTCATTGATAACTCCAGCCAGTGTTAAGAGATGAGAGTTGATTAACAATGACAGATTGGGCAACCACACTGCAGAGTGCCTGTACGACTAGGGAAGCCAATAAAACTTAAATGGCACCTCTTATTTAGAAATCCATTCCCATGGAAACAGATGCATGCTTAATGAGGGGAATGGAGATGATTTCAATAATGATGGATATTGGAACAGTGGGCAGAGCCAATCAATAACAATTAACTACTTAGTCTACCAAAGCTATGGTTCTATAAAGCAGGTTATATACACATTAAACAAAACTTAGTTCAGGATGTGCTTTATATAAATGTCTTTATGCTTTGCGGTGAATGTTATTTGCTTTAATAATTATGGAAAGCACCATGTAGATCATTTATGCTTAGAAGATAGTTTTTCTGGCTTTAAAAAGAGTTTTTTTTTTTTTTTAAAAAGTCATTTGGAAATCCATAAAATGTCCAGATTGGACATCAAAAAGTAATTACATCAATGTAGAGGTTGTCTCTACAGGTGGTCCTCCATTCATTTAGCGACCGTTCAAAGTTACAGCGGCACTAAAAAAAACAACATAATTAATATTCATTCTTACAACTTTTGCAGCATCCCCATGGTCACGTAATTGGAATTCAGGCAATCGACAACCAGTGTGTATTCACAACAGTTACAGCATCCTGAGGTCACCTGATTGCCATGTGTGACTTCCCAGCCAGCTTTTGACAAGAAAGTCAATGGGAGAACCTGGATTTGCTTAACAAATGTGTTATTAACATAACAACTGCAAGTGATTTGCTTAACAACCATGGCAAAACAGGTCATGAAATTGGGTGCAACTCACTTAGCAACCATTTTGCTTAATAACAGAAATTCTAGCCTCGGTTGTAGTCATAAATCAAGAACTACCTGTATTGCTATTTTGGTATATCTACGAAATTTGATATCGTCTAGCCATGTTCCTTCTCATAACAGTGTTTATATCTATGCATAAAGAAAGTTCTATTTTTGCATATGTTTCGAATTCTCTTTTACAGGTTTTATTCACACATACATACATACATACATACATACATACATACATACTAGTTATAGATCTTCCAAAGGAACTCTATCATACAACTCTATCTAGCAATGTATTTTATAATTTCCCCTGTTCATTTGGTTCTTCAAACAATGGAAAGAGACAGAAAATAAATATAACACTCACCCATAATGTAGCTGGTTTGTTTTTAACTTAGCATCATACAACATCAAACTTATCCTAAGAAAGAAACCATGGGTTTTGAGCTTATACTAAGGCGGGGGGGAGGTAAGTCACTTCAAGTGTGAGATTGAACCGATCCTAGTTACCACAATGCCTTGATTTAAGAGCTCTTTAGAATGAAACATAAGAAAGGAGGGAGGGAGGGAGGGAGGGAGAGAGAGAGAGAGAGAGAGAGAGTGAGTGAGATAGTGAGAGAGAGAGAAGCATTAGACGAGCCATCATTGGGTACGGTTACAGTCAAGCTGAGCCGAAGCTAAAAGATACACAAAGTTTATACCAGCTATCAAAATCCAGAGGGTGGGCAGTAGCGCCCTGTCAGATCCAGGTAAAAGTCAGAGTTCCCAAATAATCAGGCAAAGCTTGGAGTCAAACCCAGAAGATACAGCCAATCTTCTTGGAGGTTGTTCTAGTATTTAAGCAAAAACTCTTGAAGCCCCCATTCAAGTGCAGATGTTACAGATCTTAGCCAGTTGCAAGACCTAAGAGTAATAACCAATTCCTAAATAAATTGCTATTTCCTAATCCCAAGGTCCTCATACAAATAACCTATCAGTTCTCTACCTTTATTTCATACCCACAGAAATCAAATCTACAAAGTGCCACTGAAAAGGCAGAAGTTCTTGAGTACCATTCTTTAGCAAAATTCCTGGGGAAAATCTCATGTTATATAGGCCCCTAGCTTTTTAAAAGAAATAACAAACATACATTTTGTCACCACAGCTCCCAGGTAAATAAAGATCTACTCAGGCACATTTATTTAGCATTCACCATTGTTGATTAAATTCCAGTTAAGCTAAGGGAGAAACAGGCTCCCTCCATTTCTAGAGGGGGAAAACCCCCCCCCCCACATTTCTTTCTCCATACTTCTAGCAATTTCAGGGCTAATTGCCTTTGAATTTGTAAATGCAGATAATTAGAAGAATTGTATGTAGAAAGGATTAGCTAGCGCATACGCTGAGCAAGTCAAGTATTTGATTCTCCCATTTAATTTTGAACCTAATATCAACTTTAAATAACAGAGAGCGCCATAAGATTTATCATCCTCTCCTCTCCAGGGGAAACACAGCTGCTCTGAACCTAATCAGCCACATTCTATCTCCACTGCTCTACACAAATGCTAATGGGGGGAACGTTGATGTGGCAGAACAAAAATGGATCATAAACACTCCCAGTCAGATGTGGCAACTAAAAATTGCCCTGCACATTCTCGGGAAGATTCAGTGCTCGAGCTGTGCAATGTCTATTAGTCTTCCTCCCTCCTCTTTCTCATGAATAAGAATTAGGAACTGTAGGAGATCCCAAAGGGAAGTACATTAAAAAAAGAAAAGGAAACCACATAAGCATATGTATGCACCTATAAACCACACTCAAAATAAGTATGTGTGGGAATTGCTCTTATGGCAACTTAATATTCTTTACATGCCACGTCTATTGTTTAGTCATTCAGCAACAATCTGTTCTTCTGAAAAGCCCGGTGAACACATCAAGGTGCTCTGTATTGGTGTGATTGCAGTTCAGGACTATCGCCTTTGACAGGCAGAATTTCTCTCAGGTCTGGGGCACATGTCTTTCTCAGTGTGGTACCTCCCAACCATGCAGGGGAATGAATGTGGACCATACTTATGAAGGACATGTAGGATCAGAGAATGATCTGCAGAAGCATGTTAGGCCAGTGGAATCCTTATAGCAATAGCAATAGCACTTAGACTTATATACCGCTTCAAAGTGCTTCACAGCCCTCTCTAAGAGATTTATAGAGTTGGCATATTGCCCCCAACAATCTGGGTCCTCATTTTACCCACCTCGGAAGGATGGAAGGCTGAGTCAACCTTGAGCTGGTGAGATTCGATCTGCTGAACTGCAGCTAACAGTCAGTTGAAGTAGCCTGCAGTACTGCACTCTAACCACTGCGCCACCTCAGTTCTTATGCACATCAAAGGTCCCAAGACAGTCTTCAAACTGGAGTATGCAACAACCTGCTAATGTCTAAAAGAAAAGGAAGTACTGATATTTTTAGCCTTCTAGTATTGATTACTGGTCTTCTGAAAATGGAGCAGTGCTTCAAATAAAACTAAGGCAAATCCACTCACTCCTTTTTGAATGTTCCAATTCAGGAGTCATGCTCTGGCAACAATTCCATCAGGGATCGGGTGGAATTGGGAGATCCATAGATTTCCCATGGCAGGCCATGATAAACCTTGAGAATTATATAAGAGCCTTGGTAGTACAATGGTTTAATACACCCTGTTATTAACACAGCTGCCTGCAATTTCTGCTGGTTCGAATCTTACCAGGCTCAAGGTCGACTCAGCCTTCCATCCTTTCTAAGGTAGGTTAAATGAGGACCCAGTTTGTGGGGGCAATAAGCTGACTTTGTATAAATATACAAAAGTATGAAGGCTATTGCTTAACGCATTGTAAGCCGCCCTGAGTCTCCGGAGAAGGGCGGCATATAAATCAAATTAAAAAAAAATACTTATGATTCTTCTGAAAGCAAGTCCGTGGATGTCACATGCAGATCTATTATACACTCATTGCTTAAGAGTTTCCCAAAGCACATGTTAAAAAATATATACCTTCTTGGCTACTTGTAGAGTCATCTGGTATAAGGCAGAGGAAGGAATCATGTAAAAGAGAAGGTGAATAAAATCAGATATGCCAGTTAGGTATGTTCAGTAGGTGGAAATATAAAGTTTGCAGCAGTGGCAAATATCTGTAGCTCAGGTGGAGATTCATTCTCTGAGCTTGTGGGTTGGTTTTTGAACATTTTGTTACCAGGCTAGGTAACATCTTCAGCTGTTGGAGATGTTAGGGTTGGGGTTCTTCTGCTTATAAGGGCTTTGTGTGGTCAGTAGGTCTTGTGATGGCAGGGTCACATCAGGTGAGGGTCTGGTGATGGGTCTGGTGAGGAATCAGGCAGATCACATGGGACTGGTGATGAGTCAGGTGTGGATCATGTCAGATGAGGGTCATATCATGGGTCTTATGCTTAGTGCAAATTTAGGACATATTAGTGATTTAGTGCAGATTTAATTTGAAATCTGATTTGGCAGGATCTCAAAGAGCTAGAGGCTCCAACTAATAGTCAGACTATTAGCTGGGTCCACAGTGATCCATTACTTGAACAAATAGCGACCTGCTTTATATAAGTCATAAGCCAAGGGTTATAAATCTGTGGCTGGGTTCTAATCACCTAAGCCCAGACCAAGCAAACCACATCATGGCTTAAGTCAGTCAATCTGTTCAGGATAGGGAAGCCATAACTCAAACTTCATATGTACTAGAAAATAGAAACGTCCATCTGTTGATGGGATGATTTGAATGGGCATGGCTAAATGTTTTTGGCACATTTGAGAGACTTTTTTTTGGAGGGGGGATTTATGGGTGAGAATGAAAATAGGAGGATATCTCTGGGAGGTGAACCACTCCCATTCCCACCCTTAAATACCACCATCACCTCAAAATAGCCCAAGATCATGACACAGGAATTCAGTCATGTTTTGGAAGCTTCTGGTTCCTTCCTTCTATTTCATTTTAAAAGCTGAACCAAGAAATAATTCTTCATACCCTGTATTTTGTTTTTGTTTTTTTTTTCTTATACAGTATAATCTATATGAGGCTTTGAGTAAACAAATTTCAGGATGATAGATATCACAATTGTGGCAAAATTCCCTTTTTTATTCAAAATTTTTATTACTTTATCAAAATATAAAATACAGAAATATAAAGAAAACTGAAAACAATGGTAAAATAGGGGAAGAAAAGGGAAAGGGAGAAAAGTACAGGGTAGAGGGGAAAAGGAAAAAAATACATTGATTTCTGACTCCTTTTGGTGCAGTAGAATAAGGTAATAACACACAGCCTCATGTTTTTACTTTTATATAATAGTATATACTAGCCATTTCTATAACAAATTGTGGCAAAATTCCTGATGAAACTTTTTCTGTTGTCTCCTTCTACGAGGGGGTTGAACAGTTTTTGATGGTCTCTAATAAATGGTATCAGAATACACAAGAATAACAAAATCATCAGACATTGATGATGTTACCTATTTTGATAATGAAATATCTGCAAGAAAACCACCAAGCTCAGAAAGCACCAAAGATATGATAGCAGTCTTCCAATATGTAAGGTCCTGCCCAGTGGTAGGTTGCCCCTGGTTCAGCCCCGCCCACCACCCTGGATGTCTTCATCGGTGATCTGCAATCCCGTTGCGAACCGGTAGTAAAGGTAAGTAGAACCCATCCCTGGTGCTGCCACAAAGAAGTGGGAGTCAATCTATCCTCCAAAGCACCTGAGGGCATAAGAAGAAGCAACGGATGGAAACTTAAGAAAGAGACATCCAACCTAAAAACAAGGAGAAATTTCTTCACAGTAAGAACAATTAATCACTGGAATGGCTTGCTTTCAGAAGTAGTGGGTCCTTCATTACTGGAGGTTTCTAAGAAGAGATTGGACAGCCATTTGTCTGATATGGTATAGAGCAGGGGTGCTATTCAGCAGGTTCTGACAGGTTCTGGAGAACCGGTAGCGGAAATTTTGAGTAGTTTGGAGAACCAGCAAATACCACCTCTGGCTGGCCCCAGAGAGGGGTGGGAATGGAGATATTGCAGTATCCTTCCTCTGCCATGCCCACCAAGCCACACCACACCCACCAAGCCACACCCACAGAACCAGTAGTAAAAAAAATTTGAATTCCACCACTGAATTTTTGTGGGTTGGATTAGAAGACCTCCAAGGTCCCTTCCAAGTCTGTTATTCTGTTAATTCTGCATACACAAATGTATAAATATTTATAGATAATGGCAATAATTTTCATGCTGAATGTTAAAGACATATCAGCAAACAATTGTGTTATTTTTCTAATCGGCTGGCAGAACTAATATCCACCCTATCCAGTAGGATAAAAACTTATTATTGCCAATATCTAATTTTGCTTCATTCTGGAAAAAGAAATAGGGCTTCATATTGTCTTGCATTGTTTGCCAAAATTAAATAGATATTAGAAATACAAACACAACGTCATTTTGGGATCCAAAAAAACCAAAAAAACAAAAAACCACAGGATGCTTTTCTGCTTCGAGATCCGTCCTATTCAAGGCATCTCTGGTATAAACAGGCATTTTTATGCAAACATCTTTAAAAGAGAAAACTGGCTTTGTGCTCTGCTAGATTTTAATGAGGATTTGAAGCCAGGGTCAGAGGTATATTTCTTCTTGTTTCTGTCTCTCCATCCCCACCCCCAGCCTCACTCCCCCACTAGACTAACGAGGAAAGTGGCAGACACCGAAACACTTCACAGTTGAGTAATTTCCAAGGCATCAAGAACTGCACGATTCACAGAAGCACACACTGGTGAAACACACACACACACACACACACACACACATACCCTGCTGAAAACTATACAATAAACATAGACTGGGTGTGCTGCCCAGAATAAGTTATCACCACTAGGATAGAGATCTTGGGGTAAACTCCCATAGGAAATTTAAACCAAAAGAGTCAATTTAAGGCATCCCTAGCAGTGCATTCAATTAAAATTAAATCTTAAAAAAAAAAGCAATGGGTAGGAGGGAGATCAGCTGTTTCTTCACTATGCCAGCTGCCCAAAGGAAAAAGGAGGAACTAACTGGCTATGACCCTGAACCACTGATGTCTGCGAGCAGTTTGCAAATTGCTAAAGTAGTACCTACTTTCAGTTACCAAAGATATAAAGGAAGGAGTCCATTTCCGTTCATTCTAAAGGAAGGAAAATTGATTTAATATTTAATTATCTCTAGCACATTTTTCAACCTGGTTCAAATATCATGCTAAATGAGAATTTTAGGTGGAGCAGCCTAAATAGGCCTGAAGAATGCTACGTTAGGGGAAGCTGTTGGCTATTTTTTTTTTTTTTGGATTTATATGCCGCCCTTCTCCGGAGACTCAGAGCGGCTTACAATGTGTTAAGCAATAGCCTTCATACTTTTGTATATTTTATACAAAGTCAGCTTATTGCCCCCACAAACCGGGTCCTCATTTTACCTACCTTAGAAAGGATGGAAGGCTGAGTCAACCTTGAGCCTGGTGAGAATTGAACTCGCAGTAATTGCAGGCAGCTGGAAGCTAAATACTACCTTTAACAGTAGCATTAATCTGCTGCACCACTCAGGCTATGGCTGACGTACAGCTTTCTCAAGATGTTGAAGTAAATAAACAATTCCAAAACAATTTATAATTCAATTCTAATCCAGTTTTAACAAATTAGTTTCTGCATTGCTAAATTTAAGCTCTTCTGTTCGATGTTCCCCTTTCTCGTTCTTAAAATACTGGAAATATTAATACAGTAAGTCTGGAGAGGGAGGTGATTTATCTTGTGATTGCAGAGAGAAAAAGGGAACAATATATCATAACTTAAAAATACTGAAATTTGTAGAAAAAAAATGTTCATGTGGGATTATAATAAAAACATGAAATTTAGATGACATCCCACTCCCGGCAATGCTGAGAGCCTCGGTGGCGCAGTGGTTAGAGTGCAGTACTGCAGGCTACTTTTGCTGCCTCCCGGCTGCCTGCAATTTGGCACTTCAAATCCCACCAGGCTCAAGGTTGACTCAGCCTTCCATCCTTCCAAGGTGGGTAAAATGAGGACTCAGATTGTTGAAGGAAATATGCTAACTCTGTAAACCGCTTAGAGAGATCTGTAAAGCACTGTAAAACGGTATAAAATCTAAGTGCTTTTGCTATTGCTATTTTGGTTTTCCTGTGCCATGTTAAGGTGCTTTGCTGCTCTTATGTGTTATGCACATTCAGTTCATCTCTTCATATATCCAACATTTCCTCCATGATGTTTCTTGAAGCACATAAGTTCACTTGTTGTCTGAAAAGACATGTTCAGTGCAGTCAATGGTGGGTTGCTCCTGGTTCGGATCAGTTCGCAAGAACCAGTAGTAAAACCGGTGGGAGGCTCCGCTCACTGCCCCAGATGTCATCATAGGCAATCTGCGCATGCGCAGAAGCTTGATTGTGCGATCCCATTGGGAACCGGTAGTAAAGGTAAGTAGAACCCACCCCTGAGTGCAGTGTAATGAAAGACTGAATTCAGAAAGAGTTTCACTGGCCCCAAAAGAGAGAAAAGATTCCAGATTAACAATATGGTAGTAATAATAGACCTAGTCAAAGGATCACCATAGAGTGAAGAAATCTCTACAAAATAGCTAGTATGTGAGGTTGATGTCACAAATTGCACATTTCAGATCTACATTGAGACATGCCTTTCATTAAATGTATTTGGATGGCTAACTTTCCTTTAGCCAAACGTACTTCATAGCATTATTGTAAACATGAAATGGAAAGCCCTTTCATTTTATGATACTATAAGCTCCTTAAAAGAAATGGTTTGATATAAAAATAATTAAGAATCATAGATTTATAGAGTTGGGAGGGACCACAAGAAATCCAACCCTAGGAAGAACAAAGAAGCTACTTAAGAAGTTGATGTTAGATAGCAGGAAGTATTTCAAGAACTCTATTGGTCACTGGGTCTGCCTTAAAAATTAGCTTACTTATATTGAGTCAAAAACAGATTTATATGAGCTGAAGAGAAATCAGAATATTGTGGTGAGACAATGTTTCCATGCTCATTTTGTGGGAAGTAGATATTGCTATAGATAGCTAAATATTTCTGGCTTGTTTTTATTGCTATTGTGTGGAATACCATCTTTAGGATAATCTATGTAAGAGCAAAGAGTCTTGCTTACTTGTTCCTCTGGTTAATAAAAATCATTGACTTAGTCAAGATTAGATTAATACAATAATAGTGACTTTTTAATGGATTTACGGTACATAAAATATTATCACTATCTTCAAACAGATGGTACCTTTATAAGCCTTCTCTCCTTTATTTACACTGCTGTTGATTTAATTTGTCTGATGACCATTTCTTAAAATTTAACTAACCATCTTACTTTCTTTGATACATACATTTTCTCAATGTAGGTTTCTTTAATGTAAGCATTAAAATGTAGTAACCAGTAGACATCGGTATGCAAATTTCAGTAGTAATTTTTTTCCCCAGGTATCTTTTTGGGAGGAGTTTTTATCTAAAAAAGACAAATGGCCACAGATTTCAACTGATCCTGGTATCTGCACCCTTGAAAAGTGCAATGGGATAGAATATCCAAATTCATCTCCAACAGACTTCATGGCATTTTTCAGTCCTTATATGACATAATCTTGTATTTTGCTTCAGACAGCAAAGTAACTTGGGTCAGCCCCATATGTTATTTAGCAAATGCATAGCTATTCAGAAAGTACCAGAATAGAATTATCTAAGCGGAATCTGATAAAATAAGATCTAAAAATGTCAATATGATTGACCTCGTACTACCCTCATTTCTTCTCCTATTCAATATGGTTGCCCTCCTATTCTCTTTTATTGGTACCCTTATCTTTGTCATATGTAGCTACCCAATGCATAGTTCTTAAACCAGGAAAAAGATATGAAATTTAATATCCAATGATATATAGAGAATATGACATTTTATTTAATGATATAGATATAGACAATAATTTCATATCTTTTAGTAAAGTCTGATAATATTATTCTTAGTGGTATGATATTTGAATGATATGATATGCCTGGTGATATAATTTTACAGACAAAATCTCACCTGCATTGATATAGGACAGGGGTGTCAATCTTGATTTCATAGAGGGCCGCATCAGGGTTGTATTTGACCTCTGGGGGCCTGAGTGGGCGTGGCCAGGGTGAGCATGGACAGCTTGATGTCACTCGTGTCAGGGCACCTATGGTGGTTCAAGCGCTCTGAGCTACATTTTCGCCTGCGATGGCCTCCTGCAACCCTCTGCCAGCAAAAACGGAGCTTGGGAGGCCCTCCATTTTCACTGGCAGATGCGCAATAGGCCAGTCCTTCACTGTTTCCAGGGTGGCCCTGTGGGCCAAATCTAAGCACCCAACAGGCCGGATCTGGGCCCCGGGCCTTGAGTTTGACACCCCTGATATAGGACAATACCAGTATCAACATTTAACTGTTTAATTATCTAAAAGTTAAAATGTTAACTTTTAACATGTAGTGGCACAGTGGTTAGAATGCAGTATTGCAGGCTAACTCTGCTGACTGCCAGCAGTTCGATCCTGACCAGCTTAAGGTTGACTCAGCCTTCCATCTTTCCAAGAGCAGTAAAATGATTGTTGAGGCCAAGATGCTGACTCTGTGAACCGCTTAGAGAGGGCTGTAAGGCACTATGAAGCAGTATACAAGTCTGAGTGCTATTAATCAGCCATCATAGCTTAAATTGCTGAATGGAAGTCAGGAATCAGAAGCCAAAGATCACAGACTAAGAGTCTCAACTGAGGATTAAAAAAATAATGTGTTTATTGCCTGAGATCACAATTTGATTTAATGGACTTCATTCTTTTAGGCTGAGGGAAGCAGTGGCCAGCGAATATTTCATAACATAGATAATTCCCTGGTTAGTACTAGGTTGGCAGTGTTTTATTACTCTGGATAACATGTTTTAGATTTTTGGATTTCCAGTTTGAAGCCCCACAATCTTTCAAATGATTCAGTCCTAGGTTTTCTTCACACAATGGTTAAGATGTAGTTTGTTTACAGTGGTAAGGGTCAAGTCGCCCAGAATCCCTTGGGAGTTGGGCGGCATATAAATGTGACTAAATAAATAAATAAATAAATAAATAATAAGTCTTTGCCTAATTTCAATGTTCCCTATAGGTAATCAATACTATTATGTAATCTAGTTCATTTGAGATCATCTCCTGCATGAAGGACAGAGAAAAAGAAAGGGGGGAAAGGACCAGAAAGAGAATTAATCAGTGGTGGGATTCAGCCAGTTCGCACTGCTTCGGGAGAACCGGTTGTTAACTTTCTGAGCAGTTTGGCAAACTGGTTGTTGGAAGAAATCATTAGGGCAGAGAACCGGTTGTTAAATTATTTAAATCCCACCACTGGAATTAATGACCTCACTTATTTTGGAACTTGGCTCCATCAACTATTTTGTTTACCTGACATAGATTACAGAATACAGTCCTTAATAGAAAAAAGTTACTCATCTCTGCAATAAATGAAATCCACAATAAATAGCAAAGCACTAAACTGTCTAACAAATAAACTAAATATTTGTGTCTTAATGATATTCCTATCTGTCACAAATATTAAAAATTAAATCTATAGGTTGCTATCCTACTGTTCATATGAAGCATTACATGCACACTTTTAAAAAAGGTAAACCATTTTACATATATTAAAAACTTACTTGATCTTTGCATTTAAATCATCCTCTAACAGATTACATATGGTACACAGAAGGGAAATTCTCTTTTCTGCACTTTGTTTTCTACTTACTTTGTGGGATAACACCCCCTCCTTTATTACATCTCTGTAGTAAAATATGACTGGAGGTAATTTAAAAAATCTGCTTTGTCCTCAGTGCATTAAAAAAGGAAGAATGTGTGTGACATTATAGCTTTTTTCCCCTTTCCCTTTTGCTGTTTTCACATAGAGCAGACACAGTATCATAAGCTGGGTTCCCCCTTGCTAAGCCATAGTTTGTCTAATCTTGGCTTGTTATAAAGCCATATTGTTGGATTCGGATATCTCACTTTATAAGTTTTTAAATTACATTGTACTTGGGGCTTAATACACTGGCTTTAATTTAACCTGCTTCAGTCTTCCTTAATTCCTCGTCCTCTAGATAAGGTAGATTACAGCTCCAGAATTCCTAGTCAGAAGAGCCAATGATCATGATGGTTTGAAATTTTGGGACTTGTAGACCAATTTAGGTTAGTCTAGGACCATGATAAATATTTGATTGGATGTTTCATTTGCAGGAAAAGACGTTTCTCCATTTTAACTGTGATGGAATCCAATCCCTAGCATTTTTAATTTTTTTCTTTGTTAAACATGGAACAGTGTATTTATGTATCTGCCTTGAGCTGGCAAGCTAGAAATCCAATTCTCTGTATAAATGAAAAAAGTAATATTTCTGTAACACAGAGCATTTGCAGCACTGACGATGCTTAGTAATAAGTCTATTCCTAGAAAGGTGATAGGTCTTATTCACAAATGACACACCAGCACTTTGATAAATACATAACAACTTGAAAAGGAGTTTCTTGGGACACCATTCTGTTATTCATCTGGTCTTAGGTTTCCATTTTCTCTAGTCCTGTGGCTGGTCTCTTAATATTTCATTAGTATTTATAGGACATTCTAAGCTGGTTACTGATTTTTCCCTCTTCTCTAACATCCCAAAGGATAAACAAAGCCCACATACTACCATGCAATAAAAAATAAGTTTATATATTTTTACTATATTATCGCAGTGCCACTATCTGACAATTGAGGTTGAGGGAATACTGTAAAGTCATATTCCATGGCAGGCATAATGCTTATCAGTTTATTTTCCTTTGACCTTCTGCTGTAGAAAATTAATTCACTCAAGCTCTCCTCGCACTTCAAACATTAGGAGTAGGGGGAAAAATAATGTTAGTGCTAGTGAATATAATCTCTGCAGGAAAGCTGTGCAATTATTCAGAGGTCTAATCTTATCTCTTGTTTCCTTTCTTTTTTTTTTATGGCAAGTCTCCATTTTAGCACATTAGATATATTGGGCTATTGCCCTGCATCTTCCAAGCACAGTAAATAAATGCAGCTAAGTGCCACAAAGAGTGAAAGAGCTTATAATGGGAAGTGTGAAGAGACACCCATGCCATTCATCATTCTGCTCTGTCCAATATTGGGGCTCTTTTTATCAGTGGTATCCGTAGTCATGTCATCACCTCTGGTATAAATCTTCTGTCACCGGCTGTCGTTTCTATACCCTATTAAACCCATGCTCTCCTATAATCACCAAGTGACCTTTGGATGTCTTTCATTAACCCCTGACCTTAACCTTGCCAGTGTCTTGTTGGTGGGTAAATCTATGACATGACATTTGCCTATAACCTTACATTTATCTCCATTTATTAATTTGTGCCTTTTCAGTGATTGCTCCCAAGTTGAAACCTGGTAAGAATTTTAGATAAGAGTGTCTTTAATGTCCTTGAACGTAATAAGCTTTGGGCATACAATATATGCACTTCATTCTTACAGAATATCCTAGGCGATGCTAGTAATATTTCTTACCAACACACACATATAACCCTCTGACCCTGGAAGGCTGCTTCGTGATGACAAGTGATGTCAATTATTTCTGACTGTAAAAGTAGAACTCTGCTTTAGAAAACAAAAAAGGCAGCATCTATTAGGAAGCTGTGGTACAATGATCACTCAGTGAAAAGGACTTGTGCAAGAAGTTTTCTGTTGTATTTCATTTTAGCTACTTCTCCTTTCTGTGGTTTGATTAATCGATGCTTTTGTTACTTATATGCCTGTGACACATTTAAATTTTGGAAGTGGAAATCTGATTCTGCACGAAGTGTGATGCTGCATCCTTTGATGGACATTTTTAAAAACGATATTTGCAAAAGGAATGCTGCTTCATCCCTAAAGCAGATAATTAGATAGGAGCCTCAGAGTCCAGCTCAGCTCCTGGTGACTGCATAAAGAAATGTCCACTATAATAATCTTTCTTTAATAAAAAGCTGTAGTTGTTTCAAGGATATTCCTATAATCTCCTTGATTAGACCTTTGCACCTATGTCTTCTTCTTCTTCTTCTTCTTCTTCTTCTTCTTCTTCTTCTTCTTCTTCTTCTTCTTCTTCTTCTTCTTCTTCTTCTTCTTCTTCCTCCTCCTCCTCCTCCTCCTCCTCCTCCTCCTCCTCCTCTTCCCCCTCCTCCTCTTCTTCTTCCTCTTCTTCTTGTTCATTGCAATTTAAGATGATGGTTAACAATTGTAAACTCCTTTATGGAACAGGACCTGTTTGACTTGTGGGACTGTGTCAATCCAATTGCTTTTGCCTGTCCAGTCATCTTGCGGGACCTAGGAAGCACGCCTTCTCTGTGGTACAAGCCCTGTGAAACAATGCCCCCTAGAGATCAGGATGGCTCCCACCTGGATGACATGCAGGAAACTATAAATACCTGGTTATTTCCCAGGAAGGGCAGTGGGATGCTCGAATCCCTTTGTTAAGGGCTTTGTTCTTGATTTTTAATTGATTTTTTTTTACTGCTTTTTATACTTCTACTTTTTTAGCTGTAAACCACCATCGTTGTAAACGATGAGTTGCTGGCAGTCAAACAGCCTTCAAATTGTGGAAATAAATAAATAAATATCTTGAAACTATGTAGGTAATGAATAATGAATGAAGATATAACAGGTGTGCACAAAGTATTTTTTTTAAAAAAAATTCCATAGTTGATACAGCAAAATATTTAGTTCTTGTAAAATTATTTGTTATTCTGCCTACTACACCAATAACTATAGTCGGTCTGAGCAATTTTGCTGTATCTACTAATTATGCAATTCATCTTTTTTTATTTATATAGTCTGCATTTACTGTTGTTTCATAACACATTCAATCTTGATTTCATCACATTTGTTTCTACTGCAGAAAATTAATCTTTCTGCTTTCTTTTTGATAGTGCCAGCTGGCAATGATTCCAAACTCCTGGTCTTCTCCACTTTATGTTCAGTTTCTTTTTTGCATTCCCACGGAGTGGTTTACTTCTCCAATTCTCTAGTTTTCCAATAGTTGACTATTCTCATCTTTTTAAATTCTGCTGCTACTTTCAGGAAGATTCCCCCCCCCAATTTCTCTTCCCTTGCATGTATGTAATAATTTAATCTGCACTTTTTATTCTTCAATTGTCTGCTTCACCTTCAATAAACTATTTCTTCCAATATAGGTTAAATATATAGTCAATAAAATTCATGGATGCACTGCTATCTGGTTCCAGAGCCTCTAATTTAAATTGTTCAATTTAAGCTATGTTGCCTATATATTTATGGCTTTCACTGTATCCTTACCATTTATCTTTGAATTTAGAACTTTTAGAACTTGTTTGAAATATTTTGAACTTTTCCTAGCTTCTCTCATATAATTGAACTAAACAGTAAATAAGCTACTACCAGCATAACTCCTAGTATTATTAAAGCAACAAGCTCCTTCACGACAACAAGCTAAAGGTGTGGGGGGGAAACGAGTGTTCTGAGAGTCATAATAATTACTGCTATTTATGTGCCTTTTCTTCTTGAAATGCAACATCTTCTACTGTCCTCCAGCTGTACTGGATTTCCAGAATTTACTGCAAGTGTAAATTCTACTATTCTTTGGGCCAGGCTCATTAAGCTTTCTGGAAGTTGGAACTTTAAAAATCTGAAGGAAAGCAGGATGGGTAATATTACTCTAATATTTACGAAATGGAATATTGTGCAATATCACATTTAATCACTCTATCTTTTCTTTACTGGTTACTGTGGGTACAGAAAAAAGTATGGTATAATATAATCTATTTTCCTAAACCTCAGAGGAAAGAATCATTTAAAGATATGTTTTTATTTTTCAGATTGGATTACTGTTCTAATTTGCAAGGACTCTTGGCAGTTAGCCAGGATAACAAGGATACATAATTCAAACATCTGCAGAACACAAATCAAAACATCCATGGTATGTAATGATAATTAAAGTTAATATTAAAATCAGTTAAATAAAGTAGCATCGACTGCTATCCTTCAAAGAGCAATCATAACATGAATAGTGTCAACTCAATGAACCCTCTACAGTTCTCCACAGCAGCTCCATCATCACCAGCTCCTGAAAAGCCATCAACACGGAGTTAACTTTAGCTTCTCAAAAAAGGCTGTTCCATAACATCAGAGTCATTATGGAGAAGCATTGTCTCCTGGCCTTAGCCCCCCTCACCTCACAAAAGTGGGGAACCATCAATACTTTTTCTGGATATGAGCACTGAGCATTAGACAAATCTACTGGAGAAAATGGAACAGGTTTAGGCATTTATAGGTTAAAATTAGCATTTTGAATTGTACCTGGAAACCTTCTGCCAACCAATGCAGGTGAAATACGTTCCAATGGCATTGACTGCCAACTAATAAGCAGGCCACTGCATTATATATTAATTGCACTTTCCAAGTGGTCCTCAAAGGCAGCCCCAGGTAAAGCACATTACAGTACTCCAAGTAAGTAGTGAAAAGCGTGCAAGTTACTGTTGCAAAGTAATTTACTCCATTCAAATTGCTGACCCTGGCTTTAAATAGTCTAGAATCACGTTTGCTTCACGGAATCTACTAAACCTTTGAATTATATTATCCCTGTTCTCTACATCCTACGAAGTGCAGAGGTTTTGTTCTTCGAAATAATTCAAACGGAATAATTTTATCATTTAAATAATACAGAACTGCTGCTAATTTTCATTTTTGTCTGCATAAAATTTGTTAACAAGCAGAAAGCTTAATAGTCAGGTCACAATGACAACAGAAAAGGAGAATCTGAACGCATGAGAATTTATAGTGAGCCTTAGGGCACTACAGCTGGGTTCACAGCTAATCACTGCTTTTTCATGAGCAAAATTTTGTTTTAAATTAATATGTTAATTTCAGAAATTCTAAAGGATACAGTAGGTCTACCTTCCATATTTGTCATTGATCAGAATGGACTTAAAAAACCCAGAAAAGTTATTTTATGATTTAAATGCTTGGATCATGTTCATTAACAAGTTCATTCTGATATCTTCTCTCATGGTGAGACTGATTTCTTCACATTCTCCAACTGCAATTTTGTTGTACTTTAATCATTTCTTGCTTTGTTTAATTGAGCTCTTTTAATTTTCTCGGGTTTAACTGCAAAACCAATATAAGTTTGTAAAGTTTGTAAAGTTTCGGAGTCTCCTATTCTGGCTTAAGAGTTTGTACAATTTTTTAGATATATAACTAAACAAGTAAAACATTGGGCTAGGCTTTACTTGGTTAGAAATGTTTTTCCTGCTTTGCATTTTGTAATTATGAAATAAATTACTTGTCCACGTGTTTAGGATAAACATTGAGCAATACTAATGGGGAAAGTTTCAGTATCAGTATTGACAAATGCAAAAGTAAATATTCAAAGTATTTAGCTACTGAAAACAATTAATTAGATTAAGCAATTTGGTTTCTATAACTTTGAAGATCCAAAATATGAAACTGCTTAATAAAAAAACTCCCTCATATTGCCTTATGCATCTTATTCCTCAGTACTAGCAATTGTAATAGCAATTTTTGTTTTAGTATCTGCAATATGTGGCACACTAGAAAAGCCTCTGATTATGTCAAGCAGAGTGATATGAGAAAAGGCATTCTTTTAGTAACTTGATCCCAAGTTTGCTAATACCAAACCACTAAGTTGGCTAGAGAATATCTCTCCTGTATCTCACAGATCTTTCTGTCCTATGCTTATGCTGGCTTAAATCATCTGCCTTCTTGGCAGCTCTGCACCGATTTTATTAACTGAATCAAGTGTTTTGAAAAGGTCATTCCTGTCAGATATAAATGCCTTATTCTCCAATATGTAAATAGTGTACAGACAGGGTATCAGGGGTTAACTTATTCTTCACTTCTTAATGTATTCATAATTCACCACTCCCACATATAGCTCCACCCATTGTATATATAAGGAGCTACCCACACCATTTCCCCTGCTTCTATCTGTGAATATTCAGTGAATATAGAATGCCTAATGTAAATAAAAGAATATATAGTTAACTCTTTAACTCTTGTTGATCTTATTGAGTCTGATCCTGAAAATATTGCAACAAACTGGTAGCAGAGGATGGTTAATTGACTCAATAAAAAGCTTTAAAATGTCTAAGAAAGATAGGCCCAACACCAGGGCCTACAGCAAAGAAATGGAAACGGAACAAGAAATAATCAACGAATCCACGAATGCAATTTCGAGAGAATCCGAAGAATACACCACTGAAGACGAAGAAATAATTGATGACCAGGAGGAAATCGAAATAGAAAATAACGAACTCAGGTCAGAGATATTAAAACTATTAAAAAGCCAGAAGAATGATGAAAGCCTCATCGCGAACCTCCAAGATATGCTAAAGAACAGCGGAGCAGCGAGAGAGAAAAACATCACCAATGAAAAACCCAAAGATCCAAAAATAGTGAGTAATATGACTGCGGAGAAAATCATTACAAAGAAGAAAAACGATGATCCCGCGCAAAAATTTGAATGGCGGCCATCTTGGTTTCAACCGGCCTCCAAGATGAACGAAGAAGAACCAATCAGCAATCTCAATTCAAAATTTCTGGCGCGAAAAATGTTATCGGACAACGAAAACGAAAAGGAAGATTCAAACACTTCAGAAGAATCAGAACCAGAAAGCGAGGAAGATCCAACAAAACACCAAATAAAATCAGCGATGAAAACGCTCTTTGCTGCATTTGGGCCAAAACTGAAAATCACTAAAAAGACACTAAAAAAGCGAACGAGCAAGCCAATGCCTCAAGACCTGCCCGCTCCCATCCTGACTACTAGAGCGCTGACGCCGGAACCCAGAGAGCCCTGCCGATACCGCCCTACGCCGCAGAACGAAGCAAGCACCAACGTTTTCAATAGAAGAGGAAGAACAGCCACCGTCGCCAGAACCCCCAAAGTCGAACCAGAGACCGACTCATCTGAGGAGGAGCAGAGCGAGCGGGCCGCAATGAGGAGAACCTTCCACGACGACGCCGAAGAAGAAATGGGCAACGCGCATGCGCGAAACTACGCTGACGATCCGGGAAGACATGAACAGGAGAGAAGATCATGCAGACTCGTAGCGAGCATCCCCATGCCGTTTTGCAATTTTCTGCATTTACGAGACCACGGACTACCTCAGGTTGTAAGTAATGGGCCCAATAATGTCGGAAATTTACCCAGTGACTTCCCAAAACTAAGGGTTGATGGCATTAATTTACAAGAATGGTATCAACAGCTCCAGGTTGTCTTTATGAAGGAAAACTTACTGTTTTTTATCACCAGTCCCCCAAAAAGACCTTGGACACTAAAAATAGATTGTTTACACCATAGAGCTTTTTTCTTAATAATATCTAGTGTGTCTCCTGCAATGTATCACAGCATTAAGCCAAATTTGACTGTTTCAGAAATTATTCAATGCATGTTTAATTTGTTTCACAGTGACAGTGTAGCCACCACCACAAGGATATCTAAAGACTTCTTTTCATCTAGGATAAAACCAGGGGTTTCCATAAGTGAACATTTAATATCTTTGAACAAAATAAGAGCTGAACTGCATTTGAGGGGGGAAGTGATTTCAGACCAAACAATGAAAAGTGTCATTATCAACTCACTTGACCCATCATGGGACAATTTTATGTCACATTTAGACACAATCAATCTAGGGTATTTATCCATAGAAAGTTTATCTAACAAATTGATAACAGAAGATAATTCTAGAAGGAATCGTTCTAACAATCACACAGAACATAAACCATATAGGAAAGTAGCCTTCCAAGAAAAATATAGTGGAACATTTAAATGTCATAATTGTGGATCCAGGGAACACAATAGAAGAGATTGCCCAAAATTCTTAAAAGAAAGATATAGATCAGAATACAGAAACAAATACGATTATAGACAGCCTTCCATAGAAAGGCATAGATATAGGAGCCCACCAAATCACAGAGAGAATAGAGGGGGCAGAGACAATTCAAAGGATAGAAAGTCTGGTTCACTGAATGGATTAAATAAACAAGACAACACTAACACACAACAAAGTGAGAACAATAATTGGCTTATTGATTCTGGAGCAACTAATCACACCACTAATAACAAAAGTATATTGTCTTCATTTGCAGAAGATAAATTTGTAATTAAGGTAGCTAACCAAGAAAAGGTTCAAGTATTAGGTAGAGGAAATGTAACCTTGCCTGGTTTAGGAAAAATAGAGGGGGTATTACTAATACCTGAAATACCTCATAACATATTAAGTGCCATAAAACTAAGCAGAGATTCTGACATTAACATTGTCTTTTCAAAAGGAAAGGCAACTTTGGAAAAGAATAAAATAAATGTAGGCACTGTGGTGACTAAAGGAGGACTACCTTATCTAATAACAAAAGAAAAATGGTTACATAACATTGATTCAAATATGGAAGATTGTATTGAAATAGATGATGAGAATGTTAGCAACAGTGACAATGATGAATGTAAAATATCTCATGATCACACAGATGCACACAACGATAAGAAGCCAAAGATAGGTAAACCAATTCATGATGAGTGTGCTCACATATTGCATAGGAAGTTAGGACATGCCAGTTTTCCTGTAGTGCAAAAAATGACTGAACACGCAGAAGGTGTTAAAATAAAGAATTGTGAAAATTATCTGGAATGCTCAGTATGTAAATCTACAAAACTAAAAACTAGTCCCAGGCCAAGAAAATCTACCAGATCAACTAACAAAATTTTTGATTTAGTACACATGGACTTAGTTGGTCCATTAACTCCATCAATCACTTATAGGAAACGTTACTTCCTGACAATAGTGGACGATTATAGCCGCTATGGATTTGTTTACACACTAAAACACAAAGATGAAACATTTCAAAAATTTAAAGAATTTTACAAACGCATAGAAACACAACACAACATCAAAATAAAACAAATTATGACAGACAGAGGATGCGAATTCATGTCTAAAGAATTCTCACAATGGTTAAAAGACAAAGGAATGTTACATTACACATCTAGTCCATTTTCTCCGTTCCAAAACGGGATTGCAGAGAGAAAAAATTCCACATTACAAACCATGATTAGATGCACATTGGAAGATGCTGGCTTAAGCAAACAATTCTGGTCAGAAGCCTTACATTATTCAAATTACACACAAAATAGAACATGGTCCAGCATTATAAATAAGACACCATATGAAGTGATGTATAATAGAAAACCAAAACTAGCACACATGCATATATTTGGAGTCACAGCAGACGTACACATACCTAAACAATTAAGAAGAAAGGGAGAAAATGTGTCCAGGAGACTCAGATTTATGGGATATGAGACCGGCACTAAAGGATACAGATTCATTGATAGTAACAACAAATTTATAGTCTCCAGAACAGCTGTGTTCCATGAACAAGCTAACTGGTCTAAATTACATCTTAATGAGATATTCCCAAATAAACATGAAGATACAAAATCTCATGAGAAAGGGACTATAGAAAAACAAAATATCAACAAATATAAAAACAAAACCAAAACTTGGACAAATAGCCAACTCAAAATAAAGACAGATACACTAACAAAAAAGGAAGCAAGATATTTGCATGATAACGATAGTAAACCCGAGAAAATCATTAGAAACACCAGAAATCAAATGCCAAATAAATACAAGGATTATGTAATGCACATGAATGGTGAACCAACAACACCCAATACATACGAGGAAGTGTTAAAACTTCCTCACGAAGAAAAAGAAAAATGGGAATTAGCAATGAAGAAAGAGATGGAAAGTTTACAAGGACTAAATGTATTTACACCTGCATCTGCACCTAAAGATAAGACAATTATTGGTACCAGATGGATATATAAAATTAAGAATTTAGAGGGAGGAAATACTCTATACAAAGCTAGATTGGTTGCACAGGGTTATGCACAGAAATATCCAGAGGACTATACTGACACGTATTCCCCCACTGTAAGAACAGAGAGTGTCAAAACAGCTCTAGTGGTAGCTTCAGCACTCAATCTAGATGTATTCCAATATGACATACAGACTGCGTACCTACACGCAAAATTAGATAAAGAAATATACGTGAGAGCACCTCATAGTCCATACACAAACAAAAATGAGACTTGGTTGTTAAACAAGAGTTTATACGGGCTAAAACAATCTGGTAAACGGTGGTATGATTGTTTAGTAAAAGTACTTAAGACCATGGACTTCAACGCTACCACTGCTGATAATTGTTTCTTTGTCAAGAGGGGTGATGATTACATTGAATTTGTATTGATTTATGTGGATGACATTTTATACATAGGAAAACATAAGGAAAGAAGAGAAACTTTTGTAACTAAACTAAATGAACATTTCTCATTGAAATCTTTAGGCAAGGTAAACAAATACCTTGGTGTCCAAATTAATAAGACAAAAAGGGGATTCAAACTTACCCAGAGAGATAAGATAATAGATCTTTTAAGTAAATGCAACTTAAACAATGCCAAACCTTGTGATACCCCTATGCAAACTGACTTTCTAAGGAATTCTGATGAATCTTCTCCCGAGTTCAAGGACAATACATTCTATAGATCAATCATAGGTTCACTCCTTTACATATCTAATTGGACTAGACCGGACATCGCTTTACCACTCAATTTATTATCCAGGCATGTCAGCAAACCAACAATGTACCACTGGGAAGCTGTTAAAAGAATTTTAAGATATTTAAAAGGTACACTAGACTTTTGTTTAATGTTAGAACCTAATGATATTAAAGAACCAAAGCTTACGTGTTATGCAGATGCAGATTGGGCTGGAGACACCTCATGCAGAAAAAGCACATCTGGTTATGTATTTATCCTAAATGACTGTCCAGTCTACTGGTACACTGGTAAACAAGAACTAGTGGCTACTTCAACAACAGAAGCGGAATATGTTTGTTTATCCAAGGCCGCAAATAATCTTGTATGGTTTAATGATTTAATTTCAGATGTCTGGAAAAAACCTGCTCTGCCTTTTGTTATGCATGAAGACAATAAAGCAGCCATTGAAATATCTAGATCTGATGCCATTGGACAAAGGTCCAGACATATAGATATAAAATTTAAACATGTGAGACAATTATCTCAGGATGGATTTATTAAAGCAGTGCATTGTGACACTTCAGAACAATTAGCTGATATATTAACGAAGCCTTTACCTTCTAAACAACATAAATACTTAACTTCTAAGTTGTATATTTTGTATTGTCCTGAATCTGAATGTAACTGGTGTTGTATAACGAATCGGCATTTAGAGGGGGATTTGTCAGATATAAATGCCTTATTCTCCAATATGTAAATAGTGTACAGACAGGGTATCAGGGGTTAACTTATTCTTCACTTCTTAATGTATTCATAATTCACCACTCCCACATATAGCTCCACCCATTGTATATATAAGGAGCTACCCACACCATTTCCCCTGCTTCTATCTGTGAATATTCAGTGAATATAGAATGCCTAATGTAAATAAAAGAATATATAGTTAACTCTTTAACTCTTGTTGATCTTATTGAGTCTGATCCTGAAAATATTGCAACAATTCCATTCAGGTACTTCCATAATTTTTTATGTACAACATAATCAAAGGGTTTATTTCAGTGGTGAAATTCAATTTTTTTTACTACCGGTTCTGTGGGTGTGGCTTGGTGGGCGTGGTGCGGCTTGGTGGGTGTGGCAGGGGAAGAATATTGCAAAATCTCCATTCCCACCCCACTCCAGGGGAAGGTTACTGCAAAATCAGCTGGGACTCGGGAGGCACAGAATAGATGGGGGCGTGGCCAGTCAGAGGTGGTATTTACCAGTTCTCCGAACTACTCAAAATTTCTGCTACCGGTTCTCCAGAACCTGTCAGAACCTGCTGAATTTCATCCCAATTTATTCAGTAGTTAAATTTGTTTATGTGTGTGCATAAATATACATTAAACTGAAGCTGAAACAGCAAAATGTGCATATATATATATATAAGCAGGATTTACAATAAAAATGTCTTCCCTGCTGCCGTGTTGGTCTCTTAATTTTGTGTACCTTTACCTTTATTGGAAATGTTAAGTGACCTTCTGATAACTAGTGGCTCAACTATAGAGGTAGTCTATCTTTAGCAAAGAGTCCAATAAACAGTCAGGTTCCTCTGTAAAAAGTAATGTGCATCAGTCGAAACACTTAGCAGTGCTCCAGGTGACTTAAGGAGGACTATAGGTAGTCCTCAATTTACAAGAGTTCATTTAGTGACCATTTGTAGTTACAATGGCACTAAAAAAAGTAATTTATGGCCATTTTTCACACAACCATTGCAGCATCCCCATGGTCACATAATCAAAATTCAGAGGCTTGGTAACTGACTCATATTTATGACAGCTGCAGTGTCCTGGGGTCATGTGATCACCTTTTGCCATCTTGACAAGCAAAATCAATGGGGAAGCCAGATTGATTTAACAACTGTGCTACTAACTTAACAACTGCAATGATTCACTTAACAACTGTGGCAAGAAAAGTCATAAAATGAGACAAAATTCACTTAATAAATGTCTCACTTAGCAAGAGAAATTTTGGGTTCAGTTATGGTCATACGTTGAGGACCTTTACGGTACTTTAAAACTGCAGCAGTAAAACACACTTGGAGGTCACATTAGTAATACAAGGAAGGTTAGTTCAGAGCAACAATTATCCATTCCTCTGTAGAAAGACAGTTGCTCGTTTGTTATGGTGACAGAAAAACTGCCTGGTGTGAATAAGCCTTTTTTTCTTAAAATGATAATAAATAATACTTACCATCTGATGAAGTTTTTTTTTAGAAAGTGAAGAGTTTCTGATTGCTATACGTGTCAATTAGCCTAATACAATTTTGCTTGCTTGGATTTTCTCCATTGTGGCACCACTCAGATGTATTGGGACTTTTAGGATTCCCAAACAGCTCAAGCTATAAGTTACCAAATCATAACACATACCTGGGAGAAGCAAATCTGGAATGGGTCTTCTCCACTATGCCTTTGGATTTGGATCCTGGAACCAAGGCATATTTTACACTTTTTGGGGGGGACAGGTAGGGCTTTTAGGTGCTCAATTATGACTTAGAAGGTGACATTTAGACTATGAAGTCCAACCCCTTGCTCTGTATCTAAACGGGGAGGGAAGTAATGTTGAGGTCCCATCCCCTAAGGAGGTACATCTGGCAAGACCCAGAAGAACCTTCTCTGGGGTGGCTCCATTCTTTTGGAATATCATCCCTTCAGAAATTAGATTGTCCCTCACTATGACAGTCCCAAAGGTGTTTTTTCAAGAGACAACTGGACTTTCTGGTTTTTCTTTGAAGATGTTTCGCTTCTCATTCAAGAAGCTTCTTTACTCTGACAGAATAGGGGGAATGGAAGGGATTCTTGTCTATCCTGTCAGAGCTGAAGAAGCCTCTTAAAAAAAAGCACTTTTGGGACAACCATGACCTGGATGACTGAGAATTTCCATAGACATCCCACTAGGACACTTTTCGTAAGGCTCTGAAAAGTTGATTCTGCAAGCAGGCCTGGGAAACCCAGGGATGGAATCTATCAAAAGGCTTATTTGACTGTATGCTGTCACTGGGATGGGTGGGTGGATGTGGGGGGTACTTTTTAAAAATTATTTTCTATACTGTTTTTTTAATTGTTTGTAAGCTGCCTAGAGTCGTTGAGAGTGAGTAGGCGGCTATATAAATTTTCTAAGTAAATATTCATAATGGCAAGTATATCCAACACTCTTTCTCTATGAGCCGATATGAGAAAACTTTCTATATTGCTAAACTATCCATTGTAAAACCTGGGTGTTACAGGATCATTAAACTGAAATGTGCTAGTGGTGTATTTGCCCGTTTCTCTGACTACATTCTAGTACAAGAACAAGAACTGAGTAAACATTTCAGAACTATTTCCCCAGTTCATTTGGACTGATTTTCCACTCTATTCAAACATTAATTCTAAAACTATTATACAGCCTTTTAAAAAGTGTAATATTATGATTTTTAATTTACAAAAAATGTCCCAACAATCTGTTGCTTTGGAAATGAGCATGGACATATTCCCTGCCCTATGAATTTTCACAAAGAGCATTTTATAAGGACATCTTTGAAAGCCATGAATCACATTTGGCAGTGGGAGTTATTCAAAAATAAATGAAGTCAGAATGTCGTCCTTTTTATACTACCTACGATCCAAGAGTTCAAAGTAGAATCAATAGGAGTCATCTCCCTTCATTTTATTACCAGTACCAAAACCTGAAAAAGCTGGGGGGGGGGGGGGAGGAGGCCAAGTCAAATGACTGAAACAATTCTATTTTATTACAGTATGTTTCTTAAAGTGTGGTCTTAGTGGTAGCAGCTGTAAATGCATCAATTATTTTTTAAAAAATAATGATAAACATCAACAAAGTGCCAGTTGATATAGTGGTGAAGGCACTAGGCTAGTAACCTGGAAATCACATGAATGCATTATAGTCCCTCAGGTATAAAGCCAGCTAAATAAGCTTGAACCAGACATCTTATTTCAGTCTGGGAAGAAAGCAAGGTTAAATGTTCTCCAGCACCACTCCTTGAGAAGAATCCTCCCAGTCTTATATCGTGACCACATCACGAATTAAAAGTATTACAAAAATCAGATTTAGAACACCCATGAAGAATATGCCTAAAAACTGACATCCAAAAATTGTACTACATTAGATATCTCCTAGAAAAAAAGAGAAACCAAGGCCAGCCTTGGAAATCTTGGCACCAAATACTTAAGGAAGATCTTAAGTTTATTGATGTCTCTTGGGATGATAGCAATAGCACAGCATTTAGATTTATGTACCGCTTCACAGTGCTTTATAGCTGTCTCTAAGCAGTTTACAGAGTCAGCATATTGCCCCCAACAATCTGAGTCCTCATTTTGCCGGCTTCAGAAACAGCTTGAAAACTTGCTACCCAATGTGCTCTGCACAGGACTTGTTGTTGTTGTTGATGATGATGATGATGAAGGGCAACTGTAAAACTGCAAGGACTTGTGCCACCGATCTAGAGACTCGAGGGCACCAAAAAATTAAAAGCAATAAATATAACCTATGCAAACCATAATGTTTAAGTTTTAAGAAACAGTGTTGTATAGGAATATTATATTTAAAATACTGTAATGCTAAATGATACGTGTCATATGAGGACCCAGATTGTTGAGGGCAATATGCTGACTCTGTAAACCGCTTAGAGAGGGGCTGTAAAGCACAGTGAAGCAGGTGAGTCTAAGTGTCAAAGTTAAATTACAGATTATGTAAGTATAATGTAAATATATATAACTAGTATGGTTAAAATAGCTGTTATAGTTGTTATAAAGGATAGAAAGGTAAAGTAGAAGAGCGAACTACAAAAGCAGAATACACATGCTGACACTGAAGGCTGTAAAAATGTGATATATTGTTGTCTTGTTTTTTTTTCCCCCCGTTTTTTTCTCTTTTTAAAGGTGAAAAATGTTTAATAAAAACCACTTTAAAAAAAGGAATATTATATTTAAAATACTAGATGATACGTGTTATACGTATCATATCATTATATGAGGACCCAGATTGTTGGGGCCAATATGCTGATTTAGAAGGTGCTGTAAAGCACCGTGAAGTGGTATATAAATCTAAATTGCCATTGCTATTTCTATACAATCCACATTTCTTGCTTCCTCTTCTTGTCTTCCAACCCGCTCATGCTTCATTCTCTTTTTTAAAAAAGAGAGTTCATTTCCATGCCCGGGAATGGAGGGGGGGGTGGGGAAATAAAGCTGCTTTTCTGCTAAACGAAACCGCGAGGAAAACCCACGCACCCACCCGCCCGCCTCCTGCACCCCCGCCGCTCTCCGCCCGGCCTCCTTTTTCCTTCCCTGCAGCCTCCGCGGCGCGGCGGAAGTGGCTTCCTTCCGAGTCAAGGCATCCAAAAGCGAGCCGCTGCCGGGTTAGATAGAGGAGGCGCGGAAGGCGGAGACTGGCCGGCCGGCCCGAAAGGGCGAAGATGGCGGAGAAAGAGTGAGTCGAGCTCGGCGCCTCGGGGATGGGATGCTGGGGCGGAATGGGATGCGGCGGGGAAAGGAAAGGAGAGGCAGAGAAAGGCGCGCAAGGGAAAGGGCGAGGAAAGCACCCGGCAGCGTCGGTATCCCTCCGGGTGGTGGTGGTGTCATATCTGACATATGTTTACAATACATACAATATGACAATCGCTTAGCAGTTGGGATGGGGAGAAGAGTCGGCTGTCTCTGGTTTTCGGCAAGGGACGCCGGACAGGTTCGTGCCAGAGGAGGAGGAGAAGGTGGAGGTGCCCCGGGAGAGCCAAACCCGCTCGGGCAGACAAGCCGGCGTCATCCCGCAAAGCGAATTACGTTGTCTCGCCGAAGTTGTGTGGTTAGCGCCGTTCGGAGCTTGTTTTCCAAGGAGATTCAGGCGAGGTTTTTGCCTTGGTCGCTTAAAGTCGTGGAGCGGAGGGCTCAAACGCCTTGGTCTTAAAATGATTTTTATTCTTATGCGTCGTTGCAGAAGGAAACCCCTTTAAAGAGGGCAAAGCCCAGGGGTCTTTAACTGCCTTTTCCTATTTGGACCTCACCAAGCCGCATACCTGCCCTGCTTTTTCTTTGTGTAAGGTTCCCCCAAATGTCACCTTGATTTCAGGAATGGAGTTATGGCCCAAACTTTATGTGGCTCACTTTCTTAAATGAGTTTTGCCCCATGTTTACGACTTTTCTTGCCACCGTTGTTAAGCGGATCATTGCATTCGTTGAATTGGTAACGTGGTTGCTAAGGGAATCTGGCTTCCCTGTTGACTTCGCTTGTCCGAAGGGCTCAAAAGCTTATGTGACCCCAGGGCAATGCAACCATCATAAATATGAATCACTTGCCAAGGGTCTGGATTTTGATCATGTGGCCATGGGGATGCTGCAACAGTCCTGTGAAAGACTATCATGTCATCTTAGTCTTTTTCTCCTTACTCCAAAATCATCAGTGGACACCTTTGGGGTGTATAAAATCTGTTAGGCTTTGTCACTTATTCCCTTGGAGACAAATCAGTTGACTGCCCTGATTTGAAATGATGCATGGAGGAAGGAAAGAGTTCAGGAATAGGAATAGCTATTTTTTTTTTAAATTTTAATTTGATTTATATGCCGCCCTTCTCCAGAGACTCAGGGCGGCTTACAATGTGCTAAGCTTGAGCCTTCATCCTTTTTGTATATTTATACAAAGTCAGCTTATTTCTCCTACAACTGGGTCCTCAATTTACCTACCTTAGAAAGGATGGAAGGCTGAGTCAACCTTGAGCCTAGCGAGATTCGAACCTGCAGTAATTGCAGGCAGCTGGTCTTAATAACAGGGTGCTTATACCACTGTACTACCAAGGCTCTTGGTATTTCTACCCTTGTATAATTTTCTGCCTGCTGATAGATGGATGGATGGATGGAGAAAAAAAACTGGTAAATGCTAGGATCAGTCTCTGTTAAACCTCAGGGCTGACTTATGTTCTCTGTAATAAGACAGAATGATTTCTTATGTTTATATTCCACTTTTATTCTGAACAGTTCAATTTGCTTTACAAAACTTATTCCATTGCTTCAGGGTCCTGGAGTGGATTAGGAGAGTAGGAAAGAGTAAGACTGAAAGGAGAGGAAAGTGGCAGCTATCAGGATTTCATTTATGTGATATTGGATTCCTCCTTACATGTTGACCTATGTGCTAGTAGACTATCTGCTGAAGGCTACTCTTTGCATTTTACTTTTTGCACATAATTGACTAAAAGATTTGGAATTGGTGGGTATAGTGGTCATTGCTTTCTTTAATTGTTCAGAAACTTTGTTTCTAAAATTATATTTATGGCTTTTTGAAGTAAAAAACTTTCCAAAATAAGTTTTTCCCTCTACCTTACATATTTATTTTAAAGGGTTTTTTCCCCATACATATTAGGCCTGTGTCAAAAAGATGGACTGTGTTTCTCTACCCAGGTGCTTCACTTCAGTGGAATATCTTCTGGGCATGTGCAAACAGGAATAAAAAGACTGCCAAAGCTTTCAAAATAACTTTACTGCAGGTTTAAGCACAGGGATGTTTCATTTTATAGAAATATCTGATGCCTTGTCAAAGACATAAAACAAAATGACCCTTTTAACTTTGTTTATTGTGCTTCAGATATCATCTTTCAACTGTAACCATCTAATGTTTTGTCACCAATTATTTGGCCTTTTTCCTTAACGGATAAAATGGTTGAGAAGCAAAAAACTAACTTTTTGATTAGTAGAACTTAAAACTTTCCTTTGGAAAACATTGTTTGGCTCTCTACATTTAAAAGCATGCCCTATTAATATATGTTGTGATAGAATTTACAGCCAAATATGTAGCTGAAACTGCCTTAGGATAAAGTATCTGTATTTTCCAGAACTGAGTGGATATTGCCACTAGCATTCTATTTTGTCATATTATGAACATAGTAATTTAATGAGTCAGCTGTGGATGGTTGTATAATAGGTCTGCTCTGCTTTCTTCTTTTACAGATAGTCCTTCCTTACAAATAGTCTTCATTTATTGATTATCATTCAGTAACCATTCAAATGACAACTGTGAAAAAAAATTTTTTAGGGCCACTTTATGACTATTTATGACCTCCAAAGCACTCTCTCAGTCACGTGATTGCCATTGTCACTATCCATGCTCTTGTCCCTGACCTGTGATTTTTCCCCCCACTCCTCTTTATAGAAAAGAGAGGAAGGGATTGCAAGAAAGGGAGCTGTTTGCTCTTTTACACATTGAAAGCAGCATCCTGAGTTGTATAATATTAGAATGCAAAACTGAATCAGTAACTTCATGCAAGATGTCTAATAGTGAAACAAAACTTTATGGCTTAGTGTCATATATGAATTTAGTCAAGGATATCTGTCATATGTATTGATAGATAAATGTCTCTTCTATCCACCTGGGGTTTTGTTTATGTACTAAGAAATTAGTTTTTTTACCATTTGTGATATGATTGCAGCTCATGTTACATTTGAACATTTAGTGTTCAGCATTGCTAAGTAAACCTTTATTCTAAGCCATTTAAACTTTTTTAGACCACTAGTTACATAAATATTTTCACAAGAGAGCTTCAAGTAGTTACATCAGCACAGTAGAATTCTTCCTTATTTTTGTGCAGTCAACCAAATTTTGTGCAACATAAGTGCATTGCATGAGAATAGCAAATTAATGCTCATGTGTATTAGCTAATATTTTTTTTGCACAGTGTCAGGATTGTCAAAATGGCATATGGATTATAAGTATTCGGGTACTTATTCTTATCAAATCTAATATATTTGAATATATTGGTTTTGGTTGTGTCCTAATCAGCTAGGGTAATTCTTTATATGAAAGTGAGTCACAATTGAATTTATCACATAGTGAATGCCTGGAATTTGAAGTCTGTTGCTTTATTTTGTTGTTGCGTGAATTATTTTATAAACCCATAACTATTGCAAGATGATTACAAAAGGAGTACCTGTTATAACAAGCAAAAAATAATACTGCACCCAAATTTGAAGGTTGCATGTTTCCACATTGGATCTTAAATGAAGAATTTAACTTTTCAAGTTCAGTGAATTTTACAACCCATGTTTTTTTTAAACTAAAGATGTAATCAGATGTACAAATTCAACAATTCTGAACAAGGACATTAACATAATATTTACAACACAGAAAGCATATGAAATCAGTTAATATAAAGAATACCTGCTTTTGAATGTGAAAATTAAAAGTGACAAATACCTGTTTTTAGCAAGCAGAACGTTTCCAAAGATGCAACTATAAAAAGAACTAATGGAAAGTAACTAGGAGAATTTTGCAGATCAAGATGCTTTCTGTTTGAAATGCTAAAAGTGGTAGGAATGGGGTCAGTCAGCACAAGTGACTGGGAAGATCTCTTCATGACAACTCATTTAAGTTCGAAGTTCAGATTCCAACCTTAGTAACATACATAAAGCATTGTCTGTTTACTCAACAATCTATTTTTAGCTGCCTTCCATAGGAGTATTAAGTTCCATGTCAATTGTTGATTGGCGTGGGGCCTGTTTATTGGTCTGGTCTACCCTGTAGGACTGACACTGGGAGACTGAGTTCTTGTACCGCCAATCATTCTCTGACAGCCTTAGGAAGAGTGCCAACCACTTTTGAAAATCTTCCCAAGGAAGGAGTCCACATTGAATGAAAGACACCAGTAGTGGGTTTCAACATTTTTTACTACCGGTTCTGTGGGTTGGTGAGCATGGCATGGCTTGGTGGGCATGGCAGGGGAATGATATTGTAAAATCTCCATTCCCACCCCACTGCAGGGGAAGGGGGGCCTTGGCGTGGGGCCTGTTTATTGGTCTGGTCTACCCTGTAGACCACTGGGTAGACCAGTGGAAAACTGGTTCTTGTACCGCCAATCATTCTCTGGCAGCCTTAGGAAAAGTGCCAACCACTTTTGAAAATCTTCCCAAGGAAGGAGTCCACATTGAATGAAAGACACCAGTGTTAGGTTTTAACATTTTTTACTACCGGTTCTGTGGGTTGGTGGGCATGGCATGGCTTGGTGGGCATGGCAGGGGAATGATATTGTAAAGTCTCCATTCCCACCCCACTGCAGGGGAAGGATACTGTAAAATCTCCATTCCCTCCTCAATCCAGAGGAAGGTTACTGCAAAATCCCCATTTCCTCCCGATCAGCTGGGACTCGGGAGGCAGAGAATATGGGGCAGGGCCAGTTAGAGGTGGCATTTACCGGTTCTCTGAACTACTCAAAATTTCCTCTTATCAGTTCTCCAGAACTGGTTAGAACCTGCTGCAACCCACCTCTGAAAGACACACATAGAAACCCACAAAATAAACTACTCTCCACAGTCTGGGTTGGATTTTATTTTACAAAAACCCAAGCCACAGCTAGGAATTGGGAGACTAATAAATACTTTTAATAATAAATTTTAAAACTAATAAATTTTAAGTCTAATAAATCTGAAGGAAGCCAAAGATATTTTATTGGGCCAAAACACAGTGAAAATCCATTTAAAATAATGATTTGCTATTATAAAAGTATTGGAACCTTTCCCCCCATTGTTTAAACCCAAAGAAGCTTTAACAATAAGTTCTAAAATTCCAGTATGCTTTGAAGTTAATAGCAAATGTCTTTTTTTTCATGGATTTGTGCTGTCTATGCAAACCAAAGAAAGTAAATCTAGCAATTACAGGAAGTTGTTGATTAAGAAAGCCCCTTTACTTCTTCAGTACACTCTAATTCTTGCAGCATAGAGTGTAACCTTGACAAATTAAAGCAAAACTAAAGTTTCATTGTCTTTCCTTCATTGGATTCCTTCAGTTTATGAGAACAGAAATGCTTTGTTTAATTCTGGGAAATGTCTAGAAATAGGTTTTTGATTAAAACAACATTTTTTCAGGGTTCATTGTGGATTAAAAACATGACAACATAAACATTTCTGCACCGTGTATCTTGTGATACATTATACAGTATAAAATGTAGTATAATTCAGGTTTCATGGTGTTTTAATTTTTTTTCTCATGTAAAATGCTGTTAGGCTAAAATTACAGTTGTGTCTCTTCCAGAACTTTCCTTTTTTCTTTCTAACTGAAGAATGGAAATTGAAATAATATACAGCTGCAGTAGATCCTTATCTCAGTATCTCAGAGCTCACCTGTAAAGACAATGGTCTCGAAAGCTACAGTGGTCTATTGCTATTCAGGATTTCAGGTTCCTTCTCTTCAATTCTACCTCTGCATTACAGATGCCCATATTTATTTCATGACAGGTCCTTCAAATAAATACTATTCCCTCCAATCAGACTGAAAAACTAATCAAAATTGTACAGGTCATGTACATACATTTCTTCACTCCCTCCCCCATCCCAAGCATTCTTAAATCAGACCAGTAGATTAGATCTTTAAACAGCCAAAACTTTCTTGAATTTTTTTAAAAAGATTCTAAACTTCAGTTCTATATCTGTTTAATTTCTGTTTGGTAATATTCAGCCTAGAACATATAATATCTACTTTTATTTTGAACTCCCAAGACTTTTTTTTAAATCTTCATTTTGCATTTTTAAAAAACATTTATCTGTATTTTTGCAGCCTTTTTTTTCCTGCCTGCGTCTCCTGTAGCCTTCCTAACTAACTGACCAAAAATTCTAATTTTTTTGCAGCAATATTTTCCATGTAGCTGATAAGGAGGAAGAATTATTATATATGTAAAATGTTTTTTAAAAATGCAGCTGGCAGACGCTTCAGCGTCTGGGGTGGAGACATGCTTGTTTGTTTTTTTAGTTAGCTGTCTGGTAAATAAGATACAGAACCTTGAGTTAGCAGCAATGTTCACTATCTGCAGATAGTTCAACGTATTGTGAACATCTGTGGAATGGGAGATAATACTGTATAAGGGGAATTTACAGGCTGTTGCTGCAGCGTCTGTTCTACTTGCTCAAGAATAAGAATATTAAAATGCAAACAGATTCGAAATGTATAAAACAGAATATATTTTTTCTTCTTTTTTAACATTCTGGATGACTAAACTGCCAGGCACAGTATATGCTATATACAGTATCACTGTGCTACCGAATCTATGTAGAACAAGCATTTTGAATGACAAATTGGAAAAAAGTATCTGGGAAGGGAATTTTGCCATTTAGAATGGAATGGAATGGAATGGAGTGGAGTGGAATTAGGAATAGGAATAGGAATAGGAATAGGAATAGGAATAGGAATAGGAATAGGAATAGGAATAGGAATAGGAATAGGAATAGGAATAGGAATAGGATAGAATTTATTGTTACTTTGAATGTACATTAATCGGCATATATTAAAATGAAATTTCGCTGCATACAGCTCTCAAAGGGTCTCCGCCTCCAATATACACTACATAAACATGACAAAATAAATAAATACCAGTAAATACAAAATTATGCATATACCCACATATATTATATGACCCAGAGAAACAACACAGTCTACTTCGGATGTATACATGTATATGGCGAGAAAAACAAATCTTGCGAGTTTACCAGACGGATGGCATGTAACAAAGCTGTTACAGAATCTGGTAGTTCCAGGAAGTTCTAGGAAAACTATCAAGGTGGAGAACTGTTGTTTATTGTTTGGTTTATGATAGGGCCACTGTAGAAGCATGTCTCATAATTTGATTCTTTGGATACCATTTCTTTTTTTATATTTGAATACATTTAATGATTATTTGTTCAGTGTCCATTCAAAATGGCCGTTGCACTGTCCCCATGGCCATGTGATTACAATTTGGATGTTATCAAGTGCCCTGTGATCTCCATTTGCAATATTTCCCGCCTGCTTCCGCCTCTGGTTCTTGGGGGGGGCGGGGCTGGCTGAAAAAGCAGGATTTTGGCACAGAGCATTTGCAGCTGGCCCCCAGAAATGAGGGAACTCCCGCTTGATTCTGGGAGGGTAGCTTGAAATACCTCATGCTGTAAATGGTCCATGGATTTTGGGATGGACTTTTCTGTGCATGGAAGGGAGAAGAACTCCAGTGCTGGAGTGGAGAAAAGAAATTTGGATCTTTATAGTCCAAGTTTTTTTTTTTTTTCAGAGCAACACTGATGTCCCCTTTCCTCCCATGCGCAGAAGGGAACTGGTGCTGGTCTGGTTTTAAAAGTAATTGCCCACCCTTGCTCTATAGTAAATGCTTTCAGTGTAATATATGATAACAATACATCTAAAATTAATACATAATGTAGAAAAACAGTAAACTAAAAATATCAGCTAAAAGTGGTAGAGAGGCTGCATTCACATATCTCATTAGAAGTGCTTTCTTAAACTCTTGTTTGCTGGTTGGACTCATGCAATCATAAATCTAACAACAGTTATTGAGTTCAGAGAAATTATAGTTTGGTTTAACAACATACGTGGTCTGGCCTAAAATCCAGGAGTTCCCTCCCCCCCACCCCAAAAAAACTCTAGCTAGATGATCCCAGTCCTAAGAAAAAGTCCTAAGAGAATAAACAGGCTCTTTACCATTGTTGACCAAGTGGCATATGTGACAGGACATATTTGTGGAGGGAATTCCATTTAGGTGAGTGAGGGCTGCTGAAAAATCTTGCTCCAAAGTAGCCATCTGCCAGTCATTAGGTTTTGAGCATATTTGGAGCAGACTTACAATGACGCTCTCAAACCTTCTTTTGTGCCAGAATGAATACCATGTTTCTGATTTGGAGGAAGTCAGTAAAAGAATGAGTTAAATTATCCAAATTATTTATATTATATATTATAATCTCTTCTTTTCCTATCTTATCCCTTATCCATAATCAAATTGCAAAAGCAAATCATTCAGTCCTAATCAGCAAAAATCTATTAATACCTACCAAAAATAGGAATCCAAATTTATCACTTTCTGTAAAAAGTAAAGCAAAACAAAAAACTCTCTCTACTTACAAATAAATCTTTAAAGTCTCATCATTCAGTCCTGGTCAAAAAGAAATTCCATTAATAGCTCTCAGAAACCACAGCATAAATATTTTAACTCTGATCAAACAGTTTCACTTTATAAACCTCCTTTTTTTTTTTTAAAGAAGCTTGATCTTTAGTCCCATCAAATAGTGTTCCACAAGTTGATTCCTTATCATTTTCTCTTTGTCACTTTTCCAGAAGAGCTTTAGAAGTTTCTTTTTGTCTCCTCCTGGAAAGAGTTTCCTTGGTTTCACACATTCCTTTTGTAAATCCAATATAAGAAGGCTTTCTAAGTCCCTCTTCTGAATTCATTATTTATATGTCTTCTTTAATTTCCAAGATATAAACTGGTTTCATTTGTAAATCCATTTTGGCATTGTTTTCTATATCACTCTTACACTCTGGAATTTTTAAATCCATTTTCAGTTCCGCAGCATTCTTTGCCATATCACTTTTGTAATCGGCATTTTTTTAGAACTCCAGATCCACATTGAAACCAGTCTCTGTTTTATCCAATAAATCTGTTCTTCTTCTATATCCTCTGCTATAATATTAAAGCAATCTTGTAAATAACATCTGAGTATTTTGTTCCCAAAAGAGCCTTAATTTTGTCTATAGTCAAACAGCATTGCCAGGATCCCATCTGGGTTGGTCCCTAGGACCAGAAGTTTAGTCTTCTGAGGTTTCGGACTCGTGCTGGAGCCCATCTTCAGGGAACTTCTTTCTAGCAGAGGGTGTGCAGATACCACACAGAGAACAGCACACCCTTTGCTAGAGAGAAGTTGCCTGAAGATGGACTCCTGCATGAGTCTGAAAGCTTGGAAGACAAAACCTCTGGTCTCGGGGACCGACCCAGATTGAATCCTGCAACATTATCCCAGGACATGTATAGTCACCTTCATTTGTCAATCAGTATTGCTCCATTGTATTAATGGACCTATTCTCCTTTAAGTCCCCTCTTATCACCTGTTTGTTTTCCAATCATCAACACTATCATGAGTGGAGTTCTTACAATTAATTCCAAAGATTTCATTTATTCCTTTATAAATTTTTAAACATCCCACAGGAAATGTTCTAGAACTCTATCTCACTTCTTAATTTTTCAAGATCCACATCCTAGTCCCCCACCCCCGTTGTTGTTTTCCGGAAAACTAAAGCTTTTCTTTTTAATCCTTTGATTTATATTGGAGCTTCTTTCATCCAGGGTAGGACGTTTTCTGTACGGAGCCAAACATGGGCAATCCTTGATTCTTCCTTAATCCAGAAAGGAATTTTGAGGAGCCAATGCATTCACCAGCTGCTATTTTGACCATATTCATTGGCTTTGCAAAAAGAACCATGTTCAAGTCTTTACTACCCTCTTGGAAGTTCCGTATCTGGTTTCTTTTCCATTCTATTTCCAACTCACTGATGACATTTGGTGACTAAAGGTGACAAATCTCTCAATCAGCAAATTTCTGGGGTTTAGTTAATCAGTAAATAAATCTCATCATAATCCTTTTCTGCCCTCAGATCTTTTAAATTTGGATCTATTTTATTTATCTATTAAACAGATTTATATAGCCACTCAACTCTCACACAGTGACAGGACTGAATTATTAATAATCTTAAGGAATATCATCAGATCAGATATTGAGTTATATTATACAATACTACAGAAAATAATTTTTAAAATCATATTATTTCAGATAACAGGGATGAGTAATCTTGCTGTTCAGCTTGAATAAATAAAGCTTAATTTACACATATTTATAAATGCTCTGGAAAACCTTGTATTTTTTTATGTTAGAAAAATTGGAGGAAAAGTAGAATCTCAATATATTTTTATTCTCCATTTTAATGTTTGGCCTGCATGGCATTATTATTATTATGGTTCATCGCACAGTCATCCAGATTAATATATTTTTATTCTGCTTCCCATATAATCACATATCATTGTGGCATATAATAAAATGTAATCGAAACAATATTAAAATAACTACATTCATTAAAAAGATGAAGGGGAGGAAAATAACAATTCATTTATGGAAGGCCTGGGTGAACAGAAAAGTTGGTCTAATAGAAGGCCTAAGGAATTAGGCATAGAAGGCCTAATAATATGAACCTTTTGAATATCATGAGAATATTCCAGAGTGCTGGGTCCACCAAAATGGCGTTTATATTAGTTTGTTGGCCAGTTATCTGGTCATTGGCTTTATTAGAAGATACATAAGAACACTTTTTGTTAAAATTGGAAACCAAATGCTCCATTTGGTCTCCAAATCATTTTAAAAGTGATTGCAAATGTTGTTTGTCCCTGTCAATAAAGTTGCAAGCTCTTGCATTATTCATTCTGTTACTTTAATTCAGTTCCTAATCAATTCAGCAACATACAGTCTTTAATAAATTATTGCCAAGTTAGATTGTGCAAACTTTGAAGGCTATTTTCAAATCTAGTCTAAAAAGGGATGAATTTAAATTTCATCCATTCTGTTTTTTCAGTTCTTAATATTTAGAAATTTACCTTTATGGGATCGGAGCAGTGGTGGGTTTCTACCGGTTTGCCCCGGTCAGGTAAACCGGTAGTGGCGGTGGGGGAGGCTCCGCCCACCTGCCCGGACATCATCACGGATGCTCTGCATATGCACAGAAGCACCGCACGTGAGTGAAGAGAGCGTACGTATGCACTTGCTCCCAATTCCAAACCGGTAGTGAAGGTAATTGGAATCCACTACTGGATCAGATGCATCTTTCACCAAAGGAAAGTGACACAGGACAAATCTGACCAAATGTGAATTAAAGCTACTATAGGTGCCTATCTTGTGACAATAAAGATGGCGAATCATCAATATTTCTCTACCCTTGTAGCATTTACAGATACCTGCCCGGCAGCCTTATTTCAGATAGCCTGAGCCATCCTAGGAAGGGGTGGCTCAGAGGTTTAACTTCAAAGTCATGCTGAGGAAGATCCAGTCTTGGTGTCTAGAGACAGTGGGAGTTCAGATGGGGATTAAGAGGGTTTGGCTCAAGACCAGTGAGATCTAGTGGTTTGGGATTTTAGCGCCCTCCCTCCCCTCCTGTTCTGGGGACCATCCATTTCTGCACTGCCCCAAACAGAATTATCTGGGGATTATTCTGGATTTGCAGTGGGTGGCAGCTGTGGCCAGGAAGGCCTTTGCACAAGTTTTGTGTTGGGAGCCAGTTGTGCCAGTTCCAGGATGGGGAGGCTCTGCTCAAAATCACTTAAAATTTAGTCACGTCCAGATTAGATTATTACAACACGCTTTGTACATGGGGCTGCCCTTGAAGAATAATACAGAAGCTCTAGCTGGTGCAAAATGCAGTGGAACAAGCATTCAGGACAAGTGACATCATCTCTGTTCCATGAGCTGCATGGGCTTACCAGTGTCCTTCTGAGTGGAACTCAATGTGCTGATAGTTATCTTGGTTACCTTAAGGCCAGGTTACTGATTACTCTTTCCCCAGCATTGTCTACCTGTCCTTTTAGAATTGGAAGGATAAGCATCCAGATCCCATCTGTGAGACTCTCACTTGTTGAGACCCAGGAAGAAAGTCTTTACTATCATGGTGCCCACCCTGAAAGTATACTTCATTCCCCCAGAAAGTATACTTGCCGTAACCATCCTGGCTTTTTGCAAGGCACTAAAAACTTGGCTATGCCATCAAACCAGGGCTGCTGATCATTGCTGTTATCATTATATACAGGTAGTCGTCAGCTTACAACCACAACTGACCCCAAAGTTTCAGTGGCTAAGCAAGACAGTTGTTAAGTAAATTTTGCCCCATTTTACGATCTTTCTTGCCACAGATGTTAAGTGAATCACAGCAGTTATTCAATTAGTAACACAATTGTTAAGTGAATCTGACTTCACCATTGACTTTGCTTGTCAGAAGGTTGCAAAAGGTGATCACATGAGCCGGAGACACTGCAGCTGTCAAAAATATGAGTCAGTTGCCAAGTGTCTGAATTTTGATTGTGTGACCATGGGGATGCTGTATCGATTATAAATGTGAAAAATGGTCACAAGTCACTTTTTTTCCAGTGCTTTTGTAACTAGATAGTCACTAAATGGACTATTGTACTATTGTACAATATTGAACTATTGTAAGTTGAGGACTGCTTGCATATAAAAATATGAAATGACAGCTGCCAGTTGTTTAGCTGGTGTCAGCCTTCATAGATATCAGGTTATTCCCAAGATCCTATCATAATGTATCGGCGTTATATGTGTATAGTAACAGGTAAAGGTTCCCCCACACATGTGTGCTGGTCATTTCCAGCTCTAGGGGCGGTGCTCATCTCTGTTTATAAGCTGAAGAGCCAGCGCTATCCGAAGACGTCTCCGTGATCATGTGGCTCGCATGACTAAACGCCGAAGGTGCACAGAGCCCTGTTACCTTCCCACCAAAGTGGTCCCTACTTTTTTTCCTTGCATTTTTTTTACGTGCTTTTGAACTGCTAGGTTGGCAGAAGGTGGGACAAGTAACGGGAGCTCACTCTGTAATGCGGTGCTAGGGATTTGAACCGCTGAACTGCCAACCTTCTGATTGACATGCTCAGCATCTTAGCCAGTGAGCCACCACGTCCCTTATATGTGTACGTATATATGCAAATCCAAGCAATGTGGCCTTTCGTAATTGACAGAAGTTTCGTCAATGTGCAGATTTTCTAAGTACCGATTCAAATTTTTTGGGTATGGCACCCTGTGTGCCAATAACCATTGCGACTACCACAGCCAGTTTATGTCATAATATTTCAATTATTATTACTATTATTATTTTGAGTTAGTATTGATTCATGGTGATTGCCTGAAGAAGTCTTTCCGTTTTCTTGGCAAGGGTTTTTGGAAGTAGTTTGCCACTGCTCCTTTCCTAGTCCTGAGAAGTCATCTTGTTGGCTTCCTGCTAATATGGGCAGCCTATATATTTATTAAATAAACAACAACAAAAAAAAAGGCAGAGGTTTCGATATTACTTATGTCAGTTATTCAAACCTTTTTTTGTAATAGTAATGAATTTAAAAATGAATAAGTCATATTATTAATTTTAATCGCATGGTTTCTGAAGTTTTATGTCCACACTGCCATTAAGATTTTATGTTTCCTTTCATTGCCATAAAAAATTTAAAAATATTAATGGTTGGAGCATTTTTTTTTCATATCATAAAGGGTATGCAACAAATATTTACGTACTAAAATCATCTTAAATTTTAATTTTATTTATTTATCAAAGCTGCCTATCTAACGAGAACTTACCCGGGGTTGCATACAACAGTCACGATTCTAGGACCGAATGAAGCCTGATCAAAGTACAAATAGAGCAACGATTAAAAGTAGCTAGAAGTATTGACCTGTCTGAGCAGGTTTGTTGAGTAAAATAAGCAGTGTTTAAAGATATACAAATAGTCCTCGAGTTACAAATGTAATAGAGTCTGCCCATTCCATTCATAACTCGAGGATTCATGGGAGTGAATCTTGAACTTGAACGGGATCACTCCATTTCGCCCATGCATTCACTAATCGAATGTGTGGTTAGGGTTAGTGCACATGAAGTATTTCAGGGTGGGGAAGGCCATAGGAGAACCTAGTGATGGAACAGGCTACCTGCTTAAGACCACCCAAGGCCTCACTGACCCACTGAAATACCTCATGCTCCCCACAATTGCTTCCCCCCCCCAACCTGCTGTGCCGGGTAACTTACTTTACAAAGATCTAACAAGCTGTTTCCTCTCTAGCCTCTCAACTGTGGGCGCCCCTCCGAAGCACCGTTTTGGCCAGCAAAGTGCATGAAGAATGTTGCAGAGCCTCTGCGGTGGTTCGTAAGGGCGAACAGCTGCCGTGGTGCTGCAAGATTTGTAGTTTTGGGACTTGTTTGTAAACACTAGGGGGCACTGATCACATAATTTATAATGTTCACTAAAGGAATGCTTGTAACCTGGGGATTACCTGCATAAGTATAGCAACCAATGGATTATGAACTCTGAGAAGAACTTCCAAACAGTTATATTTTTATATGTCGTCTATGATGTTTATTTATGTGAAGACATGGATAAAAATATTGTTCTGTAATTATTCTGTCTTTTTTTTTTTTTTTTTTTTTTTGAACAGGCTTTGGGATATATCCTGAATGAAAAGAAACAGGATTATTTCAGCTTTCTTTGCCTAGCTTCAAGTCTCTGTTCTAAATATTGTTAGAAGCACATGAGGCCATGGCAGATGTTGATGTTCAACCATCCATACCAAAAAGGTGTGGTCCATACATTTCTTCTATCACCAGCCACAGCCTGAACCTGGTCCTTCGTGGGATAGTCCTGTTCTTAATTGGAGTCTTTCTTGCATTAATATTAAACTTGCTTCAGATACAAAGAAATGTCACCTTATTTCCACCGGATGTGATTACAAGCATCTTTTCTTCAGCTTGGTGGGTACCCCTCGGATGTGGCACAGCATCAGGTATGTCAGAATAAGGATGCTAAAAGACATTAAGAAAAATGTCAGCTTAATCCTGGCCATCAAGAACTTCAGGCCTGTGGTCAGAATCTATATTCTCTGCCCCCTGCCCCTCCTTCCAGCATTAAGTTTATGTATGCTTTCTGCCAGATTAAGGGGGATGTGAGGTTTCTATAACTCTAGTATTGCTCATTTGGATCCCACCAATTCCATCTTATGTTTTTCTTAGCAGTCAAAATTTGCTAAAGGCGAAAAGATGGAATTGTACAATGCAATTTATTGGGAGCATTATATGTTCTCTTCATCCAGGAAAAAGCCTGGATAAAGTAAAGCATTCACACCTTATTCCTTCTCACAAAAAAAAGAAAAAAAAAGAAGAGAGCCATATTTGATACTTTGATGAATTTGTTATGTAAGATTGTTTTAATTAGCATTAGTGATTAATAGAAGATTCTACTGATTGCAAACCACTCAAAAATTAGATTATTTCCCTGAGATTAATTTACCAATTATTTATTTATCAAACTCTTACTTTCTTTACTAAAGGTATTTTTCAAAAGAAGGTATTTGGTGTCAAATGCTTTCCTTTTTGCTTTTCATGACATTAACAAACTACACATAGAGTTCAAAGACTAACTTGAAAGGAATTGTCTGTGAAATCTGGCTGTATCATTTTTACATGTGTAGATTTGGAAAAAAAGATAATTAGGGATTTAGAGAATCTCTAAAATACCTCTATGTGTCAGGGGGTTTTTTTAGTTCCTTTTTCCTGGAGTGAATCCAAGATTTTTGAACATGCTATACTGACTAGGATTAATTTTTAGTATTTCTGCTAACTTTTGTAATTCTAAAACAAAGAGTCCTAATTGTGTGTATATTATCATTGTCATCGGTAGTTCTTCATTAGGTTTCTCAAAATATATTGTTCCAGAAAAACACCAGAAGTTTCTTCTCTATTGCATTCCAAGCATAGTATTCAGGTGGAAATTTGTGGTATTCTAAATAGTTACTTCTCATTTAGAGGAGTAATTTCTGGAAAACCATCAGATTATTTAGAAATGGCATAATCTAATCTAAGGGGTGTCAAACTCGATTTCATTGATGGCCACATCAGGGTTGTGTTTGACCTTGGAGGGCCAGGGTGGGTGTGGCCAGTTCAACGTCACTTGTGTCAGGGGCGCCTGTGGTGGCCTGAGTGCTCTGCCAGCAAAAACGGCCCTCCTGAGCTCCATTTTTTCTGGCAGAGGTACTACGGGCCAGTCCTTCGCTGTTTCCAGGGTGGTCCCATGGGCCAGATCTAAGCATCCCGTGGGTCAGATCTGACCCCCGGGCCTTGAGTTTGACACCCCTGATCTAAGTGTTTTGGAGGAAAAATGAAATGGTAGGTTTTCCATATTCCTGTTCTTCATCCGTTAAAAATCTTTAAAAGATTTCTGAATCAGGTTGTCAGGCCAAGTGACTTGGCTGTGTCATTTATTTTGACTGAACTCAGTAAAATTTACTCCACAGGTTCACTTTAAAAGGACTTAAACACTTCAACTGTCAGAAAAGCGATTATATTGTAGATACCTTGTTAGCTGTGTTTGTATTTTACAGCTGTAATTGGATTATTGTACCCTTGCATGGATAGACATCTGGGAGAACCTCATAAATTTAAGAGAGAATGGTCCAGTGTGATGAGATGCGTAGCAGTTTTTGTTGGCATAAATCATGCCAGTGCTGTATCCTTTTGTGTAGTAATGAAGTTGGTAATAACACATGAACTTTAAGCAGATCAAAAAAAAAAAAACCAAGCAGCCCTCTAATTTCATTAAGGTTGAATACATATTTCATTTCCCCATATGGCAATAAATTTATTACTATATTTACATTAGAGGAAGATCATGTATCCCCCCTCCCCCAACCTGTGAATTAGGAAGGTACTGTTGGCAACAAATGAGTGGGATAGTAATAAAGATGGTTGCAGATATTGTTGCTGAAAACTGTGGTTGCCTTTCAAGATTAGTTTTAGCTAATATCTGTGTATGCACAGAAAATGAAGATGGATGGATGGATAGATGATAGATAGATGATAGATAGATGTACTGTGTGCACACATTTGTAGTGAGGGAATGTCAAGGATTGCTTTTAACTAGAATTGGCAAACCTAGATTTTAAAAAGGAGGAAAGTTTATTTTTTAATCAGGATTATTTTTGTTTTGGGTAATTATAGCCATTACTTTTCAGTTATTAATTCACTATTAAATAGTGTATCACTATTTAAAATTGCTACTGTCTCTGATAATAAAAACAATAATGATTCACCTTGCCAAATAGCCATTGATACACTTTTCCTTTTAAGACTTTTACAAGCTGGTTAACTATCATATATTATGTTAGGAAATCCCTTTTCTTACATGTGCCACTTTCAGAGAATTTTCCTTAAAATGTTTGAATCAGCATAGTAAAAATACAGTACAAGCTAAGATACATTGATCATAAAATAGCCAGAAACACTAAAATGTAAGATTTAGAATTGTGAAGAAGCATGAATTTATACCCAGAAATGATATAACTTTATACCATTTCTGGGTATAAATTCATGCTTCTTCACAATTCTAAATCTTACATTTTAGTGTTTCTGGCTATTTTATGATCAATGTATCTTAGCTTGTACTGTATTTTTACTATGCTGATTCAAACATTGTTTATTTATTTATTGGTTCGATTTATATGCCGCCCTTCTCCGGAGACTCAGGGCGGCTTACAATGTGTTAAGCAATAGCCTTCATACTTTTGTATATACCTGCTTAGTAGGGCTTTTGTTCCCCCTAAGCGGTGTTCTTTTTTATACAAAGTCAGCTTATTGCCCCCACAAACCGGGTCCTCATTTTACCTACCTCGAAAGGATGGAAGGCTGAGTCAATCTTGAGCCTGGTGAGATTTGAACTTGCAGTAATTGCAGGCAGCTGGTGCTATTTAACAGCACTTTAGTCTGCTGCGCCACCAAGGCTCTTTTAAAGTATCAGAGGAACTCAGTTTTACAAAACAAGTACTAAACTTGGATCATTGCATGCTCATTTAAAAGAAAAAAATTGATTTTTGGCATCATTGGACCAATCTTGGAAATGCTCTGAAGGTTGGTCTGGCTGGGGATAATATTTAACCTTGATTTGGGTCTCTCTTAGAGTAAAGAGCTGGCTGTCTCTTTAAGGTTAAAACAAACAACAGAATTGATTTGCTGCCAGTCTTCTCAAAATATTCCTTAAACTGTCCAAACAGAAAGTGGATTTTGCCAACAACTTTCAGTTATCTCTCACACTTGCTGCGCTGTCAGTGGGGCTGTGGTGGACTTTTGATAGATCTCGAAGTGGTTTTGGACTTGGAATAGGAATTGCATTTTTAGCCACTTTGGTGACTCAGCTTCTGGTCTACAATGGAGTTTATCAGTAAGTATTTTGTGCATATTAAATTCTTATTAATTTCGTTTGTATTTTAAAGGCAGTGTCTGACAAGGTTATAAATTTAAAAATGCATTGCCTTATTACAGGGATAACATAACGAAAATCATTGGAACAAATGTGATCTAAGTGGCATTTTATATTTATGGCAGGGAGAAGTTGACTGTATTGTTTATTTATTGCCTTTGCAACTGCACGCCTTGATGTTTGGGGATGAAATTAACTTGTGCAATTAAATGCTAATAATTCTGCTTCCGAGAATCAAGGTTGACAGTAAAGCTCAGGTTTGCCTTGAAAGCTATAGGCAGGCCCATTCACAATGCCTCTGCTTCTCCTTCCTAATCAGCAATGTGAAGATTATTTGCAATATACTTCCAATCTTCCAGTTTCATGGTGCTGAGAATAAGGAACAAAAATAATTGTGGATCACTCCCCACCTCCCCTTGGCAAGGCTGCTTATTGGTACGACACTAAAAAAAATGCAAAAGGTTAATTAAATGAATTGTTTACATCCATTCACCCTCATCCATATTCCTAGTTCATGTTTACCTAGTGATACATTAAATAAATAAAATGCAAGCCATTCGGAAGGGGGCGCTGAAAAGCAATCAAGCTGCCTCTTCCTATTAAAAAAGTTTGATGCTGAAGAGCTCAGATCAAGCCCGCGGGGAAGAGAATTGTCCACATGCTACATAGAGCCACACTTTTAAAGTAATTTTACTGTAGCTTCAAATACATCACAGCTGAAATAGAAATAAATCCATTTAACACTCTGCTTTTATACAGACTGTCCACGTTTTTCCATAGATATTCTGAATTGGCTATTTAAATTCCCATTTTAGAATTTCCAACCAAGGTGTAGTTACGCATGAAAGAGTTTTGCTTTTTAAAATTCTTTTTAATTTAATTAGTAACAAAGATTCTGCCACTAGCTAGCATCCATAACCCTCTTGGCCCCAGCAGTCTTCAGGCTTTTTACTGTCTTTTTCAAAATCAAAATCACACTTCAGGCAAGGTGCCATTGTGATGCTAACTAATTTTTAAAAAATCTTTTTCTCCAGATACACATCTCCTGACTTCCTTTATGTCCGTTCCTGGTTGCCCTGCATATTCTTTGCTGGTGGAATAACTATGGGAAACATTGGCAGGCAGCTAGCAATGGTAAGCTAGTGATTCAATGTTCTGTGTTTTTGCAATATTCTTGTAAGTAATTTAGTTTTGTTTTTGTTTTTTGTTTTTTGCCCTTGATTACCCCCCCACCCCCCACCCCCACTTTGGGATATACAAATAGTTTTGACATTAAAGAAACTCAAGACTCACTAGCCAGTTCTCTTGAATTTGGCATGGGAATGGCATTAAGCATGCCAAATAATTCTTTGGAATATCACATCCTTCATTAATTCTTCAGTTTTAGAAGTCAGAATTCCCACACATGAAAATAAAACAAATAGAGCTTGAATAACCTCTTTATCTGTTTCTACCCAAGCATTATTTCAAGGCACAGCCTTAATTCTCAGAAACATCCCCCAAAGTTAAAAATGTGAAGACTTCACAAATACACCTGGATGCATTCAGAGCCTTTTAAAAATGTATCCAATCTTTCATTGTTTTTAAAAAGTGACAGAAAGAACCCCCACACACACAAAAGTAAAAACATACAGGCAAAGACAAGAAAAAAAGACCACATACGATCTACTATAAGCCTTCAATATTTGAATATGTCAACGTAGTTTTTAAAGAAAGTGAAAAAAAATAAAACAGAAAAAAAGTGTAATATATCATTTTAACAGTACATAATTAAAATTCTATATATAGTTATGCAATTATAGGGAAGCATTCAGAGCCTTTAACAGATGATCACAGTCTATTTTAAAGAGAAAGATGAAACTTAGCTAATGAGGCTAATTCTTGTGGCTCATCACCTGGACACCCTATCTGATGAAACGATGCTCACTAATGCCATGTAAGCATGTTTCAAAGCATGGGTGTCAAACTCACAGCATCACATTGCCGTCATGTGACATATTGTGATGTTTTTCCCCTTTGCGGGTGTGGCCTGTGCATGATGCATCCGGCCCGCGTGTTGCCAGTTTAACACCCATGTTAAAGTCTGATTTCTGAGTAGGAAAGGAAGTATATGGGAAGATTGGGCTGGCTTGCACCTGAAGAGAGAAGATTGATTTCTCTACAGTTGCCATGACCTTTTCCTGATCATTTCAGTCCCTTGGCTTTGTAATTAATATTACCAGTAAATTAGAGATTCCCATTTACGCTGCACCAGTTGAGGTGAAGGAAAGAATCTAAATCTTCAGAGAGAGAGGGTGAGTGGGGGGGGTGGGGGGTAAAGTAATCTGTCTTTGTTCTGGATTCCAGAGTTGCGTGTTCATTAGATATCAGACTACAAAAAGAGACTGGCCACTTTTTTCGTGCTTCCATCCTAGTTGCATTTTGGATGTGGCATAAAAGCTGCAATGGCCTATCCAAATATTGAAGGCTTATAGTGGATTTCAATATGGTTTTGTTTTAAATAATTCTTTGTGTTTGATTTTTGTTTGTTTTATGATTTCAATGTATTAACTATTTATTAAAAACGAGCATTCTTGTGGGTCAAAAATATTATAAATACTTTCTAATAAATTTGAAAAAGTAGTTGCAGGAGAATCCAGCCTTACATTTTTAGTTTATTAAGCGTAAATTACATTTCTAGAAATACCTAGCCTGTTGTTGTTGTTTTTGTTCATACAAGCATAAACTCTTTTTTATTTTAAAATTTGCTAATTTACCGTTTATAAAAATAGATTTTTATCATTATAGAGCAGTATCAAAATGGATGGGTTAATTCTTTTTTAAAAAAATCTTACAGCAGGAATTGATGTTAAGTTTTGAAACTCGTGTTGTCTCTGTACATGTATCTTTTTTTTTAATTCTTTTTTTTTTTTTTACCATTTTTACAGTTTTAGGGTAGATTAGTTTAACAAAGAGAAGGCACGCTTAACAATTAAGAAGGAAATGCTATAGATATCTAAAGCTGTAGACATCTAGATGCTGTTTTGTTTTGATTTTAAATTTCTAGGACTGATCCCAGTCCATTCATCTCTCCTCCTCTCCCCTTTTTCATTTAGGTTTTTCTTTGCAAAGTTTTATTTCTATCACCTGCTGCTTTCTATATTTTTAAACATTAGAAGTTCTGAAATCCTTTCTGATCTCCTTCGTAGTCTAATGGTTGATTGCTGCCTACTTCTGCCCATTCCTGTAGTCTAAATTCACATGATTTGCACACTATATTTTCAGGTTGCAGTCCTGAGGATTAGTGAGGTAAAATGAGTCCCTGGGGAGACTCATTTCTACAAAAGCTCCTTTGTGGAATCTACCCATTTGCTTTGCTCTGTTCTCTCTCAGCTGTACATTTTTATTTATTTGCCCAGATCAGCTACTTACACCTAACTTCTGTTTGTCTTACAGTATGAATGTAAAGTTATTACGGAAAAGTCTCATCAAGACTGACAAAAGCAAAAAATACTTTTCTCACGGGAGGAAGAAGAGCAGACTGAGAAGAGCACACAGTAGAGAGAACTCAATTATATAATTGCCAAAAAAAAAAAAAAAAGCAATCTCCCTCTCTTGTTTCTTCTTCTCTTATCCCTGGTTGTGTCTCTGGCCTGGTCCACTCGCAAAGGCACTATTTACTGCAATCTGTGATTGCTGAATCTCTGAGTCACTTAAAAATCCTGGCATCTCAGGAACGTGACCTGTGCGAAATGGTGCTTCAGCGCGCAACACGCTGGAGAAAGTATTGGCTTCTGAGTAGGATCCTTTGTTTACCTGAACTAGGCTAGGCTTGCCATGTAGTGTCCCTCCCCCCCTCCACCCCCCCTCCCTTAGTAAGGTTCTTGTGCCAAACCAACCTTACAACATAACAAAACATCACCCGTCTCCTGGCTGCATTTACTTTTTATTTACTTTGGCCAATTTTAAGAGAGGTGGTATTTTTAGAGTGTTGCTGTTTTATTATACCTCAAGTCAGAGGGATAAGAGGGCCCCCAAAGACACTAATGGAATTAGCATCAAAAGCATAATCAGTGCTGTGACTTCTCTTGGTAAAGAGGTAAATAAATACAGAACAGCTGCGCATAAAGTGAGCATGAATTTTCTGTTTTGCATCAAGAGTTGACCGCATTGTTGGATGCAAATGCGCTATTTGCAATACAAATGGGCAGTAGTGCTACTGCACTCTCCATGTCTATGCCCGTAGTGTGTTGAGTGTGGGACCACTCTGTAAATAGATACACCCTGTTGTAGGACTCCTCATCGCATAGCAGCAGCCGTAGAGCTGTTTATTGGGATGTGATTCTCGCTAAATGGTAATATTGAGGCTATCCATAAATAAAACATTTACAGTTGGTAGTTTAGTTCTGGAAATAGGAAAATCCACCTTTTTAAAAAAAAGTTTGGTAAGATGATCTTCAGTGTAGTAATTGCAAGTACCTCTCTCACTTTGTATAGTAAAACATGGGTATCTGCCTGCATTCTGATCATAGGAGCTGTAAACGTTCCTTTACGGAGATTCCAGCAAAATGAATTCATGTTATTGCTCTTATAGAAATGTCATATGACAAGGTGAGTTCTAACAAAAGAGAGGAACAGCCGAAGGCATTATTATGGTACTGCGTCAGTAGAGCTGATCCTTGAGTCTGGTAAATGGGAGAAAGGAAAAATAAACTTTCATATAATACCATTTTAAATCATCCGATTTAATTACTTCTATAATCTGTGTATAAAGTGAAAAGCTGCTGGTGTTGTTTTTTTTTTTTTTTAAAAAAAGTATATTCAGTGCAAGTTTTAAAAAATACAGCCACTCAAAAGAGGCTGATGTTGGTCCAAAGAAAAATGTGTGTATGTATAAAAATATATATAATTTTATTTTTCTTTAATATATTCATAAAAATGTAGAATTGGAAAACTAAGATTTTTAAAGACTTGCACACTAATACATGAAGAATATGCAATGAGAGCCTGGGAAAAAATAAACCAAGCTTCGGAAAGGAAAATGTGCAATCAATAAGTCTTAGAAAAATAGCAAACAATATGCAAAATAGCAGTAGCTTTAATTTTTGACTAGCTGTTGCAAATTCACACTATTGCACTACAGGGTCTTTAACATGGTTGTAATGTTATCAGACTGAATATTAGAAAACACTAAGTGTTAGTGCACCTCCTTATATACCTTTCCCCACATGAAATCTACAGTGAAACAAATAATTCCTAAGGTTTAATTTTAAGACATCTCTAACAGCATAAATGTCTCTGAGGTGGTTTAAGATTAAGAGATCTGGTCCCTATCCAGTTTATCTGTGTTTCTGCTGAATCCAGTTATTCAAATTTGTCACCAGAGCTTATTAAAATAGTGATAGGGTTTAAATATGACAGCCTGGCTCTCACCATACAGTCTAATTGTTGAATTGTTGAAGTGTTGCTGTAAGAAAATGCAATGTGTGTGGCTTTGAATAGAGCTGCATCCTAGATTTTTAGTTATCTGGCCTCCTAACGCACGGGTAGTTCACATGTTTTTGAAATAGGGTCTGTTACTTTGCTTTTGTAGTTTTGTGGGCAGATTTTGCAGGATTAAGCTGCCTTAAAGTGAAACAGAATAATGGCTTTCCACAAGGTTTACTAAATCTAATTGCAGGTAATAGTGACATTTGGTTCAATCTATGGGTGCAATGATTGCCAATGCGGACTTCTCTGCAGAAGGTATTGGACTAAGTTGTAATAGCTCTTCATTATTTTGCTAAGAAGTACAGAATACTGTAGTCCACAGGTTTTAGTAAACCTTAAAAACATGAAGTCCTGTCTCATTGCATATTGTCCTAAAGACAGGTATTACCATTTGCATATTAGCTTATTCAGTAAGCATCATAGTTGCTGAATATGCACAGAGTTTGAAATTACCACTTGAAATTTTTTTGACTAGCACTTCTGATATGGAGCAAATTTACTCATCTTTCCAAAGTCATTTTGATAGGCCACTATTATCTCTTAAATATTACTATTGAACAAAATTCATACTGTTTCTCTTGTATTACCAGCCGGTATTGAATTGTGAGAGGAGAGGTTTGTGATGAGAATGCCTTAATTACAATGGGGGATGGGGGTGGGGAAGCAACTGCTGTATGATGTGTAACTATAATAATACATTGTCTTCAATATGCTCTATAGAGGATGAATATGGTATATTTTAGATACAACTTTGTAAGCACTATAAACTCTTCACTAGTTGTGAACAAGTTGTTAATGTTTACTTCTTCAGGTTGCTGTTAAAAGCAAAATATGTATTAAATAAAATTACAGTCTTGAAAACTTAAGTTTCTTTTTCATTTTCTAAGGAGCAATAATTCTTAATTGTATGGTGATGATTCTCTTTTAGATATTAAATTAGAATGTTGGCTCTTGAGCCAGGATAATAATTACAGAACATCTAGAAAATTAACATATACTTTCCCCAGCCATTAGAAAACACAAAATCAGCAATTGCATGATGTCAGTACAATTGCAGATTGATTTGGGCTTTTAGAGCCAAATCTTCCAGTTCTGGTTAAAACACTGGAATGAGAGTATCATGTAAAATTAAAATTAAAAAGGGATTCCCCCCCCCCATATTACTTTCTAAAAAGCAGCAAGAGAATGATCTCTGATAGTATTTTTTTTAAAAGTGCAGTTAGTTGTTCTGCTGGCTTTGAGAGATCAAAGAATTGCTGAAATTTTAAATCTGAAATAAAGACACTGAAGCCTTGTTGCATAAATCTTCCTACTCTACTTCAGGATCCTGGGGTATGATTCATCCACAATTAACATTATCAATTAAGCTAAAACATTAGTGAAAATTGTACAAATACCATAAAGTCAATATATGTCATGATATATTTATAGCCACATAAAAGTAACACTAACACAAATATAACATCCAACATCCATAATATGACACACTGCCACCTGAGTTTATTGATAAGGTTTATAAGATAGCTATATCATCTAATTTTACTAGTTGCTATTCTCAACACCTATTCACAGTTGCTTCCACCCATCAAGTTATTAAATCTTGATCTCAGAAGGGTGGGGGGGGGGGGAAAGCCCTGTAATCATGATTACAGATTCTGAAATACAGGTTCTGATTACCTTGAAGTATTATACTATAAGGGGGTGGAAAGTGGTCATGGGAATAGATGAATTAAAGATCTAGAAGATTCAATAGGTCATGAATGGCATATGGCCATATTTAAATTGTGTTCCTGTGCAGCAGTATATTCTGGTGACAAGGATACCTAATACTACTGTAAAGTCATGAATTCTCAGGGGTAGAAGCTGTTCATAGTTAAAAGTTTTCCTCATGAAACTTCTACTGAGTTTGAGATAGTGTGTAATAAATTATGGTCAAGGAAGAGGAATCATCTCTTGGGATCCGAGAATCTGGCCTGTATCTATTGGCAAAGAAATATTTCTTATTATTACTCTGTTTCTGTGGTGTTTTTTTATGATGCTATTGGGAGGGAGGGGGGAATGTTTTATGATGCTGTTGGGGGGGAAATGTTAAGGACAACTGTCTAAAAATAGAGTAATAAGTAAGATGTTTCACACCTCTGTTGTTCACACCATAGAAGGAATTATAGAATTTATGAAAATGCTTTGTCTGTTGAACTGATTTAAAATTTGTTGCAAACATTTGGAAATTTAAAGGACGTACAAAGATGCCTAAAGTATGTATCCAAAGAAGTGTAAAGTGGAGAAGTCCTTGATCCACAAACTGGGGAGTGGATAAAAGAGCTTTATTAAATTGGGTGAGGGGATGGAACAAAAAACACATTTTATTAGCTTGATTGATTATATTTTGTTTGATTGTTGACAGCTGCCAAAGTCACTGGGAGTCAGGGAGCTTACAAGTGTGGATAATAATAAAGTAATAAATAACCATTATCAATCAATTGCAAGAGGCAACTTTACTTGAAACAGCTTACATCCTGTGACAGTACCTTTAACACCATCAAATAACAATGTCTGCTTATTCCAGGTCCTTGGGAAGGACTTGATAGGTGGATAAAAATGCCAAATTTGGTCTGAATATCTGGCTGACTGTGTGACCAGCCAAACAATTATTAATAAATACACTCTGCACCAGTGGTGGGTTGCTCCCAGTTCGTTTTTTGTGAACCGGTAATAAAAGCGGCAGGAGGCTCCGCCCACCGGCCCTGGCGTTATCATGGAGGATCTGCGCAGAAGCGTGCATGCTCCCATTGTGAACCAGTAGTAAAGGTAAGTAGAACTCACCCCTGCTCTGCACCCAACTTTAATCATTTCCTCCTGATCTCATATTGAACGTTAAAATTTTAAAGTTTACACATACAATTTGGTTGGCTGGCAACCCTTGGAACCAGGTTCAGGGTCCAAGATTTGGGGGTAACTCCATGTGCCCTGGAGTGGCAGACTGTAATTCAATCAATCATTTTGTATTCTGACAATGCAGTGTTTCTGACAGGTGTATGCACACACAAGTTAGGATTATAACAATACTTGTAACTCTAGCTTTTAGCAACATCTACTTCTCTTCTGGAACTATACTGGACAAAATTATGAGTCAGTTTCTTAACTATTGTTTCCAAGTTTCCTTAAAACCAAATCAGACAAGTCATCAAATCCTGATGTATTTTTATTTTGCATAAGGTGTAGAAAAAAAAGCTCTGTTGCCTTTTATTCCATTAACAGAAAATAAAACTGAGTGGGAAGGAATTTTGAGGAACAAATGGTGAGAACAAAAAAGGATCCGGTCAGTCATTATTGATCATCTGCTCCTAATATAAATATCATACATCATTTTATTGGGGAAAAAAAGTCATGCAAGTGAACTTCCACTCCAAAATTTTAGGATTTCCCCGCTAAATCAAACTATTTCTGGATTTTTCTGTTCTATTTGGATGATAGTGGGGAACATTGGTTCTTTCCAGCTTGAATTCCTTTAACAGGATTTTTTTTAAAACCCAGATGAGTCGAGGCTTGGGGGGGGTGGTTCATGGATCTTTAGAAAATTAAAAACAGTATAAGTTAAATTAAATTATAGGGCTGTCCAAAGTTTTAAATCAAGGCTCTGATTTGACAAAACAGAGTGAATCACCATTCTGAAGGAGCACCATCAAGCGAGAACCTTTGAAGTGCTGAATAGAATTAAATGGCTTGGAAGTCTTTCATAATGCCTTACAAATTGTGACTTTTTTTTTAAATACTTCTATGGTTGCTGTACACAATATATAATATTGCAACCTCATTTCTCAATATAGGGAACAGTGATAAGGGTAGTGGTGGGGTGATGGGTTCTTTGCAGGGGTGAAATTCAGCAGGTTCTAACAGGTTCTGGAGAACTGGAAGCGGAAATTTTGAATAGTTCGGAAAACCAGCAAATACCACCTCTGGCTGGCCCCAGGGTGAAGTGGGAATGGGGATTTTGCAGTATCCTTCCCCTGCCACGTCCACCAAGCCACGCCCACAGAACTGGTAGGGAAAAAAATTGGATTTCACCCCTGGTTCTTTGATACTGACAAGAGTAAGAATGAGTTTTATCATCACTTTCTGCCTATCACAATCCTTGAGGGGAAGGCAAGGTAAGGCGAACACTATCTACTTCTTTAATGTGGCCAACCCAAAGTCTTATGCTCTCACTCTCTTGAGCTAATAGGACATTATACTTCTGTAGTGTTCCTGTCCACCAAGCTTAGTTCAACTCTCAATACTCAGAATATGAGCTCAAGGCTGACAAGTCCAAGATGCGCTCTTCAATCCAACCTCAACTTTGAATTACATTTCTTGACTATTAATTAGACTAACACAACCACAGACCTACATACTGTTTTTAAGAATAAAAGGTGGTAAGTCTACAAATTCTGATGGCTCAGGACTCAGACTTTGACTCTGAAGAAGCTGCTCCAGATGAATCTGTAGAATGTCAGCTTTAGGAGAGATGCCAAGCCAGGAATCACCCAAGATTGATCAAAAAGAGGCACCATCAAAACAGCTGTAGCAGCCAGATGCCTTCAGACTTGATAAGCAGAGCGAGCAAAGATATTCAGTGAGGCTCCTTGCCAAGCAAGCGAGTAACTTTTAATTAAAGAAAGCTGGTTGCAGCTGATTTAAGAGGTAGCCCTGATCTATGCTTAAGATCAACTGTATGATTGATCACCTGCTATGTCATTTTTGTGAATTCTGCTCCTGTAAAACCCCTGAAACTCTGACCTTTAGATTGGTACTCTGAATTTTAGACTGGATTTTGACTTCTGTATGTTCCTGTTGAAAGTGCAACTTAATCAAGCAACCCCCCTCCCCCCCCACCAATTCTGGATTTACATTCCTTTCCTTGCCCAGCTTTATCTATTTGGCCTTGAGTAAATTGCTATTCTTGTCTACTAACTGTGTGTGAGACAGAGTTTGAAACTTGACACAAGACATAAATCCCTCTTGTTCTGTCCCAGACATTTTCTTTCTACTGTGATCTATCTCCCTGTGCCAATCTGCTTCAACTGCTAATTAACTAACATAGAATATTAACAAGTCACGTCTCTGACACATATGAGTTCAACTAATACAAGACGTTTCCTCGAGGGACCAAGATTACTGATCAGCTAAGTCAACCCTCTTGGCATCACAAAAGACTCAAGTAGCTATACTAGCCCTCAAATACTAAAAAAGAGACATTCTTCACTATCACATCATCCCTGAAAAGCACTTGGAAAGTTACAGCTGACCTTTAAAAAGTTCTAACCATTCTTAAATTAGACTAATGTCCTTTTTGCATTGGTTCAGCACAGATTTGGCTCTCTGATGGACAATTTAGAAGCTGCTGGGCTGAACTTTGATAATCTCTGCTGCTATATGTGCTTTAAAAGAAATGCAGGGTGAATGCTTTGAAAATGTATTATGATGAAATCTAATGTTTTCCAGCTGAAATTAAATGGGATAGAGTAATCTCTTCTAAAGGCTCTGACATCCCTGTTATTTTCGTCACATTCTGCCAAAGAGAGAGAGAGAGAGAGAGGGAGGGAGGGAGGGAGGGAGGGAGGGAGGGAGGGAGGGAGGGAGGGAGAGAGAGAGAGAGATGCATGTTTTAGTATTTTCTCATAGTTTGTGGATAAATCTGTCTTGAAATCAAATTTTGATGCCATTTAAATTAAATCAGTTTGTCTTTGAATTTTGAACAGTGATTTCAGATTAAATCATAACCCCTTGGAATCACCAAATTGAACTGAATCAGGATCCATTTTAACAGATCTACTAATCCAGGGGGTCTATTTAAATTGGACAATTCTAGGAATTCTTGAGGCCATAATGAGATGCTCATTAGGAGGACCAATATGCTTAGAGAAGACTTCCCAGATGAGGGTTGCCAGACCTCATGCCTGATTTTTTTTGGCTTAATTCTCATGTTTGTGGGATAGTATCATCAAACATTTTCGGCAGGGCTGTCCCACTGTCATATCACCCTTCTGACCATGTTGTTCACCATGTTCCACTGAAACCCTAGCTAAGAGATGCCCCATCCTTATAGCCCATCTGGATATAGTTGGTTATCATTTGTGATCTATTAAACATTGAATCACTTCCCTCTAATTGACAGATCACTGTTTTCCAAACACCTTCTAAATTGCTGCCTTTCCAATGTTAGAACAACTGCAACAATTGATTGTAGGATCTAAACTAAACCAGCTGTGTGAACTGTTTGTACTAATCTCTAGTAGAAAGGTGTCCATATTCCCAAAAAATGTTTTCAAGAGGGATATTTTAAATAAGGAGATATTGAAGAAGTTAGCTCTCTGTGTATTCCTGATCCTACTAAGTATTATCTTGCAGAAAGACAAGTAAATTTTTCATAGAACATCTATAATAATAAAAAAGGAATTTTCCAGATAAGCCAGGGATGATCATTAGCTAAAATATACATGTCTAGCATACTTGGCATAGTTGGAGTATGAATTAGAGGTTTTTAAAAGTAGTTGACATATTATGCAGATAAGCTCTCCGTTCAGTTTATGGACAACTTTCAATACCAGGAATTGCTGATAATATTATTAGGTTAAATCTGAGAAATAAGTGTGTCAAGGGCAAGTTTTAGGCAGCTCCTAGAATTGAGCCAGGGAGTAAATCAGAATCAAAACACACAATAGACTATAATAGTTATTGTTACTCAGAAAAAGTCATTAACTCATAAGGAAAACCTTAACATTTTTTTTTATTCAGGCCCATTGGCCTGAAGTTAAATTAAAACAATTTTAATTGGATGAATAACACAATGCAGGATGGTGGTGGTGATGATGATGATTAATGTTAGATGCTGTTAAGAAGACCGAACAGCCTTTGTACTTTGGAGGGAGTAATGAAGTAGAAATTTTTATGAAGCTTTTCCAGAGGAAGTGATCATTGGCAGCAATAGCTATTTGCTAGGAGCTTTGGAGAGCCAATAGAATTTCCCATGAAACTCAAACTACAGCTTCAGAGAAGCAAAATAAAATAAAAATAGTCTTAGTCCCTTCTGCTTATATTGGTTTCAAATTCTAGCTCCTACAATTATCAGTCTTACTCCAGTGCCTGTCAATATTCTCCTGAAAACAGATCTGCCTATACTTTTTTAAGCAGATCAGGAGGAAGTTTCATTCTTGATATTTAACATTTTTTTATTTGTCCAAATTAATTTCACCTTATGGTGCCTATATGCATCTAATATAAATGTCAACGATGCGTTACGTGTCCGTGTGAGCAAGGCGAAGGGAGCACGCGTAGCCTAGGCTTGCTGCAACTTCTTTATTAAGGATGCCTTCACACGCTGCACGACAAAGCTGACGGTATACGGATACATACAAAGTCGGCGTTGGGAGCGGCTGCCTCCCAACGCCCTTTAAATAGCGCGCCGTATGGTAATTATGACCACCGCCCTTCCGGGCTCCATGCGCATGCGCTGCCGGCTGCCATCCCGTTATGGCAGAAAGGTAAACACTACTCCCTCTCCCCGGCCGCCACCGTGACCGACCACCTCAAATAACACCCCCACCACCGTGTAGTAACGTAGATAGTCTCCGACGCCACACCTCCCCCCTCAAGCCACCCCTTCTGGCCGCCATCAACTGGAGCGGTTGAATCCTCGATCATAGCGGCGAGGTAAGGTGTCGAGTGGATCGTGACAGGTGTCGAGTGGATCGCGACAGGCGGCTCCTCCTACCAGGTGCCCTCCTGGAAGACACAAAGGAACATGTTAAACATGCCTCAAGGCTGTAATTCTGTACCCCGAGGCCCTGGCTTATGGGGATACCGTCTATGGAACCGATTGATCAGTCGGTTAGCCTCTACATCGGTAGCGGCTACCCATGACGCTTCTTCGAAAGGATACCCTTTCCATTTAAGTAAATATTTGAGTTTTCCCCTACTAAGTTTTGCATCTAGGATTTGTTCCACTTCATACCGGTTGTCTTTTACCGGCCCGGGTCTATCTACAGGTTCTCGGACTACCTCTACGGGCTTCAAGAGACTGCTGTGGAACACAGGGTGGACTTTGCCGAGTAACGGCGGCAACTTGAGCTCCACTGTAACTGGATTAATGACCTTTATAACAGGGAAAGGGCCTAGATACTTGGGACTCAACTTACGGCTCGGTGTTTGTAATTTTAGGTATTTGGTGGAAAGGTATACCCTATCCCCAACTTCAAAGGGTTTATGGTCTGCTCTCCGTTTGTCAGCTTGGTATTTTTGCATAAGGGCTGCTTTCTCTAAGGCCTTTTTTATATGAGGCCAACCCCTCCCAATATGGCTGGCCCAGGTACCAGGAGCTGGTTGGTCTTGAGACGGCACATCGAGTTCAGGGATAGCGGAAAACTCCTTCCCAGAGACCGCCTGGAACGGAGTAACCCCTGTGCTCCCATGGACTGTATTATTGTAAGCAACTTCGGCGAAAGGGAGTAGCTCTGACCAGTCTGTCTGTTGGTATGAGACATAACACCGTAAGTATCGCTCTATCATAGCGTTTGCTCGTTCCGCTGCCCCATTAGTACTCGGGTGAAACCCAGAACTTAATCCTTGTGACGAACCGATCATGGTTATGAAGGTGCGCCAGAACTTCGAGGTGAACTGAACACCTCTGTCTGAGATGATACGCCGAGGCGCCCCATGTAAACGGTAAATGTGTACAAGGAACATTTTGGAGAGTTTACGGGCAGAAGGTAACCCACGACATGGTATGAAGTGGGCCTGTTTCGAGAAAAGGTCTATTACAGTCCATATAACGTTATACCCATTACTTAGTGGGAGATCCACTATGAAGTCCATAGCAACCTCCTCCCATGGTCGACTGGGGTCTGCTACGGACTGTAAAAGGCCCAGAGGCTTTCCAGGCCGGGGTTTCGTACTTGCACACACCTTACAGCTTTTTACATAGTCCTCGATCTCTTTTCTCATACGGGGCCACCAGAATTGACGTCGTACCAGATGTAGTGTTTTGATGAATCCGAAATGGCCAGCGGTTTTCACGTCATGACACTTGTGTAGTATATTCAACCGCAGAGCTAGGGGAACGTATATTTTGCTTCCCATACAAGCAAAACCGTTCCTGTATGTTAACGCTTGCTTATGTTCTGCTAGCCAGGTATCCGTTGCAAGAGCATTCTTTAATTCCTTCTCCCACTGGAATGGCACATTATGGGACATCCGGCCTACTTGTTGGACCCCCGGCATTAATGCTTGTACAACCTGTTCCCTCCTACTCTTGTACTGAGGGAGACGCGATAAAGCATCAGCCAAGAAGTTCTTACCCCCCGGGACGTACTTGAGGTCAAAGTCAAAGCGTTGGAAGTATTGCGCCCACCTCACTTGCTTTGGTGATAGGCGTCTTGGGGTTTGTAGTGCTTCAAGGTTTTTATGGTCCGTCCATACCTCAAATCTTTTCCCACTGCCCTCCAATAGATGTCGCCAGGTGAGTAAAGCCCACCAAACAGCAAATGCCTCTTTTTCCCAAATAGCCCAACGCCTCTCCGTTGGGGTCAATTTACGAGATGTGTACGCGCAAGGAACTAATCCGGTTGTCGTCGTTCTTTGCATAAGAACTGCCCCCACAGCCACATCGCTTGCATCGGCCTGCACCACGAATGGCAAAGAGGGATCTGGATGCTGCAGGATTGGAGCTTGTGAGAACAGGGTTTTCAAACCATCGAAGGCTTGCTGACATTCCGCGGACCAGGCTATTACTTGACCTAGTCTTATTTTCTGGCCTGTATCCTTTGTGTGGAGCAGGTTTGTTAATGGAAGAGCTATTTGAGCAAACGCTGGTATAAACTGGCGATAAAAATTCGCGAAACCGAGAAAGCTTTGTAATTGCTTTCGTGTTCTCGGTGCTTACCAGTCCAGAACCGCCTGCACCTTCTTGGGATCCATTTCGACCCCATTGCCAGATATCCGATATCCCAAATAATCCAACCTTGTGCGGTGGAATTCACATTTTGACAGTTTAACGAACAGTTTCGCTTGTAACAGTTTTGTAAGTACCTGTCGTACCAATACTATATGTTCCTTCATCGTTTTGGTGTATATTAAAATGTCGTCCAGATATACGAGGACACCTCGATAAAGAAATTCATGCAGGACCTCGTTTATTACCTGCATGAAGACGGCTGGTGCCCCCTGTAACCCAAAGGGCATGACCCGAAACTTATAACTGCCCAGGGGACAGTTAAATGTGGTCTTCCATTCATCACCAGGTCTAATCCTGACTCGATAGTACGCCTCACACAGATCTAGTTTCGTAAACACTTTACCAGTCGCCAGTGTAGCCAAAAGGTCTGTCATGAGAGGCAGGGGATATAGATGTTCCACGCAAACCGCATTTAGTCCCCGGAAGTCTACACACAAACGTAGCCCGCCATCCTTCTTCTCCCGGAACAAGACGGGCGCTGCCATGTGGGACCTACTGGGCTGAATGAAGCCTCTGGCCAGGTTCTTATCAATGTACCGCCTTAATTCCTCTAACTCTGGTTTTGTCATAGCGTACATGCGGGGTTTTGGCAAACGGGCACCTGGTTTCAATTCAATAGCGCAGTCTGTCGGCCTATGAGGGGGTAGTATCTCACATTCCTGTTCGTCAAAGACCGCCGACAGATCACTATATTCTACAGGGTACCCACCCGTCGGCTGTTGGTGTACAGCATCCCCAGCATTCTCTGCTCTCCCGCTTAAATCCTCCGGGACTGGATCAGGGCCAAGTCCCAGTCGTAATTTCCGGTAACCGCCTTCCCACCAGATAGTCGGTCTCCACTTATCTAACCATGCTAGGCCAAGGATAAGGGGCTCTACCATAGTATCAACAACCACAAAGCGAATCTTTTCCCAATGGTCTCCAACCTCCAGCCGGACCGGTTCAGTTACCTGGGTTGCTGGCCTACCCCCCAACAATGACCCATCCATCTGTTCAAACCGTATGGGGACCCTTAAGGGGACCATTCGTAAACCCAGTTCCATAGCTATAGATTTCTGCAGTAGACAGCGGGTACACCCGGAATCAACAAGGGCATGCTGTGCCACCCTTCTTGCTGTCTGTAAGTGTTGTAAGACCACGGGTATCACAAAAGGTCATATTGGGCCACTCACCATGGGGTCTCCAGCTGCATCGTCGTCACTGCTGTCCGAGGCCATGGGAGTACTGCCCTGGAGCGGAAGGGATCTTGACTCTGATGCCGGTCCACGGGTAGACACCAACGTCGGTGTAGGCATGGCCCCTTTGGACCAGTCCGATGATGAACGGACTCGTTCTCGACCCTTCCCTGTAGACGACGGTGGTTTGGAGGCAGCCGACACAGGAGAGATAGGACAGTCAGCTGCATGATGGCCTAGTTGATTGCACCTGAAACATCGGATTGCACCCCTTCCAACAGGGAGGAGAGAGCGAGGAGGGGAAGATCCTACTCCCCGAGTCCCCACAGGCCTATCGCTACCACGCCGTGTGGCGGTGGCCAAACTAGCCACCCCCCGGGGTCTAAATTCCCGTAACCCTACGTCAAGGTCCACCGCAGCCTTAAACCACTCCGTTAATTTCGGGGGTAGCCCTCTATACACACACGCCTGTCTCAACTCCCGATCTAGCCCTAGGCGGAATTGATGGATGAGTAACCTTTCAGGCCACGCCCGTAAGCGGCCTGCCACAGCTTGGAACTCCTTGACATATTGTCTGGCAGGCCGACCCCCTTGTTTCAACGCCACCAACTCGCCCTCCAACAATTGGGTGCGTGACTGGTCTTCAAAGCGGCAACGCAACGCCTCTAAGAAGAGGCCTACATCAGCTAATTCCTTGGCGTGGTCGCTATGTAAATCGGCGACCCAGTCCACCGCCTCACCCGACAGAACAGTGGTGATGGCTACCACCATAGACCATTGCGACGGGAAAAGATGACCATACAAGTCCATATAACTGAGTATCTGACTCAAAAACAATGAAACCCTATCTGGACTGCCGTCGAAGGTAGCTTGTAGGGGAGGAGGGCCCCACAGCTGCTGCTGGGTGTGCCATGGGCCAGGACCCCAGCCAGGGCCCGGGGCTATTGGTCTAACGTTTTGAGCGTCCCTGGCACCGCTCCTGCGATGGCTGCTTCTTTGCTGACGACTGTGTCCTTGCGGCCCCTGCTGGTCATAGCGAGGGCCCCTTGCCCTGTCTCCATCCCCTTCCTGACCACGTACATGACCTGTATGGGACACGGTCTGGGTGGAACTAGACGCTCCTTGGTCACGATATTCGAGCCGTGGCGTCTCCTCCCCAATACGTAATTTCGGGCTTGCCAGACGAAAACGTGACTCCGAGGCGCTATGAGACGCTCTTTGTCCCTGCCAGGGGCGTGCCTCCGGTATCCATGGCTGCCAAGAGGGGGCCTCCCGGAAGCTTGCCTCACCAAACTTCTCCCTTAACACATCCAACATGGACGCCCCCAGTCCGGTCGAATAGCTCATGTCGTATTCATCTTCCTCTGTCCACCTCCGTTCCCTCCACCCTTGGAATGACGCGCTGCCCAGGTTAGGAGGGGATGACGACCACTGGCCCAACAAGTCTCTCTCACCTTGCAGACGGCACTCGTCCACATGGAGGTCAACAGCGCCTGCCGGGGACGTGACCTCCTTCGGGCGTACAACGGTCAATTCCAGCTCTTCAGACGCTGGGGTCTCCGACAAGCCCTCCATCTCCGCATCCAACTCCTCCTCGGTAGCCGGGGACTCAGCTGCTGCGCCCTCCACCATGCCGCTGACCACTGCCAAAAGCGAGGAGGAAGAACGCCGACTTTCTGTCAACGATGCGTTACGTGTCCGTGTGAGCAAGGCGAAGGGAGCACGCGTAGCCTAGGCTTGCTGCAACTTCTTTATTAAGGATGCCTTCACACGCTGCACGACAAAGCTGACGGTATACGGATACATACAAAGTCGGCGTTGGGAGCGGCTGCCTCCCAACGCCCTTTAAATAGCGCGCCGTATGGTAATTATGACCACCGCCCTTCCGGGCTCCATGCGCATGCGCCGCCGGCTGCCGTCCCGTTATGGCAGAAAGGTAAACACTACTCCCTCTCCCCGGCCGCCACCGTGACCGACCACCTCAAATAACACCCCCACCACCGTGTAGTAACGTAGATAGTCTCCGACGCCACACCTCCCCCCTCAAGCCACCCCTTCTGGCCGCCATCAACTGGAGCGGTTGAATCCTCGATCATAGCGGCGAGGTAAGGTGTCGAGTGGATCGTGACAGGTGTCGAGTGGATCGCGACAATAAATAGATAAAATAGCCCGACCAGATTTGAAAATCATGACTTACAACACTGGGAATAATTTTTAAAACATTTACCGTATTTTTTTGGTGTATACGAAGCACTCCCCCCCCCAAAGTGGGTGGAAATGTCTGTGTGTCTTATAGAGTAAATGTTGCCAAAGCCCTGTCGGCCCCCACCCTTTGGCCTCTGCCTCCCAGCAATTTGTTTTCCTCTCCAAAAGCTAGGTGTGTCTTATAGTCTGGAGCATCTTATAGTCCGAAAAATATGGTAAGTGATTTAAGTGACAGTCACTGAAGAAAACAATTATGTTTGGAAGAGTTAGCATTAAAAGGAAACCAGGCCATCAAAGAACACGGTGGTGGCTGGACACCATCAAAGCTGACACCACCAGAGCGCAGAAAAACTCAAAGAAGTAATGCAAGATTGGAAGAGAAACCTGGCCCATAGAATCACCAAGGGTCAGATACAACTGAACGGATAACATCATCATCAAGTGACATATTTTCAGGATTTAGTAATTAGATACAGTGAGACAAAAGATTCTACAGTGTTGGGTTAAGAACATTTTAGGCCAGTCTCTGAAACCTGTTTTTTCCCCTCAGTGGAAGGACAGGGATATATCATAGAGCAGGGCTATCAAATTCCCGTGCCCACACCCGGTTTAGCAAAGGAGAAAAAAGTCCCGATATGTCACATGATGCTGCCGTGAGGATGTGAGTTTGACACCCTTGCCATAGAGCCTAAGCCCTACGTTACTAATCAGCTGTCCATAGAGGTGGTGGAGTAGACTATCCAATTCCCTAGGTATTTGATTGATTAAAAGATTGCAAGAGGAATAATAATAATAATAATAATAATAATAATAATAATAATAATAACAACAACAACAACAATAATAATAATAATAATAATAATAATAATAATAATAATAATTTTATTTCTCTACTGCCCTTCTCCAGAAGAACTCAGGGCAGTGTAGAATGGGTATCCTAACCCTGGAGAATTAAATAATGGGAATGCATCAGTTTGTCAAATACATATCATGTTGCTGTTGATGCAGAGTCTGTAAAGTAGCAGCATTGTTAAGAGTTTTTTTTTTAAATAATTAATTAAAAGATAGACAATTAGCAGACTCTCATTTGTAAGCAAATAAAACTTTAAAGTGGGTCCAATACAAATTGCAGAAGATAATTGGCAGCTGCCATTTTAAAGATATTGAGCAGTTTTTAGCCTTCATAAGCCTCAATTCATTTTGTAAATAAGAATCTTAATAATTCTGTTTATGATAAAGAAGCAGTTTTATTGCCACACTATCAAAGATATTTGCATTTTGTGCACCATATTAATAGTTCAGCACCATCTGTCTTGGAAAATCTCTTCCCTTTATGAGCAAGATTTTCTCATGGAAATTAATCAAACATAGAAACCACACAGATTGCATTCATTTGCAACAAGTTTCTATATTTGGCTCCAAAGCATCAGTCCTCGTAAATTCTGTGTAACATGTTTATGGAATGTTGCTACTTTGTAAGAATTTTGCATCAGAAGAGAAACCTGGGAGCAAGTAAAGCACAATTTACCCAGATGTGGAATTGTGACAAGGTTTGTTTGCTTTCTGGAGAACTGGAAGCAAATGAGCCACTTCCATCTAGTCCTGTTTAATGTTGAGAAGTGGGGTGGGGCAGAGGGAGGTGGAAGAGGAGAAAATGAGACATCATCTGCCAATTTTGGCAAAGGGATGCAACCTATGGTTGGTGAAAGAACATGGTGCTGAATTATTGCCCTGTTTCCTGTGGAGTACCCTGGATTGTGCTGTAGGAAGTTAGCACCCACCCATCTCCTAGAACCGTGATGGCGAACCTATGGCATGCGTGCCCCAGGTGCACGCAGAGCCATACCGGTGGGCACATGAGCTCAGCTCCGGTGCACAGGCACATGCCAGCCAGCTGATTTTCGGGCCTTCTGGGCCCCCTGGAAGTCGGCAAACAGGCCGTTTCTGGCCTCCAGAGGGCGTCCGGGGGGAGGGGAGGCTGTTTTCACCCTCCCCAGGCTCCTAGAAAGGCTCTGGAGCCTGAGGAGGGTGAAAAACGGGCCTACCAGGCCCACCGGGCCATCGCATGCCAAAAGTGAGGGAAGCGCGGGGGGGTCACGCACACATGCATGGGGGCAGGGCACATAGAATTATGGGTGTGGGCATGTGTGCATGCAACAATGGTGGGTTCCTCCTGGTTTGGTCCGGTTCGGCCGAGCCGCTAGCGGTGACGATATGACATCACCGAACCGGTTCTCCCCCCCGCTCTCCCCCCCATGTTATTCTTACCTTTTATTTGGTCCCACCCCAATCTATTGCTGCCTCCTGAGCCCCAGCTGATGACTAGAGGGAAAAAAATTGTTTAAACTCTTGCCGCGGGGCTTCAAAGGGCCGTCCTACAGCTGATCAGTGTTAAAAGCAAACAAATGAGTCAGGTCGTAATGCGAGGACCTTCCAGAAATGACTCTGACCAGCTAGCCATGCCCACATAATCACATGACCTCCAAGCCACACCCACAAAATAAGCCACGCCCACAGAACCAGTAGTAAAAACAATTAGAACCCACCCCTGGCATGCAACCCCCCTGCGCTCCCCCCCGCTTTTGGCACGCGATGGCAAAAAGGTTACCATCACTGTCCTAGAAGAATGAAATATTCTAGAAAATATTAAAAAGACAGAATATTACTTTTTCCCTAAAGGAGAAACATGTTTCTAAAGACATAAACTCAGAGCCTCAGCTCTCTGCACCCCCCCAGCAGATATTTTGGTGCCAACCTATCTACAAGACAAAAGACTGGCCAGCTTATCTACAAAACAAAAGACCTTCACTCTCAGGACATAATAGGGTTAGCCCTCTACCCATCTCACCACATGGCACCTGGGAAGGTTGCATCACCAGCAAGGTTCAATCAAGCATGAGACTCAAGACAGCCTACAAAGCTACCCCTGCATAGCCCCCTGGGAATCTGACAACCAATCAGAATACATGTCCTTGCCACAGGAACAGGAAGTTCAAATTCAAAGTTTAAGAGAGGGTATAAATCTCTCTCTCTCTCTTACCCATGTGCTCATTTGCCCAGGGCCCAAAAAACCCATGTGGTTCTGTCCACCATTAAACATCTTTCCAAACAGCCTCCATGTTTCCAGTGTCTTTCTCCCCACTTGGAACTGAACCCAGATGGGCATTTCCTCCAACAGTGCTATCAAAAGGAACATCACATCATGAGTAGTATAGATTAATGCCTGAAGAATTCAAAACCATTAAGAATGAACTTAAGAATGATCATGAGGATATGGCAGGACCACAAATAATTTTATTTTTTCCAGAAAAGCATCCTCTTCTGAAGCAGCAGGATTTTCCTTACCACCTTCCAAATATCTTCGAATGGTATATTGATCTATCTTTGCCACTAGAACTGAGCATATAGGCTACTAGCTTAAATGTGTGAATATCAAGCAAGACATAGTAATATCAACATTGTGTTAAAGTCTCCTGGATATATGTCAATAATAAAATTAAAAGCTATCCAAACATGCAGTTGTGGCCATTTTCTATATGCTTCACATATTTGAATATTGCCTCAGACTACTGCAATACCTCAGATCATCTCTGTAAAATTTGGCTTGCAGGATTCAGTGTCAGAGGCTCAGAGGAAAAGTATGTGTTATTCTAATACATCCCTGGAAAAATGTATTCTCAGCTACATTTTCTACTGAAATATTATTTTCCCTCAGGACTTCTACATATGAAAAATTAATAATGTTTTCATGTTATTATTTAGCACCTGAACTTTCATTATTGTATCTGACAGAGCAGCAGGTGTTAACAGCTGGAAACAATGAATATGGGAGCTGAAAGGAACCAGATGTGGCCCTCATTTGGGGTTTGATAGTTATTTAAATAATGTGCTCAATATTAATAGATCTTGTATTAACTTTTCTTGCCTCCCTAATGCAGGGCATCAAATTATACGCTTCTCAGTTAAGTTACTTTAGTTTTATCTCCTCTCATAAAAGGAAGTACTTATTAACCTACTGGAAAACACCTATTTGCGAATCTGTAAGGAAATGACATTTCTTAGATTGCAAATGCATGGGCCATAACTCATGTGTTGTGTCTGATTCTTTATATTTCTTGATTAAGCCACTAGCAAAAAAAAGTCTTCCAAAAATATAACATATTTGCTGCCTAAAGATTCTCCTCTGTTGACTTGGATCCTATGGAGTGAGGCCCCAGAACTATTAACTTACTCAGTCACCTGAATATTACATCCTGTTTAACTCAGAGAAAGATTTCTGCTAGAATCTCAGTCAAAAGTTTTCATATCCCCTGGTGACCTGATTCTGTAACTGAAGACTGAACCTGGATTATTCTGTGCGAAAAGGAATACATTCTAGCTCTCAACTAAGATCCTCTCCTAACCAGCTTGTCCTAATTAGGAAAAACTTCCTTTAATGAATAATCTAAAATTATGCAGTGAACCATAATACGAGGGAATGCTTAACACAGAGGAGGAAACAGAGGAAACAGAGGAAACAGAGGAGAAGACAATGAAACAGTTCAGGGAGGAAGAGTTTCCTGAATCTGGGCAGTGGTAGAGAGTGTGACAAAGAGATTCAGAGTACAGGTAGTCCTCAGTTTACAAGCATAATGGAGCCTACTCATGATGATAAGTCACGAGGGTTATAAAATGAATCGATCATGTGACAGATGCAATTTTTACAACTTGAACACAGCATTCATATAGCAGCCACTGCGCTTGTTAAGAAGATCAGTTGTGTTGCAATATTTTCAGGATCAGACTCAATAAGATCAACGAGAGTTAAAGATTTAACTGTATATTCTTTTATTTACATTAGGCATTCTATATTCACTGAATATTCACAGATAGAAGCAAGGGAAATGGTGTAGGTAGCTCCTTATATATACAATGGGTGGAGCTATATGTGGGAGTGGTGAATTATGAATACATTAAGAAGTGAAGAATAAATTAACCCCTGATACCCTGTCTGTACACTATTTACACATTGGAGAATAAGGCATTTATATCTGACAAATCCCCCTCTAAATGCCGATTCGTTATATAACACCAGTTACATTCAGATTCAGGACAATACAAAACATACAACTTAGAGGTTAAGTATCTATGTTGTTTAGAAGGTAAAGGCTTCGTTAATATATCAGCTAATTGTTCTGAAGTGTCACAATGCACTGCTTTAATAAATCCATCCTGAGATAATTGTCTCACATGTTTAAATTTTATATCTATATGTCTGGACCTTTGTCCAATGGCATCAGATCTAGATATTTCAATGGCTGCTTTATTGTCTTCATGCATAACAAAAGGCAGAGCAGGTTTTTTCCAAACATCTGAAATTAAATCATTAAACCATACAAGATTATTTGCGGCCTTGGATAAACAAACATATTCCGCTTCTGTTGTTGAAGTAGCCACTAGTTCTTGTTTACCAGTGTACCAGTAGACTGGACAGTCATTTAAGAGAAATACATAACCAGATGTGCTTTTTCTGCATGAGGTGTCTCCAGCCCAATCTGCATCTGCATAACACGTAAGCTTTGGTTCTTTAATATCATTAGGTTCTAACATTAAACAAAAGTCTAGTGTACCTTTTAAATATCTTAAAATTCTTTTAACAGCTTCCCAGTGGTACATTGTTGGTTTGCTGACATGCCTAGATAATAAATTGAGTGGTAAAGTGATGTCCGGTCTAGTCCAATTAGATATGTAAAGGAGTGAACCTATGATTGATCTATAGAATGTATTATCCTTGAACTCGGGAGAAGATTCATCAGAATTCCTTAGAAAGTCAGTTTGCATAGGGGTATCACAAGGTTTGGCATTGTTTAAGTTGCATTTATTTAAAAGATCTATGATCTTATCTCTCTGGGTAAGTTTGAATCCCCCTTTTGTCTTATTAATTTGGACACCAAGGTATTTGTTTACCTTGCCTAAAGATTTCAATGAGAAATGTTCATTTAGTTTAGTTACAAAAGTTTCTCTTCTTTCCTTATGTTTTCCTATGTATAAAATGTCATCCACATAAATCAATACAAATTCAACGTAATCATCACCCCTCTTGACAAAGAAACAATTATCAGCAGTGGTAGCGTTGAAGTCCATGGTCTTAAGTACTTTTACTAAACAATCATACCATCGTTTACCAGATTGTTTTAGCCCGTATAAACTCTTGTTTAACAACCAAGTCTCATTTTTGTTTGTGTATGGACTATGAGGTGCTCTCACGTATATTTCTTTATCTAATTTTGCGTGTAGGTACGCAGTCTGTATGTCATATTGGAATACATCTAGATTGAGTGCTGAAGCTACCACTAGAGCTGTTTTGACACTCTCTGTTCTTACAGTGGGGGAATACGTGTCAGTATAGTCCTCTGGATATTTCTGTGCATAACCCTGTGCAACCAATCTAGCTTTGTATAGAGTATTTCCTCCCTCTAAATTCTTAATTTTGTATATCCATCTGGTACCAATAATTGTCTTATCTTTAGGTGCAGATGCAGGTGTAAATACATTTAGTCCTTGTAAACTTTCCATCTCTTTCTTCATTGCTAATTCCCATTTTTCTTTTTCTTCGTGAGGAAGTTTTAACACTTCCTCGTATGTATTGGGTGTTGTTGGTTCACCATTCATGTGCATTACATAATCCTTGTATTTATTTGGCATTTGATTTCTGGTGTTTCTAATGATTTTCTCTGGTTTACTATCGTTATCATGCAAATATCTTGCTTCCTTTTTTGTTAGTGTATCTGTCTTTATTTTGAGTTGGCTATTTGTCCAAGTTTTGGTTTTGTTTTTATATTTGTTGGTATTTTGTTTTTCTATAGTCCCTTTCTCATGAGATTTTGTATCTTCATGTTTATTTGGGAATATCTCATTAAGATGTAATTTAGACCAGTTAGCTTGTTCATGGAACACAGCTGTTCTGGAGACTATAAATTTGTTGTTACTATCAATGAATCTGTATCCTTTAGTGCCAGTCTCATATCCCATAAATCTGAGTCTCCTGGACACATTTTCTCCCTTTCTTCTTAATTGTTTAGGTATGTGTACGTCTGCTGTGACTCCAAATATATGCATGTGTGCTAATTTTGGTTTTCTATTATACATCACTTCATATGGTGTCTTATTTATAATGCTGGACCATGTTCTATTTTGTGTGTAATTTGAATAATGTAAGGCTTCTGACCAGAACTGTTTGCTTAAGCCAGCATCTTCCAATGTGCATCTAATCATGGTTTGTAATGTGGAATTTTTTCTCTCTGCAATCCCGTTTTGGAACGGAGAAAATGGACTAGATGTGTAATGTAACATTCCTTTGTCTTTTAACCATTGTGAGAATTCTTTAGACATGAATTCACATCCTCTGTCTGTCATAATTTGTTTTATTTTGATGTTGTGTTGTGTTTCTATGCGTTTGTAAAATTCTTTAAATTTTTGAAATGTTTCATCTTTGTGTTTTAGTGTGTAAACAAATCCATAGCGGCTATAATCGTCCACTATTGTCAGGAAGTAACGTTTCCTATAAGTGATTGATGGAGTTAATGGACCAACTAAGTCCATGTGTACTAAATCAAAAATTTTGTTAGTTGATCTGGTAGATTTTCTTGGCCTGGGACTAGTTTTTAGTTTTGTAGATTTACATACTGAGCATTCCAGATAATTTTCACAATTCTTTATTTTAACACCTTCTGCGTGTTCAGTCATTTTTTGCACTACAGGAAAACTGGCATGTCCTAACTTCCTATGCAATATGTGAGCACACTCATCATGAATTGGTTTACCTATCTTTGGTTTCTTATCGTTGTGTGCATCTTTGTGATCATGAGATATTTTACATTCATCATTGTCACTGTTGCTAACATTCTCATCATCTATTTCAATACAATCTTCCATATTTGAATCAATGTTATGTAACCATTTTTCTTTTGTTATTAGGTAAGGTAGTCCTCCTTTAGTCACCACAGTGCCTACATTTATTTTATTCTTTTCCAAAGTTGCCTTTCCTTTTGAAAAAACAATGTTAATGTCAGAATCTCTGCTTAGTTTTATGGCACTTAATATGTTATGAGGTATTTCAGGTATTAGTAATACCCCCTCTATTTTTCCTAAACCAGGCAAGGTTATATTTCCTCTACCTAATACTTGAACCTTTTCTTGGTTGGCAACCTTAATTACAAATTTATCTTCTGCAAATGAAGACAATATACTTTTGTTATTAGTGGTGTGATTAGTTGCTCCAGAATCAATAAGCCAATTATTGTTCTCACTTTGTTGTGTGTTAGTGTTGTCTTGTTTATTTAATCCATTCAGTGAACCAGACTTTCTATCCTTTGAATTGTCTCTGCCCCCTCTATTCTCTCTGTGATTTGGTGGGCTCCTATATCTATGCCTTTCTATGGAAGGCTGTCTATAATCGTGTTTGTTTCTGTATTCTGATCTATATCTTTCTTTTAAGACTTTTGGGCAATCTCTTCTATTGTGTTCCCTGGATCCACAATTATGACATTTAAATGTTCCACTATATTTTTCTTGAAAAGCTACTTTCCTATATGGTTTATGTTCTGTGTGATAGTTAGAACGATTCCTTCTAGAATTATCTTCTGTTATCAATTTGTTAGATAGACTTTCTATGGATAAATACCCTAGATTGATTGTGTCTAAATGTGACATGAAATTGTCCCATGATGGGTCAAGTGAGTTGATAATGACACTTTTCATTGTTTGGTCTGAAATCACTTCCCCCCTTAAATGCAGTTCAGCTCTTATTTTGTTCAAAGATATTAAATGTTCACTTATGGAAACCCCTGGTTTTATCCTAGATGAAAAGAAGTCTTTAGATATTCTTGTGGTGGTGGCTACACTGTCACTGTGAAACAAATTAAACATGCATTGAATAATTTCTGAAACAGTCAAATTTGGCTTAATGCTGTGATACATTGCAGGAGACACACTAGATATTATTAAGAAAAAAGCTCTGTGGTGTAAGCAATCTATTTTTAGTGTCCAAGGTCTTTTTGGGGGACTAGTGATAAAAAACAGTAAGTTTTCCTTCATAAAGACAACCTGGAGCTGTTGATACCATTCTTGTAAATTAATGCCATCAACCCTTAGTTTTGGGAAGTCACTGGGTAAATTTCCGACATTATTGGGTCCATTACTTACAACCTGAGGTAGTCCGTGGTCTCGTAAATGCAGAAAATTGCAAAACGGCATGGGGATGCTCGCTACGAGTCTGCACGATCTTCTCTCCTGTTCATGTCTTCCCGGATCGTCAGCGTAGTTTCGCGCATGCGCGTTGTCCATTTCTTCTTCGGCGTCGTCGTGGAAGGTTCTCCTCATTGCGGCCCGCTCGTTCTGCTCCTCTTCAGATGAGTCGGTCTCTGGTTCGACTTTGGGCGTTCTGGCGACGGTGGCTGTTCTTCTTCTTCTATTGAAAGCATTGGTGCTTGCTTCGGTCTGCGGCGTAGGGCGGTATCGGCAGGGCTCTCTGGGTTCCGGCGTCAGCGCTCTAGTAGTCAGGATGGGAGCGGGCAGGTCTTGAGGCATTGGCTTGCTCGTTCGCTTTTTTAGTGTCTTTTTAGTAATTTTCAGTTTTGGCCCAAATGCAGCAAAGAGCGTTTTCATCGCTGATTTTATTTGGTGTTTTGTTGGATCTTCCTCGCTTTCTGGTTCTGATTCTTCTGAGGTGTTTGAGTCTTCCTTTTCGTTTTCGTTGTCCGGTAATATTTTTCGCGCCAGAAATTTTGAATCGAGATTGCTGATTGGCTCTTCTTCGTTCATCTTGGAGGCCGGTTGAAACCAAGATGGCTGCCATTCAAATTTTTGCGCGGGATCATCGTTTTTCTTCTTTGTAATGATTTTCTCCGCAGTCATATCACTCACTATTTTTGGCTCTCTGGGTTTTTCATTGGTGATGTTTTTCTCTCTCGCTGCTCCGCTGTTCTTCAGCATATCTTGGAGGTTCGCGATGAGGCTTTCATCATTCTTCTGGCTTTTTAATAGTTTTAATATCTCTGACCTGAGTTCGTTATTTTCTATTTCGATTTCCTCCTGGTCATCAATTATTTCTTCGTCTTCAGTGGTGTATTCTTCGGATTCTCTCGAAATTGCATTCGTGGATTCGTTGATTATTTCTTGTTCCGTTTCCATTTCTTTGCTGTAGGCCCTGGTGTTGGGCCTATCTTTCTTAGACATTTTAAGGCTTTTTATTGAGTCAATTAACCATCCTCTGCTACCAGTTTGTTGCAATATTTTCAGGATCAGACTCAATAAGATCAACGAGAGTTAAAGATTTAACTGTATATTCTTTTATTTACATTAGGCATTCTATATTCACTGAATATTCACAGATAGAAGCAAGGGAAATGGTGTAGGTAGCTCCTTATATATACAATGGGTGGAGCTATATGTGGGAGTGGTGAATTATGAATACATTAAGAAGTGAAGAATAAATTAACCCCTGATACCCTGTCTGTACACTATTTACACATTGGAGAATAAGGCATTTATATCTGACAAGTTGTTTGCCATGGGTGCAGTTTTACCAAAAACCAGAAGTGCTGGTTTTTGGCAAAACCATCATAAAACATGGTTATGGGACTATTGGGGGTGGTGGTGGTGGTGGTGGAGGGGAGGAGTTAGACTAGATGATGCTTGCAACACCTTCCATCCGCCCAGTTTTAGGATTCTATGAACCCCAAACTTATTTTTCTTAACTGCAGCTGTTAATTGTTGTTGCCTTTATGCACATTTGCAGAAATGTGGATGTATGAAAGCTTCCAACTGCACTAGGTTCTCTTTTGGAATCCTATGTTTTCAGCTAGTTTTTCAAAGGTTCTAAAAATATTTGATTTTGACCACTTCCTGAACTAGAGCCTCACCTGAGAGATCGATGCACTTGTGGATCCACGATTCTTTAAAGGTGCTCTTTAAAAAACCCTAGTCATTAGTCAATAAAGAAGGCAAAACACATTCAGGGGGGCTCTCCTTACAACCAAGAGAAAGACAGAGAGATGAGCATTAATACTGACCTCTGTTGCCATTCCCAAATATTTTTGTTTTCAAGATCTGATCTATACAAGAGCCTTGGTGGCGCAGCAGACTAAAGTGCTGTTAAGTAGCACCAGCTGCCTGCAATTACTGCAAGTTCAAATCTCACCAGGCTCAAGGTTGACTCAGCCTTCCATCCTTTTGAGGTAGGTAAAATGAGGACCCGGTTTATGGGGGCAATAAGCTGACTCTGTATAAAAAAGAACACCGCTTAGGGGGGGCCGAAAGCCCTACTAAGCAGGTATATACAAAAAGTATGAAGGCTATTGCTTAACACATTGTAAGCTGCCCTGAGTCTCCGGAGAAATGGCGGTATATAAATCGAACCAATAAATTAAATAAATAAATATATAAGAACTTCTGCCTAATCAGGATATCCCAAAAAAGACATTCTGTGTTGGGAAAAACTTCTGATAGCTTGCTTAGGAATCTTAGGAGTCTGATAGCTTGAAGGATGTTGTGATATCTGTAAACCAAGTTAACCAAGAACTACCTCTAGTTTAAACGAAGTGAACAAAACTAAAGATGATATATACTAATATTAAAGAAACTTTAAAGTGGCAATCTTTTCAACCCTAAAGTTTGACGCTAACAAAATCACGATTGTTTTCCAACCGATTTCACTTTTACTTCTTCAAATGAGAAAATGTAATCACACAATCTAAACAAATTGAATATTTATAGCAATGTATTCCTAAATTCTCAGTTCAAAGCCGTCTATGCATCCTTGCAATCTTTAGAATTGCAAATATATTCTGGGCTAACGATTTGCAAATCTTGTTCTCTAAAGGATCCCTGATGAGCTTCTAAATTGAGGAGAAATCACTAATTGGGCCTGAAGTTGCAATTGCCATAGAGACATAGCTGAGGAATTTTAAATCAATGCTTCCCTGAGAAAAGTGAGATGAATGATGTGGACGAGTCTATCCGGTGAAATATCTGATCACTTACCTTCTTAGTCAACATTGATCTTTAATCACTTGTTATGTAACATTTCACCCCAATCCAGACTGTAAGGGGACAAAAGAGAGGGAAATAAATAATAAGCAGGCAGCTTATGGAAGGCAGAAAAATCATTTGTCTGCAACAGGAAGGTGATGTTTCTCTGCACACTTTGTTCACAGCATCATCTATCACTGTGAACGTTGTCAGTACACTCTGAGAACAAAGATTGGCTCTATATTGAAGAAGAACGGTTCTGCAGAAGTCATATAGTGATAGGAGCCAAATCCTCAGAAATGGCAGGGATGAAGGAACAATGCCAAGATAATGGGAGGAGTCCTATTCTGGAGGAGGCTACAGCTAGTCCTTGACTTACGACCACAATTGAGCCCAGAATTTCTGTTGCTAAGCAAGACAGTTGTTAAGTGAATTTAACCCCATTTTACACTGCATAAACACTGCAGTTGTTAAGGTAGTAACACGGTTGTTAAGTGAATTTGGTTTTTCCCTTGACTTTGTCAGAAAGTCATAAAAGGTGATCACATGACCCTTGGAGATGTCAACCGTCATAAATATGAGGCCAAGCGCCTAAATTATGATCCTGTGATCATGCTGCAATGGTCACATGTGTGAAAAACAGTTATAAGTCACGTTTTTTTTATTGCCATTGTAACTTCAAATGGTCACTAAATGAATTATTGTCAGTGGAGGACTACCTGTCGTATATTAGTAGAAGATCCACAACTTCCTTTCCCTGTCCACACTGGCTCTTTTTATCAATTTTAATATTAATTTAAATGTTTTAATTTTCGCTGCCCTGTGTTTTAATGTAATCCTGTGATTGTTTTATTTAGTTATTTATGGTATTGGAAGCTGCCCAGAATCGCCTGATAGTGAGAGGAGGGGCATATAAATGAATTAAATAGACAGACAGACAGACAGACAGACAGACGAGATAGATAGATAGATAGATAGATAGATAGATAGATAGATAGATAGATAGATAGATAGATGGTATCATTCAGGAGATTTGTTAGATTTGAAAGATCTATTATTGGCTAACAAAATTGGTAGATAGTATGTGTATAGTATTTCTGTCATCTGACTGCTGTTAGTTAGGTGTCATCTCTTATCTCCTAAGTTCCACATATGGTATCTTTAGAGAATATTATTTTTCCTTTTGTATGCCTTTGTCCCGTTGACTTTGTAACTGGCATTCTTTACCTGAGTTTTAGTTTGCCAATTCTTCTGCAAATCGGTGTGATCCGTTTTCTTTTTAGCAACTTCACAGTGCAATTCTATCAATAGCTAGGGAGGAATGAAAAAGTGAGGGAAGGAGAGAAGGCAGGAGGTGATAAACCTTTTATCTGTCTTTAATAATGTAGAATTTGGAATCAACCAATAAAACAGATTGGCAAGAGCTGTGGAACAGAGAAAAGGAAGTCTTTGCACAGTGGAATTTGCTGCCATAAGAAAGGGACAGTCATAAATTTAGACAGTTTTAAAAGGAGATAAAAGATATATTCATGCCAGGGTAAAGTTATCAGTGGAATGAGTTTTAAGAGTGATTTGCTTCTCCAAGGACTGTCATAAAAAAAATGTCTCCTCCAAGTCAGGATTGACTCTTGGTGATGGTGACTTATGGACAGGTTCTTCTGGAGCTTTTCTTCCATTTCCTGTTCTAATGTCCTAGTGCTCTCTGGAGATCTCCCATTCAAGTTTTGATCAGACTCAACCCTGCTTAGCTTCTCAGCCTTGACTACTGCCAGGTGCCAGAAGCATGTCACTCAATACCATCCAGTTTGCCTCATCACTACTCCCTGTGTGGTGGAACGGATGTTATCTCCTACCTGTTCCCAGCCCATCACAAATGTATCATGTGACTATATTTTCCACCTGCATTTCAGGTGTTTTCCAAACATGAGATTTTTCTTTCAACCTGAGGACACGGAAGTCCTTCAAAGTGCATGCTCTCATTCATTTTGTTTTGATCATAGGGACTCCTAAGCTCCAACTGTCTATAGCACTTGGTCTGTCTCTGTTCCGCTAACATACGGGTGTCAAACCTGTGGCGTCACATTGCTGTCACGTGACATTTTGTGATGTTTTTCCCATTCACGGAGCTGGGGTGGACATGGCCTGTGCGTGACACATCCGGCCTGCAGGCTGCCAGTTTGACACCCCTGCTCTAGCAGCTATTTGCTGCCCAATGGAACCATATAGATCTGGGTTCTGGTGTTTTCAGATGGATGCAGCTGCAATTTTTAAAAATTATCTTGTTGATCCATTGATAGCCCATTAAGTCAATGAAACTTCCTTGCTCTGAGTTCCTCTTCTCTACGAGCTTTTTACTGTACTCAACCCTTACAACTGGTGGATGATTTTTTCACTCTCTGCCCAGTCTGAAGCATGTTCTCCTTGCTCTCTTCTCCAATATGCCCAGTATTGCAATAGCTTTATTTCCCTTTTGTTTTGAATTAAAAAGTAATAATAAAAAGAGTTGCAATATTGGCACAATACTTACAAAGCTTCAAAGAACCAGTTTTCAGTTTGCCTTCAGAAGTTGTGGGCGCTCCATCATTGAGGATTTTTAAAGAGGGATTTTTAGAATTTAGAATAGAATAACAGAGTTGGAAGGGACCTTGGAGGTCTTCTAGTCCAACCCCCTGCCCAGGCAGGAAACCCTACACCAATTCAGACAAATGGTTGTCCATCATCTTCTTAAAAACTTCCAGTGTTGGAGTATTCACAACTTCTGGAGGCAAGTTGTTCCATTGATTAATTGTTCTAACTGTCAGGAAATTTCTCCTTAGCTCTAAGTTGCTTCTCTCCTTGATTAGTTTCCACCCATTGCTTCTTGTCCTGCCTTTAGGTGCTTTGGAAAATAGCTTGACTCTCTCTTCTTTGTGGCAGCCCCTGAGATATTGGAACATTGCTATCATGTATCTCCTAGTCCTTCTTTTCATTAAAGTAGACATACCCAGTTCCTGCAATCGTTCTTCAGACGTTTTAGCTTCCAGTCCCCTAATCATCTTTGTTGCTCTTCTCTGCACTCTTTCTAGAGTCTCCACATCTTTTTTACATTGTAGCGACCGATGGACAGCCATTTGCCTGACATGGTATAATAGGGTCTCTATGCTTAGGTAGGGGGTTGGATTAGAAGACCTCCAAGATCCCTTCCAACTCTGTTATTCTGTTTTATTCTAACCCTTCTTGAATCTGTGTAACTGGAGAGTGGGAGTAGAAAGACACTGATAAAGTGCTTGCAGGAACTGAGATGGTCAAATTAGATTGGGTAGGTGTAGATCTGTGTATTTACTTCTTGTTTGGAACATGCCCCATGTTCATCTCCATGGGTGCTCTCCTCTGCCATCCTTCCAAAAGTATGTCATAACTGAATGCTTTTTTTTTTTTGTAAGTAGGAAGAAGCAGCAGAAACATCTAGGACAGTGATGGCTAACCTTTTTGCCGTCGTGTGCCAAAAGCGGGGGGAGCGCGGCGAGGTCGCCCACGTGTGTGCCCACACCCATAACTCAATGTGCCCCACCCTGCGAATGTGCCCCCCCCTTTTAGCACATGATGGTACAGTGGGCCCGGTAGACCCATTTTTTACCCTCCCCAGGCTCCAGAGGCTTTCTAGGAGCCTGGGGAGGGCAAAAACAGCCTTCCCCACCTTTTGGTAGGACCAAACGGCCCAAAAATCAGCTGGCCGGTGCACACATGTGCGCTGGAGCTGAGCTATGGCAACGCTCGCGTGCCAACTGATGCAGCTCCGTGTGCCACCTGTGGCACCCGTGCCATAGGTTCGCCATCACGGATCTAGGAGGTCCATTCAGATATGAATTAGTGTCAAATAATTTTTACAAACATGTTGGCAGTGCTACATGGAGCGCATTGCGGTAGTCCAGCTGCAAGGTAGTTCATGAGCAATCATCTAAAGGGTCTCCTAGTTGAGGAAAGATTCAAATGGTACAAGATGAACGTGTACAATGGCCCTTCTGGCCACAGCTGCCACTTGCGCATAGCTAACCCCCATGTTGTACACAAGTCTCAAATAGGGAAATGCAATTCACCAAAGAACAGCAGTGAAAAAGTCCTTGATCCAGGGGGCCAAATAGGCATATCCTTCCTTCCCCCCATACACGCCAAGTCTGCTCCTCTCCTCCAGATCCAGAAAGCCTCCAGGCACTTGGGTTAATGCACGTCTACATTAGTATATGCCACCCTGCACAATTCAGCCCTGCCTCTCTACATAAACTTCCTTTGTTGGAAATTTTTTCTTTTTGTATTTGTGGAAGTTCTCAAGGTATTACATGACTTTAAAATGAAAAATGGCCTTCATAATACACTCTGGATAATAAAATGAATTATGAAGGACTTTAACTCTGGCTATCAGCACTTTAGAGTTTTCCAGCCAAATTTCAGCAACTCCGGCATGCAATGAATTACAAAGACTTTTGACACTCGAAAGTGTCAGTAACTTTCGAGGTCTAGTGATTGGTTTGTAGTGACAAGTTTCTGCAGTTTGCAAAAGTGAAGCTCCCGTGGCCTAAACATCAAGCGAAATTGACTGCATTTGTTGTCAGGATACCTAATCTACATGCGCCTTTTAGGCAAGATGGCAAATGACTTGAAAACACTAAGTGCATTATCCTAATGTTTAAATATATCACATTTTACATGAAGTTTTTTTTCGCCAGTTTGGCTTTGAAAAAGGATTGGACACCAACCAATTCAAGATATGGATAGAGGTGGCTCACTTTTTTTTGTTTTGTTACTAAACAGAATGCAATTACAAAGCACAAAACTTGAGCATCCTTCCTCAGACACAGATGTGAACAAAGAGCTGTTTTCCTTTGTCAATGTGTTTTTTGTGCATGCACACCAATGCAGAGATCTAGGAAGATCCTTGAAGCAGTCATTCTGAAGTTTTTGGACAAGTCGTCCTCAACTTACAACCACAACTGAGCCCAAAATTTCTGTTGTTTAGTGAGACAGTTGCTAAGTGAGTTTCACTCCATTTTACAGTCTTGTCGGAATTGCTGGGCGAATCACTGCAGGTGTTAAGTTAATAATTGAATCTGGCTTCCCCATTGACTTTGCTTGTCAGGAAGTTTGCAAAAGGTGTTTGCATGACCCTGGGACAGTGCAACCATCAGAAACCACCAGAAACCAGGGGTGAAATGCTCCCGGTTCGGACTGGATCGCCCGATCCGGTAGCGATGGAGGCAGGTGGTTCGGAGAACCGGTAGCAAAAATCCCTGCCCCCCCCATGCCCAGTTGAGCCGCATGATCATCAGAGGCTTTTTTTCTTTTAAATGCCTCTGACGATCCAAGCTGAGTTGCCTGATCGTCAAGCTGAGTTTGACGATCCAAGCTGACGATCCAAGACGATGCCTGATGATCCAAACTGAGTTGCCTGATCATCAGAGGCTTTTTTTCTTTTAAAAGCCTCTGACGATCCAAGCTGAGTTGCCTGATCGTCAGAGGCATTTAAAAGAAAAAAAGCGTCTGCCGATCAGACAACTCAGCTGGGATCGTCAGAGCCTTTTGAAAGCATTTTTTTACAACCTCTTCACCGAAGAGGTTGTAGAAAAAATGGTTTTAAAAGTTAAAAGTCCTTCGGGAGAAGGGTGGTATATAAATTTAAATATTAAATTAAATTAAATAATTAAATTAAATTAAATTAAATTAAATTAAATTAAATTAAATTAAATTAAATTAAATTAAATTAAATTAAATTAAATTAAATTAAATTAAATTTTAAAAAAAATTGGCCACGCCCACCCAATCACATTACCCCCCCAAGCCATGCCCACAGAACTGGTAGTAACAAATTTTAGATTTCACCACTGCCAGAAACCATCACTTGCCAGCATCTGAACTTTGATCATGTGACCATGGAGAAAGGGATGCAACAATGGTCATAAGTGTGAAAAATGGTCATAGGTCACTTTTTTCAGTGCCGTCAAAGTTTGAACGATCACTAAACGAAGAGTTGCAAGTCGAGGATTTACCTTTGAAAAAAAATAGCCTTCCAGATGCTTTGCCCAGCCTGAGTAGGACAGAGAAAACTTAGGCAGCAAAATTTCAGGGTTTTCACTTAGCCCGATGATTAGGCTAAGCTTGGACTGTATACATGATTTCCTTAGGGTTCCTTTCCACTGTAATCTTTTCTTTTCCTCCCCAGATCTTCAGACGCAGCTTGAATTGTACATGATTGTATTTCCTTCTGCTGATTCGAGAATAAAAAGCAAGAATCACTGCCTTCCCATGATCTGCATTGTTTCCAACAGCAAAATGCATGTTCTGACCCAGGTCCCCAAACACAACAAATCCTCTGAATTGAATTCAAAGATTCCTCTAACTAGGAGCAGTCCTGGACAAAATTTCTCTCTCTCCCCAGGCTAACAAGTTTGGCTGGCTGGAAAATGATAGTTGTCTGTTACATCTATTCATCTCCGCCCCCTGCCAGAGGGGTGGGGGGGTGGGGCTTCGCTAGTAGTGGTGGCTCTTCCTTCCCAAGGATTGGCCCACAGATTTCCACTGCTCTTCTGTCCTCTGCCTTCTGTGCATCCACATGTCAGGCATTGGACTCAGTTCAGTGGTGGGATTCATAATTTTTTACTACTGGTTCTGTGGGTGTGGCTTGGTGAGTGTGGCTTGGTGGGCCTGGCAGTGGAAGGATACTGTAAAATCTCCATTCCCTCCGCACTCCAGGGGAAGGATACTGCAAAATCCCCATTTCCTCCCGATCAACTGGGACTTGAGAGGCAGACAATACATGGGGGTGGGGCCAGTCAGAGGTGGTGTCAGGTTTCGATGTCGTCTCAAATAAATTGCATTTTCCAAACAGACAGTCTTTGATGAAATCTTTCATTTATTAAGCACGACAATCTGTCCCCGATTATGCCGAAGCCAACACTGACTTCCTGCCCCCAAACCTTCCCTTTCCGTTCCCCAATTCTCTGCATCTCATTGGCCATCTTCTAAATCACTCTCCCCATATCTACTACTTCAGCTCCCAGGAATGTCCCCCCTCCCAACCCATCTCCTAGGGGATATTATCTTCAGGGAAAATAAGTAGGTGAAAAGTCAAGCGTCCTCTTGCCAGCTGCCCCCTCTTCTCCTCCTTATGTCAGCACTGGAACGAATGTAGTTTGAAGTGCTGACAGATGGTATTTACCGGTTCTCTGAACTACTCAAAATTTCCGCTACCAGTTCTCCAGAACTGGTCAGAACCTGCTGAATACCACCTCTGATTCAATTATTCCCCTTCTTTCTCATCAGCCACCTCCAGACCTGGGGGCTGTTGACTCTCCACCTGAGGGCTGACAGATAGCCCAGGCTCAACCTCTGTCTCTCTCTCTCTGCCAGCTCCATTCCCTCTTCCCCCTCAGAGCTATCAGGTTGCCTTGATGCTGACTCCCACGCCTCCTCCTCTAATTCAGCTGTTGAAAGGCCAGTGGCCGACAGGCCATAACAATCCACTTCTCATCCTGCTCTGTACAGATCAACTTCTTCTTCTTGTCCACTACATGCTGTCTTCACAAAAGCCTGTTTTGAACACCTCAGATCTCTCGCTGTCACTAGGCTCAAAGGATATCTAATCTGAAGCCCACTTGGAGGACCTGCTAATAAAAAACCTGGATAGACGTTGTTTAAATCATGATGAGCTGGGTGAGGATTAGGGTGGGGATTACGACAAGTCAAAGCAGGACTAGTGCTGGCTCATTGCTCATCCTTCAGCTTCCTAGCTCCTGTGAAAACTTTTACCATTTCTTACATTTTTCAGAAGAAATCCCAGATATTGAGTTTAGAAAGTTCTTGAAGGTTGGGAATGAAGGGCCAGGGCATCCCATACCCTGTGAAAAATTATGGGACTTTTAGACAAATGTGTCCTTAGTGTTTCTATTGATTCAATGAGACTCATTCCTCAAATAATATTTGCTTAGGATGGTAACCTTCCTTGGTCTGTATGGCTAACGGCATGCAAAGAATGAGGCAGAAAGAATTATTTGATGGATTCTCATTGTTCCAATTTCATTCAATTAAAAAAAAAGTCATTTAGTTAGGATCTGAATCTTGACCTCAATGAATTAATCACCTAGATCAGGGATGTCAAACTGGCGGCTCAGTGGCAGGATGCGTCACGCGTAGGCCACACCCACCCCAGTTCTATGAAGGGGAAAATCATCATGATACGTCACTTGACATCAATGTGACACAGTGAGTTTGACACCCATGACCTACATCATCTAATTCTGTCTAAAATACAGGTATTATAGCATTATTGCTATTATTACAGCAATATGTGCCTGGAATCAGCAGAAGAGACGAGACCTGGAGGCAGAAGAAGAGACAAAAAAGAACTGGAGAAAATCACAAAATATAAAGACCTGCAAATGAAAATAAAACAATTGTGGCAAAAGAAAGCAAAGGAAGTACTAATACTCATAGGTGCCTTGGGTGCAATCCCAACAACTGGAGCATCAGTTGAACAGCATTGGCATTGACAAAACTATTATCAGTCAATTGCAAAAGGCAGCTTTACTCGGAACATCTTACATCCTGCTACTATATCTTTAACACCATCGAACATCCACATCTGCCTATCCCAGATAACCTAAACTAAATATTCTGCATGAGAGTCATGGTGGCGCAGTGGTTAGAATGTAGTATTGCAGGCTAATTCTGCCGACTGCCAGCAGTTCGATTCTGACCGGTTCAAGGTTGATTCAACCTTCCATCCTTCCGAAGTCAGTAAAATGAGGGCCCAGATTGTTGGAGGCAATAAGCTGACTCTGTAAACCGCTTAGAGAGGGCTGTAAAGCACTATGAAGTAGTATGTAAGTCTAAGTGCTGTTGCCGTGATAGACAATCCTAATAATTAGGTCCATTACCATAAAGCATTTTAAATATTGCAAGCAAAGGACAACAACCACCACAAAATCCCTGCTCTCTTTGAAATACTGTACTAGGTATCACTGCTCTTGCAGATTAATTAAAATATTATTTTATAAGTTCTTACTGCAGGCATTATAGGACAAAAACCAAGAGAGCACAAACAGAAGAGCCAAAGTGGTTGAAATACACAAAGCTGCTTGCAGTGATATTTCTGTCGAAACTAATCTAACCCGATTGAGATATTTTCAGCTGAATCCAGCTGAGGGTTGTTCTTCCTTGCTCACACAACCATAACTGTTTCTTCAGCAGAGTAAAGCAGCTTGCTCAATTGCTTATTTTTGCATGAACGGACATATTTGCCATCCTCTAGTAATAAAGAAATACAAATAATTGTGCTGCTATTTTTTTTAATGTCTCCTATGATGGAAAAGCGCCTATGATGGAAAAGCGCACAGAAATGAGGCTTAGTCAAAAGGATGACACTGGAGATGACCCATTCCAGTGGACGGCACTATAATCCTGTGGCAGTCCAGTGCTCTGCCATCAGTGTTCAAGCCATTCACTAATGAATGTAATTCTTCACTGCACAACATGGCCTGCAATAGTTTAGATCACTTTTCGTAAGCAGTGAAACAACTGAGGAATGGATCTATTAATGACTATTAGCTATAATAGCTACATTTAAGTTGGGCCATAAGAAAGGTTGAGCGCCAAAGAATTGAGGCCTTTGAAGTATGGTGCTGGAGAAGACTCCTGCGAGTCCCTTGGACTGCAAGGCAATCAAACCGGTCAGTCCTAGAGGAAATCAACCCTGACTGCTCTTTAGAACAGGGGTCTCCAACCTTGGCAACTTTAAGACTTGTGGACTTCTACTCCACAAGTCTTAAAGTTGCCAAGGTTGGAGACCCCTGCTTTAGAAGGCCAGATCCTGAAGATGAAACTCAAATACTTTGGCCACCTAATGAGAAGGAAGGATTCACTGGAGAAAAACCTAATGCTGGGAAAGATTGAGGGCAAAAGAAGAAGGGGACAACAGAATGAGATGGCTGGATGGAGTCACTGAAGCAGTAGGCATGAACTTAAATGGACTCCAGAGGATGGTAGAGGACAGGAAGGCCTGGAGGAATGTTGTTCATGGGGTCGTGATGGGTCAGACACAACTTTGCAACTAACAACAACAACAAACATTTAAAATTAGACTTGTATACTCTTGTAAAGGCAAGCAAACTGGCTGGATGATTTTTGAGGCAGTCTCTCTCTCTCAGCACAAACTTCCTCACAGGGTTGTAGAAAAATAGGTGGTGAAAGTAACATTACTTTGCCACTGTGAGTTATTTATAAAAATAATAAGGGCTTAAAATAAATAAATGAATAAAATATGGGGGCAGGAGAAGGGAGGGATGGCATTCATAAGATTGATCAGATCAGGTTGCAAAAATTGAGATTAACACTAGATGGCAGTAGAGAAATCATCCTAGTGGTCACCTGGATTTTTGCAACCTAGAGCTGCTTCTTGGTATGAATATCCCTGACTGGTACAACAGAAGTATGGAATAATTTTTAAATCCTGAGCATTTACTAGCACATGTGTTTGATCCTTGCCTGAGCCCCTAAAGTAAGTGTGTGTCTTTGTGTCTGTGTGTGCACACCACAGCTTTTTAGCCTGCAGACAACATAACTAAATCTCTGCAACTGTTGAGTGATAATCCTATAATCCAGGCTATCCCAAACAGCCAATATTAACCACATGGTACACATGGTGCAATGTTTTACGCGTCCTAATTACTGCAATTAAAAACTGTTGAGAAGCACAGAATTATGCACGCAGCGAGCCTCCTTAAAAACTGTAACATGAACTTCTATAACATCTGTTTCTCCTCTTAGCTTTCTGAAAAGAGATTGTTGCTTGCTCTCTCTTTCCTTTTTGCTTTTGTTTTTAATTATGTAAAAGATTCTAACTCTTGATTTATTACGCCCAGAACAAATTGTGTCTTTGGAACATGCTGCACTTCAATTACTTGGCTTAGCGTTGTCAATACATATGCAAGGCCCAGCAGTCAATTCAGCCTCTGAATAGATAATACACCAACAATGTATTACGTTTAATATAGATTAATGTGAGTTGCTTCCCTCTGCATGTATGTACACAGGTACAAATAATTAAGATTAATTTCCACCAGATATAATGGCCTTCATTGTGCATGGTGCCATAAAACTCTTCTTTAATAGCTGTTAATTGGATGTATTTGCATTCATGGTGAAATCCTGATTAGTCTTGTTCCCTTACAACTTCCCCCGCCAACATCATCCACAGGGCTTTGTGTTTAGAAAAAGATTTACAACAAGGGAGTTGCTGGCAGGCGATACCGTTTGGGAGCCAAACACAGCTGCTAGGGATACCCGAAAAATACATTGAAAAGTGCCCAAAGCTAAATGATTGGAGGATCATACTTGGGCTGCAAAAATCTGAATGACCACTAGATGGCAGTCAAGAATTACAGTTTTGTGGACTATTTGGTGCCATTTCATTCTCTCTCTCTCTTTCTCTCCCTCTCTCCCTCCCTCCCTCTCTCTCTCATCAAAGTATTAAAAAGAAAGAAGGTATGGGATTGATACCATACTATATTTTATTATTAAAAACCCAATCCTACCCTCAGCTCTTTTCATAAATATATGCATATACATATTTTTATTAATATCGTCAGGTTATAAAAAGGTAATAGGAAAATGGGGAAGAAGAAAATGGAGAAAAGAGAAATGCATGGAAAGAAAAAGAAAAAATGTTAACTTCCAACTCTTTTCAGCACAGTAGAATAAAAGTATTAAAATTACAACCTCAGCTTTTCACTTTTGCATACTTAGTACATACTAGTCATTTCTATAACAAGAAACTCACATCAGCAAATCCCAAAGTCAGAGTTTCATCTTTTTCCTATATTGAGCATGGTTTCTAAGTACAGATAGTCCTTGACTTATGACCACAATTGAGCCCAACATTTCTGTTGCTAAGTGAGACAGCTGTTATGTGAGGTTTGCCCCATTTTATTGTCTTTCTTTCCACAGTTGTTAACGGAATCCCTGCAGTTGTTATGCTAGTAATACGGTTGTTAAGTGAATTTGGTTTCCCCATTGACTTTGCTTGTCAGAAGGCAGTGGTGGGCTGCTGCCAGTTGTAATAATTGAAAATATGAGCATGCGCGCGGCATCAAAAAACCAGTGATTATATAGGACAGGATAGCACCATGGAGGGTGGGTGGGACCAGCTGCTGGTCAGAATTACTGGTACTCCCGAACTGGCAGCAACCCACCACTGTCAGAAGGTCTCAAAAGATGATCACATGACCCCAGGACACTGCAACCGTCATAAATATGAGTCAGTTGCCAAGCATCTGAATTTTGATTATGTGGCCACGGGGATGATGCAACGAACATAAGTGTGAAAAATGGTCATAAGTCATTTTTCTCAGTGCCCCTCAGTAATTTTGAATGGTCATTTAAATGAACTATTGTAAGTCGAGGACTACCTGTAGAGTAGACCAGTCACAACCCTTTGAGGTAATCCAGGTCAGGCAAAAGAACTACAAGAAATATTAGAAATCTATTTAGATTTATTGTTTATTTTATTTTACTTTATTTCATTTCATTTCATTTCCATTCCATTCCATTTCATTTCGGAATTCCCAATCTCCCTCATAGAGAGATGGTGAGGGGTGTACAAAAACACATAAAAATATAAATCCTTATAAAAAACAATTAAATACAAGGATAAAATAATTAAAATTAAAATTTTATTGATTCAGGCTCTATTATAATGGTATCTTTATGTTCTGATAAGTTTTTTCTTCCCTCCCTCTTATATGAAAGACAATCAAGAAATTTCGTGTTTCTTTCTCACACATTTTTGTTTTCTCAGACTGAGCTCATATTTTGCTGATGGTCTCTGCATATCTTCTCCAACATCTTTTCTGAGGTCCCCCCCCCATCTATGGATTTTCCTTTTACTAGAAGAACCCTTGACTGTATCACTTGTCTCCTCACTTTCCACTTTCTCTGGAGTTTTACCTGCAACTTTTAAAGTGGAGAAAAGACCCTCTAATATTCTAAAAGCCCTGAAGATGGTTATTAGGGATGATGGATGGAGCCTCCATCTCTAAATATTCACACCTGGAGACACTTTTGAAGAGTTATGTGGCTCACTTTTAATGCCGCTCTGATTTTTGGAAATATCACGATAGTCATCACTGGAAAAAGAAAACTAGTTTAATTGGGTCTTGGCCTGATTCAGAAGGCCTTTCTAGTACTCACACATTTTCAAACCGGAATCTGGAGGATGGTTATGTAGAGAAAGAATATATTATGTCATTCCCAATGCATTTGGGGACTATGTTTTAAGAGCTATAAATGTTAATAAACCAAGCAATTGAAATATGCTCATCTCCCTCTGACAATCTTCTCAGATATAAAGGAGCAGATAACTCTCTTCACAGATTAAACATTAGACTTCTGAAGAAAGTAAAACTCAGAAATTTGTTGTCAAGCACTGGGGAAATCAGGAGAGTCAAGCAGTTCAAATGAGTACAGTATAAAGATTTATTGCAAGCTTAAGCTCTCTACAAGAATCTGACCAACTAACAGTCAAGGGAAATGAGTGGGAGATAAGAAAGGCATTCAAGGTGGGCTGGACTTAGATCTCTTGTAAGCGCACAGGAACTTGTGACTTATGATGCATTTTGACTCCTCCCGTGGGCTCAGCCTGGTCATCCCCTACATTTGTATCATCTATTGAAAATAGATCCACTCCTCTTATTAAATATCCACATGTTCACAGTGATAACTGGACTAGGGAATCTTATACATGGACAAGTCAAGATGCATGGTTTCTCATATAATTGGGAACTTTGCATGCTAAAGACAAACTTCCCAGTTATAAGAGAGTCTCGTAGGCTAAAACATACGATGAATGGTTGCAGGAATCAAGTATGTCTAGTCTTATGAAGAGAAGGACTAGGGCTGACGTGATAGCAGTCTTTCTATATTTGAGAGGCTGTCACAAAGAAGAGGAGGACAACCAATTCTCCAAAGCACCCGAGGGGCAAGACAAGAAGTAACAGATGGAAACTTATGAAAGAGAGATCCAACCTAGAACTAAGGAGAAATTTCCTGACAGTGAGAACAATTAACGAGTGGAACAGCTTGCTTCCAGAAGATGTGTGTGGTCCATCACTGGAGGTTTTTAAGAAGAGATTGGAAAAACCAGTTATCTGCATTGGTATAGGGTCTCCTGTTTGGGCAGGAGATTGGACTAGAAGACCTCCAAGGTCCTTTCCAACTGTTATTTTGTATTCTCTGCAAGCTCGACTGCATTGGAGATAGCCTTTTGTACCTCAATAATTGCTTAAGGTCCTGAAGTTTACTTCTATATGGCCACTGTTTTCATCCCCAAACTCTCCGAATCCAGTTTCCATTGTCCCAATTGCTGCCATTGCTAATAATGGTACACAACATCTGCCAATCAGTTAGTGCCCTACCTCACTTTTTTATCCTTTTCCTTTTGATTGTCTAGAAGGTATTTCCCCCTAATTTGGACAATGTGACTTTCCACTTGGTAGGGGAGCTGCAGAACTACTTTTCTGCATATTTTAAATAAATGGTGGAAAGGAGGTGAAGGACCTCCTCTTGATTGTGGGGGGGGGAGGGGGGGAGGGAATCCAAGGAGCTGAGAGATACGACGAGGCAAAAATTCCTGCCAATGGCAGCCCACTTTGCCTGTGAAAACAGTGTGAAACTTTTTTTTTTATTGATTTCTTCTGAGCTACAACTGAGCTGGAAATTAACTGTAGGAGAGTGATAATGGTATGATAAGATAATGGCATAATGGTTTCCTTGGAGTTAACTAGATACCAGAAAAAAGTAAAGGAACAGATTGCATTTGAGGTCTCTTCCCCAAGATGAGTGGACTAAAATGCTAGGTAGAAACTGGGAAATAAGGCCATAATGGGCACTCTTTCAAGGAAGAGGAGGAGGAAGGGGGGGATAGAGGGAGGGAGAAGAAGGAGAAGGACACAAGCAAAGAATAATCTTGCTGGAAGCGAGGGAAAGAAAATGTAATCAGGCTTCCTGAATGCAGTGAGGAGCTAAATATTTTGAAACTTATGTTAAATTGGGGATGCATGCACTCCAGAAGATACCCAAAAATGATATCCTGCTGAGACAATTCGAAATCAAATTTCAATGATGCATAGTAAAGTTACATGTAATATCCTCATTTAGCAGGAAATGGAAAATGACATATTTTGCAATCTCTTAGGTAGCATGGCAATTCTCAGCTAGCTGGTTTGTGTTTTTGACAAATGTATATACTAATAGATTCACACATCACTCTTGGTAACCAAGAGGTTAATGCCAGCAGGCCAGGTCACAATTTCCCTTGCATTTGAAAACTAGGTCAAACATTCTTGAGTATCTTCATTATCATTTGTATTTATGTTTTATGTATTTATTTACAGTGTGTATGTATTTGTATTTCTTTATCTTGTCATGTTTATGTTTATAGTAGAGGTGAAAACCCTTTGAGAGCTGTATGCAACGTAATTTCATTTTAATATATGCTGATTAGTGTACATTCAAAGTGACAATAAAGTATTATTCTATTCTATTCTATTCTGAAGGGATGTGGTGGTTCAGTGGCTAAGATGCTGAGCTTGTTGATCAAAAGGTCGGCAGTTCAGCAGTTTGAATCCCTAGTGCCCCATAACGGGGTGAGCTCCTGTTACTTGTCCCAGCTTCTGCCAACCTAGCAGTTTGAAATCGCATAAAAAATGCAAGTAGAAAAATAGGGACCATCTTTGGTGGGGAGGTAACAGTGTTCCATGCTCCTTTGACATTTAGTCATGCCAGCCACATGACCACAGAGACATCTTCGGACAGCACTGGCTCTTCGGCTTTGAAACGGAGATGAGCACCGCCCCCTAGAGTCGGGAACAACTAGCACATATGTGTAAGGGGAACCTTTACCTTCTATTCTATTCTATTCTATTCTATTCTATTCTATTCTATTCTATTCTATTCTATTCTATTCATAAGATGTCCAGAAAATATTATTAGAAAAAGTACCTCAAAATATTCTTGCTTTCTTTTCATTTTTGTTGCCCCATCTATCTATTACCTCCTTCCACTCTCAGTTTTCAGTTTACTAGGTTCAAATATATATGTATAAAGGTAAAGGTAAAGGTTTCCTTCACACATATGTGCTAGTCGTTCCCGACTCTAGGGGGCGGTGCTCATTTCCGTTTCAAAGCTGAAGAGCCAGCACTGTCCGAAGACGTCTCCGTGGTCATGTGGCCAGCATGACTAAACACCAAAGGCGCACGGAACGCTGTTACCTTCCCACCAAAGGTGGCCCCTATTTTTCTACTTGCATTTTTTTACATGCTTTCGAACTGCTAGATTGGCAGAAGCTGGAACAAGTAATGGGAGCTCACCCCATTACGCGGCACTAGGGATTCGAACCACTGAACTGCCGACCTTTCGATCGACAAGCTCAGCGTCTTGGCCACTGAGCCACCGCATTAATATAATATAATATAATATAATATAATATAATATAATATAATATAATATAATATAATATAATATAATATAATATAATGTATTATATTTTAGACACACATTTTAATCATGATAATTTGATAATTTCAAATCAATCTTGTATTAAAACAAAATCCTGGAAAGCTGCTTTGAATGCTTTTGTGTAGTAAAGCAGGGTATAACAATTTGAATGATAATAAAGAATAAACTAATTGTTTTTTTTAAAAACTCTGGGAGTTAAAGGGATGTTTGGCCTAAAACAGTGTGGTGTTTTGTTCCTTTCCTTTGCAATAAGAAAAATAGTTGGCACAATAAAAGAGTGGCTTAAGAAACAGCCTGTTTCTTGTTCAAGTAGTCCAAAATACTTTTCTAACCTTTCTTAAGTTGGAAGATGCAATTCACATCCTCCTGGTGATATTAGATTACCCATGTGATGAAATTTGTGGTCTATCTCAGTTGGACAGAACCAGGTGGAGAGAAGTATGGATTAAACAAGAGATCAACTGTGTTGTTAACATAAATATATTAACTCTATCTAGTAATAACTCCAGTAAGCTTTGTGGTACATCTAAAGCATTTCCCAGAAATCCCATTTCCCAGCGATATATTTGTTAAAAACTCATGTCAGGCTTTTTCTCTTCTTGGCAAATAAAAAAGAGATATAAAACGTATGTTTTACCAAATGCATGAAAGGCTGGGAAAGAAGGACTTCAGCTGAATGTATGAAATATGACCTATATGATCCCATCAAGGAGAAACAGTACTGGATGATTTGAAGAAAGGCAGCGGATGAGTATAAAGCAAGTGGATAATGCAACAAGAAGCACTTGAGTGTGTTGACAGATCGAGTTGAAAAACTGACAAGGAGTGCAGAAATCAGGAAACTGGGGGCTGATATAATAGAATGCAGAAGACTTTTTTTTTAAAAAAAAGCTACCCAAGAGAAACCATATATAGATACATCATCTTTCTCGGGAAATAAGAATGAGAATAAATATCTATAGAAAATTATTAGGCCAAAGTCAGGTGGTCAGAGGTCAATTAGGTCAAAGTCAGAGCTCTCATCTAAGAGCTCTATGGATGTTTGGAGGTAATGATTTAATTTATATGCTCATTCCTCCAGGGACCCTTCACCTTGTGGAAAGTCCCAAAGTTGCTTTTCCAAAAAGTAACTGGACTTTCTTCTTCTTTTTTCCTTTGAAAACGTTTTCAGCCTCATCCAAGAAACTTCTTCAGAACTGAAAAAGCTTCTTGTACAAGAAGCAAAACATTTTCAAAGGGGGAAAAAAACCCCAAGAAAATCCAGTTGCCTTTTGGAAAAGCACCTTTGGGACAACCATGACTTGGATGATTGAGAAGCTCCATAGACACCTTGTTGAATGTGCTTTTTTGGCTGTAACTTCATAGGCTAGGAATAATATGGTCTCCACGAACATAAGTAGTATTTAGGAGAACAATTGTCAGTTCTACTCAGGTGCTGCCAGTGGTGGGAATCAGCCGGTTCTGTCCGGATTGTGCAAACTAGTAGCGGCGACTGCGGGAGGCTCCGCCCACACGGCCAGGCGTAATGCACGATTACTGCACATGCACGCTCGCGCTCACATTTGCGAACCGGTAGGGAAGGTAAGTGAATCCCACCTCTGGGTGCTGCCTGATTAAAACTACTGTATATTTTCTGCAAGAGGAACAGTATTGGAAATACACACCTTCCTGAACGAATAAGACATGGCCCCTAGCAGGCACCATGTGTCGTAAATCAAGTATGCGTAACTGAGACTTCAAGGTTTCATGCACCATACGGAGGCCTTGCAAAAAGAAGAAAACAATTGTAGCAATTATATTCAAATGCATGTTAATAGAAATTTAAATAAAAGAAATCACTGGCTACTTCTTTACTATGTCTCTGCTTATTTTTCACAATGCGTGTCCCAAGCCACTCCAAGGCCTAATGCAGCCTTCAGCTCCCTGCCCTACATAAATGTGGCAAATTTCTCATAGGTATTGTGTGAATCACTTTTAAAAAGGCACATGTACAGTAGATAAGAAATGGAAACATTTCAAAATATAGCTGCAATTTAAAAGAACACTCATCAACACTATAAGGACATGCAGTCTATCTCTACTGTAAGCAGGAAAGAATGCTTAAAATGATCTTAGCATGGAATCAAGGCTACATATGACTCATTTCTTCGGAATACATGGAAAAAAGATTGCCATGTCATATGCAGAACAGGTATGAGGAGTTCATACATGCTAAACCATACAGTTTATTAAATAAACCAGACAAAGTTCACATAATGTACTATGTTAAAAGTAAACATTATGGTTTAATGCAATGTGACAAAGTGGACATCACAGAATCTTTTATATGTGATCTTAGCTTGGAAATAACTATCCAGAAGATAATTATGTCATTTGTTTATGTCTTTCTTTATTACAATTATGAGATCCTAGTTTACTGTAACTTGTTCTATTACTGGACAAGGAGAAAGAATTATATGCCCAAGTATATCCACAGAGATAGAGTTAGGGTTAGGATAATAATTGTATCTTTCTATCCATCCAGTAATCCACCAGTTCCATAATCATAAGTACTTTTGATGATCAAAATGTTGGGCAGTTTAAAAAAAAAAGTCATTCCATATGCACAAGAGTTGATGTAGTAGTTGCACTAGGACTCTTCCATGCTAATTATTTATGTTTGATCAAATCTAGAGAATGGATTTGCATGTTACCATTTATCTCTGCTTTCCTTTTTCTTAAGCATTGAAAAGAAGATTTCTCTGGATCTCTGGATTTAAAGACTAGCCAGGTAAAGCTGTAATATCCATTTTGTTTCATCTAATCTTTTGCTCGTGTGAAGTGTACTTTTTGTAATACAATTTGTCTCCAGCCCTATGGCTGGGAGAGCTGAAATACAGTTTCATATATAAATAAATGTGGTTTTATGTATGTGTGATTGCCCAGACCAAATACTCCATGAAAACCCATTAATATTTATTTCTGAAAAGCACAAAACAACACACACACAAACGAATCTGAAGTGCTTCCAGTGATTTAGAAAAGGCCATCCATAAATCCATGTAATTGAGCTGACAATTACTTTAATCATTATTTTAATCACCTTGCTATTTCCAACTTTGAAATATCCCCCTCGTTCTTTTCCACATATTTCTTCAGCCTCTCTCAGAGCCAAGAGAGTTAAAACCAATATTTGTAGATAAAGAGGTAAACATATTTACATTCGATGTTTCACACTTTATGCATATGTCATGCAGTGAATAGTTTTAGAGGTATGTTTGTACTATCTCTCCAGAATTTTTACAGTCTGCGGGACACAAAATCTCTATAAAGTGACTTATTGAAATAGAGGCAGATTGGTAAAACCGTTCCTCTCATATGAACTGTGAAGAATGATCCTCTAAATGAAATCAGGAAGGAACTAGACAGAATCTTGTTTAATGGTGTGACAAAATGAATCACTACTATTCCAAGCATCCATCACTGCTAAAAGGGGACCACAAATGATCTGTGAACTACTATATATTGATTACTCATGTACTACAAGTGTCGGATTTAATGTTCACAGACCATGGAAAGGCGGCAGGGACAGATGGTGCCTTAACTCTTCTCTGATAGATTTTAATGGTGAAATATTGATTTCTATCTGGCCAAGGCCTGCTGTTAGGGGCCAAAGTCATTTGTTGGGTAGAGCTGGACACCCAGCCTGCACGGAGCAATCAATCATTTTTGGCACGGCAGGTGAAATTCTGAACAGAAGCACCTTGGATTCCCAAAGTGGTATCAAAATGCAGCCAGGAGACCCGCAGGCACACAGCCCATGCATACGTATGCACACACATAAACACTCAAAGAGAGAGAGAGAGAGTCTCTTTCTGAAAGTGGGCTTGTAAAGCATTATTAATGATAAGACATGTTTACTGAGGAGAGCCACGGCGAATCAGAGCTGACATGAAATAGGCTGGGAGGCTCAATGAGAAAATGAGCTTCTCGCTAAAAGGGACTATATTTTATTTAAACATCCGTCTGGGGCTGAGAACGCAGGTAATCTGTTGTGTTACAAGCCACTGGCTGTTCTTGCCATCCAGAGAGATAACACTGAGGAGCTAATAGGAACACATCAATCACAATCAGCCTGCAATTCCAGCGATGTCTTCTGTTCCTCACTCCTTTTAAAGTTCCTTAATAACGATGATAACATAGTTCGGGAGCTGCTGAGAAGCTTTTCTCCCCTCAGAGAGAGAGAGAGAGAGAGAGAGAGAGTCGAGTCGTATTCATAAAGTGAATAGCCTGCAAAGTCAGCATCTTACTCCTGGTGCCCGGAGAGGAGCCAGGGGAAATGGAGCAGGGCAAAAAGTTGACACTGGTGTGTCATGAGGATGGGTACAGACACTGTGTGTGTGTGTGTGTGTGTGTGTGTGTGTGCGCTCTGTCATAAAGCATGGACATCAACCTCTTTTCTGCCAGTAATACCTGCTAACTCCATTTTCCCCCTTAGAATAAAATGCTCTGTTGACTTTTGCAAGCATTCCTAAGAAAGCATACACTGTCTATTAGTTTCAAGATAAAGTGAGCAGAAAACTCTGGGATTCAGTCGACAAATGTATTTGTTAGATTTTTATCTTGCCTTTATTACCTTTATAAGTACCTCAAAGGGGCAAACATACTTAATATTCTTCCTTCTCCTATTTTTCCCACAACAGCAACTCTTTGAGGTGGGGTGGGCAGAGAGAGAGAGAGAGAGAGAGAGAGAGAGAGAGAGAGAGAGAGAGAGAGAGAGAGAGAGAGAGAGAGAGAGAGAGAGTGACTGGCCAATCAATGTTTCATTCAAGAGGTAAAATGATGCAATGGGATATGGCTCCAGTCCTTTTGTTGACTAGCTCATTTAATTTAACATTATTATTCACTGTGCTTTCAAAGCTATCTGAACCAAAGGCCTCACTAAGCTTTAAGGCATCTATAGTTAAAGAGAAGGCACATTAGGGGCCTTATTTTTCCACTCTTTCCTGAGTGATGTTAAAATAATCAAAATAAAATCAAAATAAAATAAATAAAATAAAATAATAAAATAAAATATGGTAGAAATGAACCCAGGACATTAATTTGCAAAGGAGGCCTTTTGGCAATGTTGCCACCTGATTAGGGTATCTGCCCTTCTTGTCTATCATTCCTGCTACTTTGGAATTCTTTTTTTCCCCCTGATCTCAACATGAAAACTGAAAGGTGACACATACAGCCATTATGAGAGAAAGATGTAGTTCACAAATAGTGTGTATCATTTTACTATCATCAGTTGTCCTATTTCGTTCTTTTGGCTTTCTTACTAGCTTTTCATCTGGGCCTGGAGGCCTGGAGGCCCTCACCCTCAGCTCAAAGAAAGCCTGTGATTAAGCAAGGATCACCCCTGAGTAGTGGTGAAATCCAAATTTTTTTTACTACCGGTTCTATGGGTGTGGCTTGGTGGGCGTGGTGTGGCTTGGTGAGCGTGGCAGGGAAGGATACTGCAAAATTTCCATTCCCACCCCACTCTGGGGCCAGCCAGAGTGGTATTTGCCGGTTCTCCGAACTACTCAAAATTTCCGCTACTGGTTCTTCAGAACCTGTCAGAACCTGCTGGATTTCACCCCTGCCCCTGAGCTTCTATCTTTACCCTCTGTTCAAAAGGAGAGGGACAATTCTAGCAGCCTGCCCTTCCTGTCCAGATGCCTAAAGTTGGGAGCCTGCAGAGCACTGTGCCTAGCAAAAAGTGCAAGATGAATGGCCCTAATGCAATGCGGTCAGCAAGGTGCCCCAGAAGAGGCGCTTGCGGCCAAGGATGCTTTTTTCCGTTTAGATTATCTTGCTTATCTAATGATTTTTGCTTCACTGCCCAGCTCGATTGTGTTCACTATGTCGGCAGGCTATTAAAATGTCAAGGCGCACTGAATTGTTGGTATCAAGGCGAGAGGCCTTTCCAATCATCCTAGCTTGTGCAGGTTGCATAAAAGGGGGGGGGTCGTGCTTACTGCAGAATGGGTGGAGAAAAAGATAGGAGATGTCCTCCTTTTGGGGGAGGGGGCTTCAGCCTTGTCTCCCTGTGATGGCAAATGGAAGCCATTGTACCTACCTTTCCATCAGGTCAGAGGAGGGAAGTGACGAGAAGCTACAGCTCTTTCTCTTTTTGGGGCTCCACCATCATCGCAAGCCAGGCAGGAGGGAGACAGCACGCAAGGATGCATCATCCAGCAGGGCAAGGAATTGGTGGGGGAAACAGGGGAAATGCCTTGGGCCTGTCAAGGCCTGCCTTAGGGTTTGATAAGAAAATAAGTTCCCAATCCTGGAGGAATAAAAGCCGGAGATGCTCTGGTATCATAATATTGAACCAGGCCTGACAGGATGATACAAATTCAGTTTATTTGGAGACGGGGATCGAGGGGAGGGAAACCCCTCACTTCTCTCCACCACCTTGTTCATATAATTGCTGGGCAGTTTATTACACAGCGGTACGTCAGATATTGCTAGGAATCGATCTTTTTCTTTTCTCTCTCCTCATAAACCACCGGCTACTTCGCTGGGGAAGGAGAGGGGTGCGTCAAGGCTGGCAGCTCCCTGGATTTACTTCTCTTGTTCTATTTTGCTTAAATCATTTGGCAAATATTTTTGCTTCTTTCTCAGAAGGCACAGGCTTCCCCTCATTCCTCACTTTTGTTTGAAATAGATGGCTTTGCTAGTGGCAGTGGGGAGGGGTAGAAGTGAATTTTATTTGTGGCAGAGAGAGTTTTGTATGTTGCATAACTACATCAGCATCAAGGATCATTGACTTGCTGGGATGTTATTACTAGTATAATATATTTATCATTTTCACTACCTCTTACTTCTCTGTCTATCTCTGTCTATCAGTCTTTCTTTTGTCCCTCTGCCTTCTGGATAGACTCAGGCAATTTTAAAACTTGTGAACTTCAACTCCCAGAATTCCCAGCCAGCCATGTTGCATGAATTGAAGTCTGGCTGTCCTCTTTTTTAATCTGGAATCTAATACTTCAGGAGTTCAGGACAAATACTGCAGGTTGGATGTCCAGCCACCCTGCATTGACTTGACTTCAAATCTTCTGCAGGAGAAGTTCAAATACCCAAAATATAGTGTTTCCGTCAACTGAAATGATTGGGAGGAATATAGGAGTTTTCCATAGGACACAATCCTTTAAAATAATAGGATCAAAATAAAGGAACAGAATAAGGAATAGCAACAGTTAAACACAAAAAAGATTAATAATATGCTGCTTATATTTTTAGGCATCCATTTTCCTTTCCTAATTAACTGTTCATAATCCTTTAGTATCACTTCAGTCTTATACACCATAGATATATCCTATAACAGCAGAAATTTCTTTAAAGAGGTACTAGTTCAGAGACTTAATATTTTCAGAGATTAAAAATCCTAATTGTTTCTCAGGGAAAGGATAGCGTGAATCAATGCTTCTACCTCGTAGAAGCATTTACTTACATTTTTAAAAATACATCAATTTTTGCATATGTAAGGAAGAATTAGAAGTGTTGTCTACAGTAAGATTTCAACAATTATGACAGACCTTGTACTACAATTCCAAAATCAGATATTCTGCAGATTGAAATCATATATCCATTTATAAAGTCACTCAATTTGGCTATATATCGGGACAATTTTGGCAGTCTCAACTACCTTTCACTGCAGTTTTTTTAGTCTTTTTCATTTTTCTGGAGGTGTTTCATTGCTTCATCCTTCTGTCCTTTACACTATCATTAATCACTAGACTAATGTGACACTAATCATTCCCAGGTAATTTATTGATCTAACCCAACCTACATTCAACTTTATGTTATGCTTGCACATGGTAGGAGGTGAACCATGTTAGTTTATGGTGGCAGAAAATCAGAGGATCATTCCTCAAACATCCTAATTTTATTTTGCATTATCAAGAACACATGATAATTATCTTTGATAAAACTTCTGCCAAAATCCAGTCAAACCTTCTCACTCTTTTTACATTGAGTACAGAAGACTACTTAATTTATTTCTGATATTTATAATATAACTTGATGGATTTTCTCTGGCAGAATAAGGATGTTTTAAATCAGGAGTGGGCAATTAATTTTCCCAAAAGGACCACATGAGAAACTGGGACTATTGCGGAGGGTGGAACAAATAGGGTTGTTAAGGTACATAGGCATGCATGCACAAACATGTGTAAATTGGAAAAAAAAAATAGCAGTTGCCTTCAAAATAAAAGCAATCTATAGAGGCTGGACAGGAACAGCCAAAGGGCTGGATGTGGATTTGAGGCTGTAAAATGCCCAGGTCCATTTTAAACAAATTAAATAAGTTGAAGAAGGAAACATTCACTATTCTGGAGAGACAAATTGCAGAATTAAAATTGTTCTGTTGCCACACTGGGCACAAGAAGATGAGCTACAGTATAGCTAGACTATTGTATAGCTGGATATTAGACATTTTTTCTGATGCATGTATAGGGTTTTGGCATCAAGGTGGCACTGGATTCAGATTGTCCCCAGAATTTTTTTGAATAGATGCCACTATTTGCTGGGCTGTAGGTTTGTCTTCTTTCAAACCTTGCAGATATCCCTCAATTGAGATGTGACCTCTGAATGCACCTAAAAATATTAAGTACAAATTTAAGGGATCTTTCGGTTGGAACAAACAATGAAGTAGTAGTAAGTAGTTCCAGTCTTTATGTAACATCTCAATCTGACTCATAACTGTTCCCTTTTAATGAAAATTTACTACTTAACATTCCATTTTGACCTCAGCTGCCAATCTTGTTCTTTTCCATGACAGTTTTCTTGGCAACTATAACATTCAGTTAGTTGCTCAGCATTTCCATTTTGGAAAGTAATTTAACTATAGTTATTAGCTGTTATCCACAAAACATAGCTTAACTGGCAGAAATACTCATGGTATTTTTTCCTAGGCCTGCCTTCCTTCCTTCCTCCCTCCCTCCCTCCCTTCCTTCCCACTAAAGAGTGTTCATTGTCAGGGAGATTAAACACAGCAATGTTCAGGGAATTGTGCAGCTGATGTCAAAATGGAGTCAGTGACACTGACACGAACATATAGTTTTATATAAATAAATATATTTTACACCTATATATAGAGAAAACTAGATAGTCAAGCAAACAGGAGCATCATCAGGTAAATCAACACAGCAGGAACATCATGAAGTAAATTACAGAGCACACAACGCATACAGAGGAAAAAGGTGGGGAAAAAAGGAAACTCCTTCTTTACACTCACAGCAACCAATCACAGCTTAGATTGCCTCATGCAGTGGCCATCTCTTCAACCAATTAGCAATAACTGTGTATTCTTACTCAATGTCCAACCCTGCACTGCTCCAGCTATTAAGTATATTGACAAGTGAAAGTGACTGCCATCAGCCCTTGAGTTAACAGAAGACTAAATTAACATGACATTTGTTGCACCAACTGGCAAAAACATTTTTGCCAGAGCATGATGCTGGCAAATTTGCAATATATGAGGTATGATTAAGGACAGGGATTCGCGTTGTTTCCCAACTCTCCCACCAAACATCACTAGTTGGTGAAAAAATTACCTTTAAACAGTGTCATTAATATGGAATGAAGCTGGAAAATTGGGGACAAGGTAAGTTTTGACCCTGACAGGTTTAGCAATCTTTTAAATCTCACTCTGCTATGGAACAAGTTTTTATGGATAGTATTATTCTGGAAATAGCATTACATCCATGTCTAATAGAAGCCTGAAGATCAGTTGCTATCAGTTCTTCAGTGCAGTAATGCAAAAACTCTTATGTCAAACTTATCCTTATTTTCCTACTGGACATAAGAATAGCATTATTCCATAACACTAGTAAACCTGTGCACAAAAATAGCCAGCAAAATCAGATAACAGGTGTGGGAAGAGTTTGGCTATGAAGCAGAATGAAAACTTGCTCTGTTTATCCCACTTAACTAGGCATCCACTGCTGGTCAATTTCTGTTTGATCTGGCTTGGAGATCTGATTCAGATCTCCAAGCCAGGGATCAGTTTAGAGATTTGATAGGTGTAAGAAGGAAACCCAATTTGAAAGACCCAGAACCTCCTACTGGTCAAAGCAGAATGGCTGTGCGGGACACAGCTCACACTTGCCTAAACTAGCCAACAGGCATCAATTTTATCCCATCACTTAGGATTTACCTGATTGCCACACAGCCAAATAGCCGGTGAAGTTTGGCAGACTGTACCAACTGCAAAACTGCTGCAGTTTGCATGGGTTACAGATGAGATGAAGGTAACAATATATCAGAAGATATATCTGAAATCCAAATTCCACCTTAGCAAAGTAATGTATAGTGAAGTTAGACTACCACAATTTTATTTCATTGAGACGTTTTACATGTGATTGTGACGTGTGATTTTTAATGTGTGTTCTGTGATTTCCTTTAACATGTTTTTCTATCATCCAAAAATAGAGTTTGGGCACTTTGATATTGTCCTTTTTACATTTATTTATTTGTTCATTCATTTATTCACAGAGATTTGGGCTAAGTAAAAATGTTTTGGCAGAGTGAAATAGGCCTCGAAAGCTGAATAGATCAGAGAATTTAGGAGTTTCAACATAATTAGTAGTAACTTATCATAGTCTTGCAGTTGGGGGTAAGAGGTTGAAGATTATTTATTACTGTCTTATTTTGCAGGTCTGAAAAGCTATTATCTTCCCCATTTCCCATATTGTTTTCTACTTTCTTCATAATAGAGGTAGGAATCACCTGATGTCCTACTTTTCATCTCTGATATATAAAGGAGTTAAAGCTAGAATAATCAAAGACCATCCCCTTTGGGGCTGACTATGTTAATTACTTCCAGCATTGCTTCCAGTGGCTCTAAAAAGTTATGTTCTTTTTTATTAGAGATATATGTAAATTTTTGAGAATTGTTTGTTATTTCTCTCTCTCCTGCTTTTGACTGCCTTTTATCCCATTTTTGCCAGTTAATTGTTTGTGTTTGCTCATGTTTAATCAATAAACATCAAGCTACATTATTGCTGACTGAAATAAATGCCAAGTGTGATTGGCTCTGCTCTAGATGTAAGGATTATGGTAACTAGGAATGTGTTGAGGGAAAACTAGTCTGGAAATTACCACATTCATTTTTCAACATTAACACCACCAATCTGCTAAATGTGCTAGAGCATAAAAAAAATACTCTCAACCTCATTGCACACTATGGGATGGACCAAGATAGCCTATTCCATACCAAGGAGGACAGTTGACAAAATTCTTATCAGTTTCAGCCCTGGTTGATTTGTCATGTCAGTTTAGGAGCAGGCAAAAGTGCCAATCTAGTGTTTCCTTCAAGAAACTGAAGCTGAGGAGAAGGATATGGAGAAATGGAGTTAGACTATCTGCAAGCAAGCAAAGTCCTAGCTATTAAGTGATTTTAATTGTGCCACAGATGAGCTGGAAATAAATTACTTAAGCTGTTCAACACCACTAACAAAATAGAAACACAAAGTTAGATTTGCTTTCAAACTGGTTAAAAATTCTTGTATAGAGGTGTGTGTAGTTTGTCCCCAGGTATTTTACTTTTAAAATACAACTTGGAATATGGAGACCTTTTTCCCCTCTCTCTAATCTTTCTATTTGGGGAGAAGATGCAAGATTTTCACTTCATACTTCCTTCTTACATAAAGATAGTGAATGGTGCTTGTTCCACCACAGTCATCTACTATTTACCATTCAAAGAAGGTATTTTCCAGTGTTTCCAATCTTTGACTTTCTGGTTTAGACAAATTTGCTTAATTTTAAAACAGCATATCTTCAGAGCTGAAGAAGTTTCTTGGATGAGAAACGAAATGACTTCAAAGAAAAACCAGAAAGTCCAGTTGCCTCTTGAAAAAGCATCTTAGGGACCATGACCTTGATGATTGAGAATCTCCATAGACATATTGTTAGTTGCCTGTTTTTTTTTACTGTCCTCCTGAGTAGTTTTACCTCCATTATTTTAATAGCACATGTAACATTCATTCATCAGATATGGAAAGTGAGTCTGTAAATTGCTAGTTCAACATTATCACCACAATATCTAAGGGTGAACAGAAGATGCTGAGAAGTCTGTACAATGGACAGAGTCCAGATTTAAAGGAAACGTGGAGTGCTCTGGGTATCATAACATGTAAAGTTTACATTGTAAACAGGATTATAGAAACTTGGCAATAAAATTTCCAGAACTTACTCTGCGGGTGTATTGAAAAGATCTTACCTAAGGTACGTGCTAAATTGCTGTGATGTCACAAAACATTCAAATATCTTTATCTACTTAATATATTTTAAGCTTGGCTGCAAAATTGTGGCCCATGAGCTGCCTGCTAGCATTCCTTTTATAGAAGCGTGCAAAGCATTTTCAATTGCAATATTTCCAGTTCCAAACTCTCTTTTGCAGGTGCATTGGGAATATTCCAGTGCTCTTTTGAGCTTTCTGGAAATCTTCTGAACTCAGAAATAATAACGCTGTGCACATCTCTACCTGTTTGCTCACTCAAAATCTAAGAATGAGTGGGGCAAAAATGTTGACCCTTGTTTTTGTTCTTATTTGTTTTGCTGAAACCTAAGTGTCAGAACAGGGGGTGGTGGTGGTGTTAAATCTTACAGAGGCTTAAACCTGAAAGAAATCTTGATGCTTCTTGCTTTTGAAGTGTAGCTCTTTATATGCCTTTACAGTCTGGCAAAGCACTTGGGGAAAATCCCAGCTTTTTATTCTACATTTCTGAGCCAAAAAAACCCCCTTCACAAATAATGAGTAATTTATGATCGTTTGTGGATTGCAACTGCAATTTCTATTTCAAACCAAGCCATTTTTAACACTGAAAGTATTATTTGTGTCAGTTGAGCACAGTTCTGAAGCAGGGGTGGGTTCTAAAAATTTTTTACTACCGGTTCTGCGGGCATGGCTTATTTTGTGGGTGTGGCTTGGCGGTGGTGGGGTAATGTGACTGGGTGGGCATGGCCAACTTTCTTTTTAAACTTTTAAAAGCATTTTTTTCTACAACCTTAAGAGGTTGCCGAAAAAAATGCTTTTAAAAGCCTCTGACGATCAGGTAACACAGCTGGGATCGCCAGAGGCTTTTAAAGGCATTTTTTTTTCCTACAACCTCTTCAGCCAAAGAGGTTGTAGAAAAAAATGCTTTAAAAAGCCTCTGATGATCCCAGCTGAGCCGCATGATCATCAGAGGCTTTTTTTTTTTTTACTTTTAAAAGAATTTTTTGGCCGAAGAGGTTGTAGAAAAAATGCTTTTAAAAGTAAAAAAAAAAAGCTTCTGATGAGGTGGGCGGGGTAAGTGAGCAGCGACCAGGCTGGGGATGGTTCAGAGGTGTGGCCAGCCAATGTTAGTAACAGTTCTCTGAACTACTACAAATTTTTACTACCAGTTCTTGCGAATCGGTGTAAACCGGGAGCAACCCACCACTGTTCTGAAGTCACTATCCTTTTTACCTGTAACAAAAGTACAAGGCAAGAAAGCAAATTATTTTTACAAGAAGATATATTCTAGTTGAGAACTAGTTTGGTGCATTGGTTAAGGCATCAGGGCACCAGAAACCAGGAGGCCATGAACTCTAGACCTACCTTAGTCATGAATCCAGCTAGGTTAAACATGGGCCAGTCACTCATTCTCAGCCTCTGAAAAGTGGACATATTTGAAAGAAAGAAAGAAAAAAAATCTATTATGCACTGTGGTTATGTTGTAATCTTTTGATTATAGTTATCAAATTTCTACATCTTAATCTCCTTTACTACAGTAAATGTGATTTATGGAGATTTTTCATCTTATTTCCCATATTGTAATTGGGTAACTCATGTAGCTGAGAAAAATAAACTTTTAGGTAAATGAATACACCTGAACGGATGCACAATGTAAAAAGAGAGTTTAACATTCTTGTTATTGGCAACATTTAAATTTAAACTTCAGATGGCAAATGGTGTTCTGTTCCAATTTGCTGACAATTGATTTAAGATCTCCAGCATCTGGGAGCCCGCTTCTTGCAAAAACTTGTTGGTAGTTTCACTGAGTGACCTAGCTGCTCCAATTTAATAAAAATTAATCATACATGACAGGCGGAATTTGGAGGTATTTATGGAATGATATTCATGGTGACTTTTTCACTTGCTTTGCAGGAAGACTGCAGGATTGATTCCAATTGCTTGCAGGAGTTACGGGAAAAACTGTCTGAGATCCTGGAGATTTGCTGCCAGCCAATAGTTGTTTTTGAATTACACGATAATTGTAAAGCTCATTCAACAAGCACGTATACATCATCATGTCACTTCCCATGATAAATAACATTTAAACTGACATTTGTGATTTATTGTGTCATATGGCCCTGGAGCAGATGCCATCTTGAATGTCAAAAACCTACAATTGTAACCTTGGCTTCTTGTCACTTCTAAAGGAGATAATGTGGTGGACCGTGTACACTCAGTAATGGACCCTGGCACTTAACAACCCTGCTTATGTATACATTTGATGTCAAGACTATTGGCTAAACAGGCCTACTGTCTGACTCTGCTAATTCTACACTATCAATATATACTATCTCTTAGAATCACCCAACCATGCCCAAATAATAGTAGTGAAGATAGTATACTTCAACAATGGCTTGGGGATGATATAATCACTAGTGTAGAAATTACCTCCACGTAAGGAAGGAGTGAACAATTTGCAATCCTAGAATTGTAGTAGCTGTTAACCTAATTTCATGGTGAATTACTTGCCCTCCATGCAAGAGATTCGTTCAAAGATCAGGTAAGAAATATCTGTTCTTTCCTTGTAAAGGGTAGAGAGTCACAAAAGTTTAAAGGAAAGTGCAAACAGAAGAGATGCCTTCACCCATTTATATTTTTGGACCCACCAACCGTTGATATGTGAAAAGAACACATATATGGACAAGAAAATCTGGGGAATGGAGAAATGAAAAGACATCTTATTTTTACAGTATTTTTCAAAAACGGAGTCCCTTTTACTTTTCCGGTGGCTTGATGGCTCCATTTCAGAGTTGCCTATTCTACATGACTAACGGAGTTGACAGTCAACCAGTTGCCACACTTTCTACTAATTGACCTATTAGAATGAATTTGGAAATATAATTGCAGCTCTTTTGGGACTAAAATACTGCTGCTTGCCTATTTATCATGAGTTAAGAAGGCAACTTTATACGCACTGAAATATGAACAGTGATGTTGATAGACCAGTTTGATGTGCCATATGATATTATGGGTCAGAGGTTTCCCATTTGTGATGTACAGGCACATACGCCTTCATGAAACAAGCAGTGACATCACTGAACCGATGATGGGCAGAATTCACAAGGGTTGCTGCAGTCTCTATAGTAGCTGAATGGAGCAGGGAAATCCCCAAACCATCTAAGCATAGCTTAGAAGCAATGTCCATCCCTAAGCTGCAGGTGTTTGGGCAAAGATAAGGTGGATATCAGAAAGTAATATTAACAAGGCTGTCTCTTTTGATGTTGTACTGAGAAGACTAACCTACACCTTTAATCAGATCTAGATTGTGTGAGAGTGTCTTTTTGCGTGTAAGAAGTAAAGAAGCAGTCCACATTTTAATCCAGAAAGAAAGACTCTCCGATCAATCAGTAGTTTAGGAAGCACTGTTCCTAAATTGAATTTTTAAAGTGGAAAGGAAAGCAGTTGACCTTAAATTTAGATGCCTTTCCCTGGTGATAGGGAAAGGGATAAGTTAACATAATAGGACCATAGAATCTTGTACATTCTTGTATGGAATATTAACTTAGACAACAAATTATGCATCAATTCACTGTTAAAACGGCCTTTCTTTATTTGCTATTGAATATGAACTGTGCTTTTTCTCCTTTCATTCAGATCAGCTTATAGTTCTTCACTCAGTGTAAATCAAGGGAGTGAAATGTAGTCATTGACAGCACTTACAATCTGAACAATTTTTACGAAAACTCTCTTATGAAAGGGCTTTATGGTCTATTGAAGCATGCATAGCCATTAGACAAGGCTATAATCTTAACAGTTATAAAGATACCTGTGGAATACACCGTTAAGGATTTGTCCTCTTCTAGAATCTTTAAGGCCAGAAACATAGCAGCCCCACAGCATGAAATAGTCTGTTAGCCCTCTCACGCAGGCAGGAGCAAACAGGGATGCACTAAACATTTTGAATGTGTAACATTCCGGCTTTGAAAAGGCCATTTTGTAGATTCCAAGTGTAAAACAAAACACACATTTCAGAAAATATGTTATTGAGTTTGGAATAGAACTTGCTGCTTTATTCTTAGCATCCAAAAATCCCTGCTGTTTTAAGTGGCATTGAAGTATATCAGATGTTCTGATTGTTTTGATTCTGTTATTCAGTTTGCAATGGTGTCACCTTTAAAACACTTTTTGGTATGCTTGCCCGTATAGTAGCAGATATTGGTCTGGATGCGGTGAAGTTAGAGCGGTGTTGAGAAGAAAGCCATAGGTAAGCACCTAAGATTGGTCATCTCTGACTGTCTATAAATAAATTATTGCTGTAAATTGCAACAAGTTATTGCTGTTTATTTAAAGGATCTTTACTATGGTCTTCAAGACTTGAATTCATCTGGAACTTTTGTGAGAAACTATGAGATATTTTTATATTCGCTTGAACATAAGCAGGGTGCTAAATGAACACAGATGAATTAAGAAGCAGATCATCTCATGAAAAATGCTTACAGTTATTTTGGATGCGGAGTATGGATGGAGAATATAGACATTTATAAGCTAAGGAGAATAGGACAAGAAAATCCTGCTGAAGATGTTACCTAGTCTGGTAACGAAATGTTCAGAAACTCAATTGAAACAAGCTTAGAGAGCAAACCACTACCAACATCTAAAACCTGAGCTGCAAGTATTTTCTATTATTTCAATGCAGAATATAGGCTTAACTTAGTTCTCAATGAATGGTGGTGGTCATTCATTATAGAACATTTGAACTAAAAGATAGACTTATTAAGATTAAAAAAAAACCCTCCCTTCTGTTTAAACCAGTGGTTCTCAACCTTTTCTTTATCACAGACCACCTTTAAATACATTTTGTGTCCACGGACCATGGCCACAGACTCTCAAGTCTTAACTCAAGGTTTAAATCCTAATGTTTCTTCAGGCCTTCACAGACCCCTGTGATGACTTCGCAACCGCCCAGAGTCTATGGACCACAAGTTGAGAACCACTGGTCTAAATTGATATTGAAAATATGGAAATATACAGGTGTAAGAGAGGCAGGGTCTTTTTGTCACTTAAATATAAAGACTCAATTAATTCAATTTCCAGGTTTGAAACAAATACTGGGAGCTTCTATCATTTGCCATTAAGGCATCAAAAAAGTTTATACTATAGGTGTAAAGAGATTATGCAATCTCTAACATGGGGGAGGGTTTGATAGATGGATGCCTATATGCTGTGCACTATATTTATTTTGCAAGTGAGTAATGGAAATATGTGTGTGTGCAGCAATGTTTCATGCACAAGCATTGCTAACATTACTGAATTTGTATAAACATATATTACTAGCATAATGAGGTTTGACTTGTTCATTAAGCTTTGGTACATATTAATTCTCTAATATGGAACTTCAGGCTTCATTTAAAAATGCAATGCTTTTATGTTGGTTTGGGCTGGTCTGTTGAGCTCTGGCAGTTGTACTTATTCTCTGAGTGTTCTTGCTTCTCCTTGTACTGTTAAAAGTATTCATGTTGTTAAGTTTGTTTACCAATCGCTTGGTTACTACTTGTTCCTGATATTACGAAGTAAACCTTCCTTGAAGTAGAGAACTGCTATGCTTGAAGCTCTCAAGCATTTTACATACCCATCCTCTCTGAGCTGGAAGGTGTCAGGAATTCAGGTGTCAGAAATGACCTTGGACCTGTCCTGCCACCTTCAAGGCTGCCAGACTCTCTCATCTTAGTATGTGGCTTACTTGAATTCAACTGTTTCTCTGGGACATCTGAATCCAGGAGTTGGGTTGGTCCGATTCATCCTCATAAAAATATTCTTCCCATAGAAGGAGAGCAGGATTAAAACAAACCGACAGTGAAATATGTTCTAGGCAGGCTTTGATTAAAATGTCATCTGGTCAGAATTTGGAAGGTGGAGATTATAGGAGTCACGCATAATCAGGAATGTGTGCTGCTCGTGTTTCAACACTGAGTTTGGAAATATATATATATATATATTCCCGAGAGATCAGAAGAATGTTGCAAGAAAGATTTTCATGCCATGTAGAGCCATCCCTTTTTTTTTTTAAACCCCTAGTAAATATATTTGGCTGGGTTCTATGTTCTTTGAAGAAAAGTCACTTAAAGCTTCTTTGACTGGATATTAAAGTGGAGCAGATGAATCTAAGTGTAACTATAGGAAATAAATGCATGTAGACCTCAAGTTATAACCTGGATATGATCATCAGTTGTGTCCTCCTCCTCCTCCTCCTCCTCCTCCTCCTCCTCCTCCTCCTCCTCCTCCTCCTCCTCCTCCTCCTCCTCCTCCTCCTTTTCTCTTTCTCTTTCTCTCTCCCTCTCCCTCTCCATTTCCTTTCCATCTACTGTCTTTCAATTTGGATTTTTGTGAGCTTGGTTTTTTTAAAAAATTCTCTCTTATGCTCCACCAGATTTAAGGGCCGGATTGAGAATAGTTTAAACAACTGAAATGTAAGCAACTTGTTATAAACATGCCAGGTGCCTTACGTAACTTTTTAAAATGATGACAATGTTTTTTAGTTTTGTTGTTCTTGTTAAAGTAAAAACTGTCTATAATTTAATTAGAAAGGTCTGGGACAACTACTCATAAATAGATTTAATACTAGTTTAGAATCCAACAGTGTATTTTGTTGTGATTTATTGGGATTGACTGTCTGACAAAGACGCAAAAGATTTGTGCATTCAGAGCAAAATTACTGGCATAAATGGCTGATACATTTACCAATGAAAAATTGTCAGATCATTTTTTCTCTCTTTCCTTCTTGCTTAAAAATAATGACATAATTATTGAACAATGTCTGAACCCTTAAGCAGTAAGTATCCTTAGAGTTGAGAGAGTTGGTTGGTTTTAAACATGTGAATATTACCTATGGATCAAATTCTGGATAATTTGCAATAAATCATCAATATAAGGCCATATATCAAATCCAATTGTTGAACTTTTAAGTAAAACCAAATCCATGCAAAGGACAGTAGAATTTTTAAAAAAATCCACAAAGCAAATGATCTTTGGGTTCCAAATAATTGTTGGAAAAACCGTTTCTTCACTGCTTTCGGAATACAGCTAGTATGAATGCCATCTGGACCTCAGTGAGAAGTTCATGCTAGAGTTTAGTTTGGCCACACCTGTGACCAGACAAATCTGCTTCTGAATTGCTACCCCAGTAATCTTTTAATGGAAATGGGACAACAGATCCTGCTTGGTGGAGAGTGTCCTGATTTTAAATGAAGTATAGTCCAACTCCAAATCCATCCAAAATATATTTATTTGGCTCCAGCTGTTACTTTTCTGGAAGTAAAGTGACAGCACCCACCACCATTTGATCTGGTTTGGTTTCTGATGGCCACAATTTTATACCCATAAGCCTCTTAGGCACTTCTGCATCCAATTGTAAAATTCTTCCAGATGCATTTACCAGCATTAAATAAGGTTGTACAAATAAGGCATCATGCACAAATCATTCCACAAACCTACCTAATAAAACCAAAAATTAAAGGTAACTATACCTTTATGCAGAGCTTCATTTCTGGTAACTACTTGGACAAGTCTATGTGAAACCATGTGAGACCAGGCAAGGGTCTCACATGGTTTGACATAGTTCATTACAGAAAGTAGTAAGTGGATATATGGGTAGTTTTGGAAAGGGAAACCACAAACTGATAAGAAAACTCATAAAGTAGGCTTTGCAATCAAAACAGCACTGCTGTAGAATATCTCTACTCTGCCCACTGGAATAAATGAATGCATTATCTCAGCAAGTCCTGGTATCAGGGGTGAAATCCAGCAGGTTCTGGAGAACCAGTATCGGAAATTTTGAGCAGTTCAGAGAACCGGCAAATACCACCTCTAGCTGGCCCCAGGGTGGGGTGGGAATGGAGATTTTGTAATATCCTTCCCCCAGGAGTGGGGTGGGACTGGCGATTTAGCAGTATCCTTCCCCTGGATTGGGGTGGGAATGGAGATTTTGCAGTATCCTTCCCCTGCCACGCCCACCAAGCCATGCCCACCAAGCCACATCATGCCTACCAAGCCACGCCCACAGAACCGGTAGTAAAAAAAAATTGGATTTCACCACTGCCTGGTATATCACTATAGTCAACGCCTATGCTTCAACTCTCATGAGATGAAGACAACAGAGCTTTCTATGACGACCTGGACCAAATCATTTGAACAACCTCCATCAGCAACAAGCTTGCCATTCTGAGTGACTTCAGTGCTAAGGCAGGTATAGTGACAACTGGAATGGAATTCCTGATGGGAAAACTAAATAGCAACAGCCTGCCAATCTGCCAAGCACAACCTGTTCATCACTAATACAATGATCAGACTTGCAAACCAGTACAAAACAACCTGGATGCATCTCATTTACCATCACTGGCACCTACCTGACTATGTTACAATATGTCAATGTGAACTTAAAGACATCACCATCATTTGCGCCATATGAAGTGCTGAGCACTAGACGGATCGCAAGCTGGTCTGGTCAGTCTTGAGCCTACATATAGACCATTTACATCATAAGCAAGAGGACTACCAGAAAGTCATTCAACACCAGCAGACTATCAGACGCAGCAAAATCCAGCACTTCCAAGATGTACCTAATGAAAAACTCACGGGTAATTCATTGCTTGTAGCAACCTGTTTAAAAAGGTGGATGCAGTTTAAAGATGTCATCACACCGATTGCAATAACTATACATGAACTGAAAACCTGGGTGCATCAAGACTGGTTTTGACGAAAACCACAAAACTCAAGCACAAGAACTCAAAAAAAGCAACAGGGCAAGATAGCATTTGTGCTGAGATCTACACCAGGTATTGCTTCTTGTCCTGCTTTCAGGTGCTTTGTAGAATAAGTTGACCCCCCTCTTCTTTGTGGCAGCCCCTTAAATATTGGAACACTTCTATCACGTCACTCCTAGCCCTTCTTTTCATTAAACTGGACATACCCTATTCCTGCAACCATTCCTCATGGGTTTTATTCTCCAGTCCCCTAACCAAGGGAATCAGCGTTGTTGGAAGACACTTCCATTATACAACTCTCCCTCAAAGAAGTATAAATTATTGGAGGGACAATCCTTCAAACCTGAAATGTTACAATAATGTAAAGTGCTAACATCAAAATCTACAATGAGACACAATGATTATATTTATAAAACAACAAAAGAACAAAGGATTTCATATTTATGCATTTCTGTTCTATTCTTTGGTGCACCAACAGAAATGCTTTCTAATATTTGTCGATAATATTGATCAGATAGAAAGAGCTTCCCTTATCTTGTTTTGTTGTTTCATGGGGGAAAAAAAAATGCAACTTTGCGTTAAAAAGATGCTACAAAGCACTTTCTTTCCTTTCCTTTTTATGTTTGAAAGAGAAATACAGCCTACCAGTTTTGGCACAATATTATATTGAATATAGCTGGCTAGACAGGAACTAATGCATTTTCATTAAGCCATTGATTTTAAAAAATGAATTCATAGTGGATATTCTTAAGTGCTAAAGCGTAGCCATTTTCTTTTTAACGTGGGATTAGCGTAAATAATTAGTTCTAGAGTAGCTCCAGCTACTACAGTGGGATTAATTTGGATGAAGTTGCTATGGAATCACATTCACTGGCTTTTAATTTGTAATCCTATCACATCTCTGAATCCCTCTGATCCAGTACCCATTCACATAAACAGCACTGAACTGGTCATACTAGAACTGGTTTTTGCTGTAGGCCTGTTTTGTGAATATGGTTTACCAAGTCAAAAACACTTCAGAATTTCACAGTGCATTTAAAAAAAAACACCTCTGCTGAAAACATCTTTGGGAATTTTTCACCAATCACTTTCATTTCAGAGTAATTTGCTCTTCATTTATTTCTTTATTTACTGTTGTAAAGAATTTGATGATGAGGCTTAAAGGGAAAAAAATTCAGTGACATTTCCATGGGTTGAAAGTAGACTAATGGAATTTAACATAGTGCGGGGTGTGTGTGTGTGTCAAACTCGCAGCATCACGCGAAGTATCATGATTTCCCCCCCTTCGCTAACCCGGAGGTGGGTGTGGCCAGTGTGTGATGCATCCAGCCCGCGGACTGCGAGTTTGACACCCCTGCCTTAGTGGGAAACCGAGATCCATCAATGTTCTGTTGCTCTGCAAGGGCCTCTCTACCTGTTTTCAGCTTCCTGGTTTCAATTAAATTCCAAGCGAAAATGAATGGGGTGGTGGTGGTGTTACGGATTTCCTCCTATGGGACCAGGAAGCACATGCAACTGGGAGAGGCACAGTGGGGAGGTAGAAAAGAAGAAACAACCATAGAAATAACAGAAGGCTCAGCCTTGTAACACACAAAAAAGGAAAGATCCAAACCACCAGCAAAATAGATTTTTAAACAATTCTGAAGCATCCTAAGAATAAAGCTAAAGCCAAACAGCATAGAAGACACTTTTATACAGAGAAAAAAAAAAGCTTTCAAGGAATTAGAGGAAAAATTTTGGCATGGTATTAGAAATAGCAGTACTACATTATTAAAATAGTAATAAGGAAAAGAAATAATGTAGATTTAAAAGGTGCTAACAGGAGCCGGTTTGGTGTACTGGTGAAGGCACCAGGTTAGAAAACCAGGAAATGGTAAGTTCTAGTCCTGCTTTAGGCACAAAACCAGCTTCAGGGGTATCCAACCTTGGCAACTTTAAGACTTGTGGATTTCAACTCCCAGAGTTCCTCAACTGACGAACTCTAGTATTATTTATTTTATTTTATTTTATTTTATTTTATTTTATTTTATTTTATTTTATTTTATTTTATTTTATTTTATTTTATTTTATTTTATTTTATTTTATTTTATTTTATTTTATTATTCATATTTCTATGCCGCCCACTCTCCGAGGACTCTGGGTGGCTTACACCAAAGACAGTATACTAAATAGCATATTGCCCCCAACAATCTGGATCCTCATTTTAGCCACCTCGGAAGGATGGAAGGCTGAGTCAACCTTGAGCCGGTGAGAATTCGATCCGCTGATCTGCTGAACTAGCAGTCAGCTGAAGTAGCTGCAGTACTGCACTCTAACCACTGCGCCACCTCGGCTCTTAGTAGTTAAACTCTTAAACTCCTATTCTGGGAGTTGAAATCCACAACTCTTAAAATTGTCAAGGTTGGAGACCCCTAAACTAGGTGACCTTGGGCCAATCTCTTCTCAACCTTAGGAAGCATGCAATGGCAAATCACTTCTGAAGTCTTTCCAAGGGTCTTGTCCAAGCAGTTGCCAGGAGTCGGGACCAACTCAATGGCTCCAAAAAACAAAACAAAACAAAAATCCAGCAGCACTGAAGAACTGTTTGCGTCACATAATACCAACTAATTTAACCCAAATTTAAGTTACACTTCAACCAGCCTCTTCTGTTTGTTCAATCAAGATGTAAATCAGGAATTGAACATCATCTGGAATAGAACATGACTGAATCGCAAGAATAAGATATTGGTAGCAGTAATCTCAGTAAAGCATGAGGGCACCCTAATGATGTGTGTTGGGGTCATCATGTAAATATTATTCCATACTTACGTAAGTACATAACTCACAGCGTTAGTATCATGATGTTATTCAGAGGTCTTTCTATTCTTCTTGTTATTTCTGAGGATCTCTGTGTCTCTTTGGTGACCCTGGATCATACACTTTAAATTGAAGTAAAATAAAACTTGTGGGAGGAGATGGGATGTATTTCCAGCAATAATTAGAAACTGTTATTTGTCTCTTGATTATTATTCTAGAACTGAATATCTCTGCCTGTTATGGGAGTGCTCCACAAGGAAAAAAAAATGACTTGTTACAGATTTTAGGCCTTCTAACTATTCCAGGAACAATGGCTACATTATGCTTTAGGCCTTTTCAGTTTACGTAATTAACATTTATAACAGCATTGTAATATTTAATCCCGTTTTGTGCAAAGGAGTTTTCACACCGGTGACTGATTCAATATGGAGCAGAGCATTATATGAAAAGCTCCATCGAAAGCTCAGAGAGAGAAAGAGAGAATGTGTGTAAACACAGAGGACGGTGTACTGACAATTCAGTTTTGCATCCTTCGAAATACAATGCATGAAGAATTGCAGCCTATTTGAGAGCCAAATCTTTCTACTCCTAGCCAGATTTTAGCTAAAGCGCTGAATACCAGGCATCATTATGATTAATTGTGGGTAATGAGTGTTTTATGAATCTCAGAAAGAGAAGCATTTGTTTCTTGGGTCTTCCAACGACTGACTGTTGTTTTGGTTTTAAAGCTTTAACTAAACAAAGCCAAAGAGATTATGAACACCCCCTAGATTTGTTCTCTCTTCTACTGGAGAACAATCCTTATTAAGACTGCTGGATTATTTCCTACTATTGTGTGCATATCTTTGCTGGCTTCTTTACATGCATGAGCAATGAAAGCTGAATTTAAACCACCATTGCACTGGAAGAGTTTATAGGTTCTTTTTCTTTGCAGTAGCAAAATTTAGAAATACTAAATGGCAATGGCTTTATTTATGGATATTAATTTCTACCAGTCTTTCCCCAAGCCAGTCTGTCCATATGTGATAGGCTTTTGGCCTTAACACCCTTAACCCTCAGCTAGAATGGCCTTTGGCTGGGGATTTAGGGAGCTGAAGTACACAAGTCACTTGTTTTATATAGCTCCCTGCGCTTTATCTCAGGCTACGGTGTGATAATATTATTCTCTCTTCTGTCACAAGATAAAACAGCTGGGATTAGGTATGATTCTTCAGCCATGTTTTTAATTACCTACATTTATGCATTATTTTGCACCATCCTGTTTCTGTAACATTTAATGTATGGAAAGGCAAGACCCTAATCTATATACATTCATTTTTTTTCCTCCTTCTTTTCTTAAAATCAACAGGCTGTCTTTTATGTATACAACTATCTTTTGAAGTAGGTTGGACTGAGACACAAGGATTTGCCTAAATAAACTGACCAGAAGAGGATTTGAATCAGGATCTTCTCAGTGATATTTGTATCATAACTCTCTTGCACTTTTTAAAAATGCTTTCTATGGATCTGTCCCTGATGCCATTTTAGTGAAACCTGAACTAATACTCATGATTATGAAAATTACTGTACCTAACACGTATTAACCTGATATGAAATATGAGTTTTCCTGTTCCCTTTGGCTATGAATCCAGATGGAAACATCTGGTTTTGAATATTCAAATGGCAATTAAAGAAAGATAGCTAAATGATTATTGCAGGGGGAAAAAAGAGTAGATTTCTGGATCAGAACTAATAAATATGTGGATCAGGTCTGGGAAATAAACAGAGAGGAAATTCTATTAGTAACAGTAGTAGTACTAGTAGTGTTCCAGCAGTACCTTTACTTATGCAAATTCAAAATGGCTTTTGAAGGTGGATCCCTTCGTATTTCTTTATATAGAGAGGCTCTTATTTTGAAGAATATCTCCCCTATTTGGGAGCATGATAACACCATATGTAGAAAGGATCATTTCCATTTTTTTAAAAAAAAATTGCTTTGAAAAGATTCACTGTATTTTAGATAGAGACAACTGTTCTCAAGAGCACTTTATTTCTGAGAGTTTGATCTGTGATTATATCTTTGATGCTGCCACAGAATCTTAACATTTTAGGGGATGGAGTTTATTAAAAGGAAGGCAAGATTTTCCGAGGGCGATTCCACCAGTTATGTCAGAGGACCTGATGTCAATTGTTCAAAATAGCCAGTTCCAGCAGGCTACAAATGGGTCAGAAGCGGTCTTTGCTGTTGATCTCCTCCTATCCTCTCATTTTTTTTGTTAAAAGAGAGAGAGAGAGAGAGAGAGAGAGAGAGAGAGAGAGAGAGAGAGAGAGAGAGAGAGAGAGAGAGAGAGAGAGAGAGAAAGATTGATTCTTATTGAATTACCTCCCTAATTTGAAGATGAATTGGGAAACCAGAAAGGCAATGAATCCATGGCCCTTCTAAGAAAATCCCCAGACAACCTCATCACACTTCCTTTTCTGTCTTTCTGATAATAAAAAGAAGCAGATTTTGAAGTTGACGGATGAGGGGGGAGAAGATGGGAGGGAATTTCCCCTCCAAGGTCAGAGCCTTATCTTCCTTGAAAAGTCCTTAGAATATTTAGCCATGTCTAGTTTTGGGTTGTGTTTGTGACCAGCTTCTGCACTCTTACTTCCCAGACCACTAATTGCAGCTGATCCACATGAACCTTAAAACAAAAGAAGGATTTCTAGATCACTGAGAGGTAGCATGAGTTCTTGATACACTTGTGACCTGCTGTTTCTCTTTTTGTTACAAGAATAATAGAATAGAATAGAATAGAATAGAATAGAATAGAATAGAATAGAACAGAACAGAACAGAACAGAACAGAACAGAACAGAACAGAATAGAAAACTTCGTTGGTCAAGTGTGATGAGACACACAAGGAATTTGTCTCTGGTACAGAAGCACTAGGTGTGCTTGCCATATCTTTCTGTAGTTTATAAGCTGGAAGAGGATATTCTTACTCACCAGGCCTGCCAACCTTTGAAGAACCTCACAAAAGGAATGTCTTCTTTCCCCTCCACTTGAAGACCAGTTCACATGTTCCAAGCAAAATGTTGAATTAATCTTGCACATATGCAGGATTTATTATCACCCTGACCACCATATATATTGCCTTTGCATTAGACCAAGGGTACCAGACTTATCCTTGGTCAAGGACCGTACCTCCCCATAAGGTAATATGAAGTGGTCTCTTCCTTTTGATAGAATCACACCAAGTATTGGCACCCACAAGCTTAGATCACAGCACATCACAAAAGATGGGCTAAAAAAGAAATAATAATCAGGAAACCCTTCTCGGGGCACATTTAAGAATAAATAATATAAATCTTACATTGGCCTGAATCTGTAACTACTACCAAGAGGGGTGACTTCTAGGAAGGTTAATGGAAAGTATAAATTGTACCTTGCTAAAACTCTTCAGACTGTAGAAAGATTGTGCTCTATTGGAAAATGGCACTATCCTTTTGTGCCAGAAGGTGGTGCAAAATCACCATTCATTTCAGCGACAGAAATGATGCGGCCTCTGAATTTACTGTGGCAGGCTTGAAAAGTGAGGTGAGGTGGAAGGAGGGGACACACTAAACATAGTAAGTTTGAACTTTCATTTTTCTTTTATGGAAACTCAAAAAATCGAACAAATATCCTGAGAAGAAAAAGTGAAGAGTTAGAGTGTTCAGTGAAGAAGAAATGTCTCTGTGGGAATGATGTCACTTGAGTGTGAGAAAATAAGTGCAAAGGCCATTATTAACAAATTGAAGACATTAACCAATTGAAGACATTATCTTAATGTGTTTTGTGGATTAAAAAGGGGTTTATTATTTGTATATGACAAGGTTTAACCAACACGGTTTTCTGCTTTCTCTCAGTAATTTTGTTTTATTTAAAAATGTACAATGGAAAGGGTAGCTTTAAAAAAACCTACATGGAATCATAATGTAGCCACACTTTCTGAGATTCTGATATGGCAAACAGTGTTAAAATCTACAGTAATATGGTCTTACTAGCAGAATCGGATATTGGAACACGTTGATAAAATAATTCCTGTGAATTGTCTGAAAAAAATCGAAACTGTTTTATAAATGCATACGCTTCTATTCCTTGCTCAAGTCTAGATACAACTACAGCAATAAAATGAGAAACCTCTTTTATATCTGAGAAATATCCTAAAAACAACATTTTTACAAAAGCCCATCAAATATTTGTTCAATTAGGGTTTAAATTTGCAACATTTCATCAATCTCAGAAATGAAACGGAAGTTACAACCAATTCTGTTAACTAAGATTGCTGCTGTTCTACTTTTAAAACTTTTACAAGTTCATAAAACATAATTTTTCTTTTTAAATAAGGAAAATTTACTTCAATATAGGCAGTGATTAAAGATAATGCAACAAATGATTATGGTTATAAAATGTGAATGGAACATTAAGGAATATTTAGTACTTTAAATTTATGGTTGTGGTTTTAATAACATTGTCTGAATAATATTTCACAGTCTGCATCCTTAATTTCTGAGTAAGAAACAAGAAATCTTTTATAATTTGCCAAAGATTTAATGTTGAACAATATATTTCTGTATTTCTTTTTTATTCATTACAATGCATTTATTATATTTCACAAATATTTTAGTTCAATGTTTTTTTTTAAAATGATATAACATATAGCTTTCTAGGACAAACATATCATGTTATTTTTTTAGAACATAATGTAGAAAAGATAAAAAACAGAACTACTTAGAACACATAATAATAAAGAACTATATTTAAGTCACTGTACTATGTGAACATGGAATTTTACTTTGCATCTTTCTTGAAGAGGTAATGCAAAATATTTATTTGAGAAGAATGAGCAAAGAAGAAAAAGTTAAATATACAAAACCTAAGAATTAGTAAATAACAATATGGATAGGTGAAATATATTTCAGAAATGATAATACACTTAAATGAGCAGAGCACTAACTTGATAAAAACAAGAATCATCTATTAACACTAATAATATTTTACAAATGCCCCACTATCTGTTCCATTATTTGTTTCTTAATGAGATCCATGGGAAGAAGTGGTACAAATAAGCAACAGTTTTAAGAAAATACTGATTTCCTTCCTGTTTTTAAAGGTTTATCATCCTAGTTCCATTGAAATCAATTGATCAAAACTAGGTTTCTTATACCAATTGAATTTTACTTTTAAAGACACAAATTCAAATACTTTCTTATACGCTTGTCAATGTAACTTTCTACTTATTTTTAATACACTAAAATGCAAATATACTTTTTATATCCAAATCCAAAAGTTCTGGGTCCCATATGAATATTTGATCAAAATAAATAACAGTACATGGGAATTAACTTTTAAAAGTGGTTTGAACGAGGACCCTGAAATGTCTACCTTCTATGCAATACAATATATAATAAAGTGAAAAAGAAGCAGGTTTCACTTTTTAATAAACCAGTGTGGAAAACAGTTGTCTCTATAATCTGGAATTTCACATTTTACCAAAATAACATAATCTTCTTTGAAACCTGCTCAATATGGATTCAGCAGATACCGTATGGAAGGCTGTTGTTGTTATTATTATTAATATCCCTGTGGCACTTCTATAGCTACATTTGTGCACTTTTGAGTAAGTCTTTGCTCTAGGAGTTTTAGTTCACTATGTTAATATCCTCAATGTTAAAGTATTGATAAGCAGAAACTAAGAATTCAAATCAGGAGATCAAATGACCAAATTACTTTTATTATTATAATACCTAGATATATCATCATCATTTTTTTATTTTTTTTTGCTATTTGGAAAAATGCAATTGTTACTTTTGTTTTGACCACACCAGTTGCTTAAGCGACTGGATCTCCAAGAAAGAGAGAGAGAGAGAGGGAGAGAGAGAGAGAGAGAGAAAACACGGCTCCAAGACAGCCAACTACATTTGATCCTTCCAACCACTGCAGCAAGAAATCTGTCACTGCTCCCAAGCAAAACAAAAGCAAATCTAAAACAGAAAGGCTATTATTTATAGCCATCAAGATACAGTATGGCACCATATGGTGGGATTTATCAAATTCTTTCCTTTCTCATGCAGGGCAAATAGGGCCGCATACAATTCCCTTCTCCTTTCGTTTACACCAGGGACCCCAAACCTGCTCATCTTACCCAGAGATTCGCATTCCTAACTTCAGGAGGAGTCCTTGAGGGGAAGACAAAATAGATGTTTAACCCTAAGATCTCCCCCCCCCTCAACTTACTCTTGCTCAGCCATATATGAGTGTCAACTTCTGTGCACTCCAAATACTTCTAAATGAATTACTAATAGTCAGTTTGGGGCTCGATCCCTACCCCCACCCTGTGGTTGTTGTCAAAACATTACTCTAGTCTAGTCCTTGGAAGCTGTGTGTTTCAGGGGTGACATTTACCGGGTGTAAGGGTTCTGTAAGGTTAAGAAGCATCAAACCTATAATAGCCTCACTTCCTCTTCATTTTGTTTCTCTTTGTGCGGTGGACGAGGGCAAGGAAGGTCTGCCAATCACCAGCACTTCTTTTTCTTGTTCCATAAAGACTAGGTAGTCACAGCAACAGTGCGGTGACAGCTTGGTATCCATTTAAAACCCCGGGGGGTCCTAATAGGATTGAGGCAAAGATCAAGTGAATGGTTTCCTATCGGAGATTCGTAATAACTCTGCACCGTTCGCATAGCCATGACAATATTGGCTGTTATGAGGTGGCTTTCTCACCAGAGAAAAGACCTGCCTTGTAGCACAGAAGGCTGTATTTGGGGAAAGGAGGGGTGTGTGTGTGTGTGTGTGTTTGTGTGTGTGTGGGGAGAAAAAGAAACAAAACAACACAAAACACAATCAAACACCCGGCCAGGATAAACTGATTTTGGTCTCCTGCACCCCCAACACATACACACACACACACAAACACACACAACGTCTGAATGTGTCATTTCCTTTCATTAATTCATTCATTTGACCAGATCAAAGTCAATACTCTGTTTATGGAGAACAAAGGAGCTCCCTCTTTGGTATTCTGCTGCCGACCCTATCAGATTCCGAAGTTTGCTCGTCTTTCTGAAATCTGGCAGCAGGGGCAGGATCCGCTGCCTCTACCCTGGGCAAGTGACTCAAGCAAAACGACCAGATAATTTCGACACAAAACAAAATTTTACCATGATAAAGGAAGGGTGGGGGGGGGGGGGCGACTGGATGTTGTTATGAATCGGAGGAGGGAGGGGAGGATTAAGGGGACGAGAATGTTTTGCTCCAGACTGAAGTTAAGAATGAGCTGATCTGAGTAAATTTCTGATACACAGGAGGAAAATAGAGCTGATTAAAAACAAGGAAGGAAAGTAGAATCGAGCATGGGAAAATAAGTAAGGAAGCTTCAGAATGAATGACTGGTTAAACGTATACGCTAGCCACTTTTGAACCCTCTTTTTTACACTATAACATGAGGTTGCTAAAAAAACACAATGTTCAACTTCTCTGTTGTGGGGGGGGGGAGGGGGGAGGGGTAGGAGCCTCCTAATGCTTGGAGGTTTGCCAGAATACATCTTGCATGGCTTTCGGAGTGCCTGTATAATATTTTGATTTGGAAAGACATTTGGTGGTTGAGGCTAGTTCAATTTTTAATTAAAATTGTTATTATTACTAATCTGGTTGGGTGATTGTGATTAGAATGTTGTTTATGACTATGAGCTACTTGAATGTTGGATGATACATTACACACACACGAAGACAATCTTTTTAATAACATGAGACTGAGCTTATGTAAGCTTATTCATTTATAACCAACTATATAAATTTATTTATTTATGCTAATTAACACTTCTAGTTTACCCCTATTTTATGTGTTAGAGGACAAGGAGAAGGATTCTGTAACACAGAGGCACACAGATGTGTGCGTGTACTTGATTGTGTGTGTGTGTATGTGTACACATATACATATGCATACACGTGTGCACGTGTATACACACACAACTTAAACTACAGCCCACTTCCCAATTGAGTTAGGCTATTTACCAAAAGCCAAGGCAAATCAGAAAGTCTGAGAAAAAAAAGGAAAATAATGTCACTATTAAAGCAAAAGTATCAAGAGTTTGCCCTAGTATTATAATCCTGCTGGCATAAGACTGTATTATTTCCCAGAGCATGTAATTGGCTGGACTTGGGAATGATCTTTTTGATTTGCTTTTGTTTTGTTTTGGTAAAAAGAGTAAGAAATAGGTCCAACAACTTTTATATAAGATCAGAAAATCATCAGGAAAGCAGTGTAGATCAAATCCTTAGCAGCTAACTCAATACACATTTAGAAGCATTAAAACATGCTAGACATAATCATATATAATTTTTTAAATTTTGCAAAGCAGTTGAAAGCTTTTTTAAAAACTGTGCAAACTATGTCCTGTATAGGTAAGAGCAGGCAGAAAAATACATATATTCAGAAAAAAGGCTTGGTAGGAGAAATCTACAAGAACATATGCATGTGGGATGTGTGTGTTTAATTAAAAAAAGAGAGAAATTTGATATCCTTAGGTCCAGGAAAGAAGCATTTCTGCTATTACTTTTTAAATCAATCTGATGAAAAGGTTGTAATATACATTAATTAGTTTAATCTTTAAAGATTGATTTTAATCTTTACAGTTATTTAAAGGTTACAATACTATACCTAGTGGCAAGCAGTAAGCTTTATTGAATTCAGCTGAACATCTTTCCATTAGAATTATACCATTATATTCAGGTAGCCTAAGAAATTGCAAAAAGAATATTTAATTCATTTAAGCATTAAACTACGGTGGGCAAAGTATTCCTAATTTTCTCTTTTCCTTTTCTAACTTTTAACTTTTTCAATGGGGGTGACATCAGCAACATGTTCCAAAAGTATTTTTTCCAAAAGGCAACTGGACTGTTTCCCCCCCAACCCCCAAAGGAAAAAAACCAAGAAAGTCTAGTTCTTATTCGGAAAAAAACATGTTTGAAACAACTGTGACCTGTATGATTGAGAATCTCCATAAACATCAGCAACATGCATCTAGTGTGAATGGTAGTATCACACGAGACTTGTTACTTTTATTGTCTGATATGCATTGTATAGATATGCACTGAATTAGAAGTTTCCCAAATCCCTTGCTAAGAAAATTCACCAGCTATAGACAAGACTAAGATTACTCAATAGAGCCACGGTTCTACTTATGTGACTTATAAAAGGAATCTCCCTAATTTTTAATGTGAGATAATATTCCATTGTACATGGTCCAGCTGTCCTGTATTGGTGCAGCATGGACACCCTAGAACTTCATTACAGCATGTGAAAAAGTGCCCAGAAGATCAAGGTCAACATGGAATCCTAACACATATATTAAGTTGTAACCTTCCTATGTTCTACCACTAACCACCAGATCAATTTTTCTGTCTTTTATTTCTAGTTTCTGGCTAGTATGTCTTGTGGTTAAAATTAGGTAAATTCCCTTTTCCCTCATACCTCAAGTTGTTTCATCATGCAAACAACTGCTTTATACCAGACTAGAGATTTGAAATGATAGATAAAAGTCAGGCCTCTTGTGCTCCAATAATAATTGCATAATAGCTGGGAAATATATAGACCGCGGCCATTTTAGTGATCACTTTCAGTCTGCTGTTGCACAATTTTATTATACAATTTATGGAACAATGACATGCCAGGTTCAACTGATAGACAAAGAGTGGACTTATAAACGATCCTGTGTTCTGTTGGTCATAAATAAGCACATTAATTATATTGCTACTCATAATTAAGCTAGATGAAAGTTGGAATCTTCCTAACATTTCAGCCTATATAAATAAAAATGGTGTAAAAACAAATAAGATACAAATAAATAAAATCCTAAAGATCAAATTCTCCAAGCGTGTATCTAACTACATGATGAATACAATAAATAGTAAGCTTTTCACTTTGGATGATGGAGCCTTCTGAATTACATTGCCAGATATTCTAGCATTCAGATTTTAGGAATGACAGGGAAAAAAAAATATTTTTATGACCTTCTGCTCCTTTATTTTTTTCCAGTTTTCTTCCTCATGCTTTGTTTCATCTTTTGTCTTAGCAGAACCATGATATGAAGAGACAAAGAGTTGTGTTTGGATCAGTTGGCAGGTTCACACTTCAAAAAGGAATTATCCTGTACCTTTGGGATTTTTTTAGAATTGAATAATAGAATTTTGGGGTGTTTTTTTGTCTCTGTTGTTCTCTGGCAAATGAACAACCACTTAATAGCCTTTTGGGGAGTAAACGAATAGTTTTCATATGCAACAAAACTAGTGACTTGAATTAACAAAACCTTATATGGGCATCTGACAATCATATTTCATGTCCAGGGCACTGTCCATTTCTGACATGTAAGATAAAATTGGATATCACCCTTGCAGTGTATTGTTATATATGTTTCTTTAGAATGTAGATCCCAGTGACTTATTTCCATATCAGTATGCACAAACATACAACAGAAATGAGCAAAGAGAGGCAAAAAGGATTTTTTTTCCATAAGAGGAAAGGAGCAAAAGTGAAGAAGCAGTGAAGGTAATTTAAGCAAGTATAACTGGCTAATAAAAATCCAGACATTGAAATATACAAATTTTAAGAGAAGAGGAGATACAGAATTAATCAAATATATTCTACCCCAAAAGCAATTTTATATAGAATCTTTATACACAACACATAGGTATTTCAGGATGGTCTTCCATCACTATATTAATTAAGCCACAATGAAGAATACATGCTCTGATCTCCTTAATAATTAAATAATGGTATGTATATAGCTCATTAGCCCCAGCCAGCCCCAGATAGTTGGTTTTCTTCCAAAGCTCTACGGAAGTATCTTTCAAAGCTGTAAACATCCAAGTTTCCCATTTGTAACTAAAGAAATAAAACATACTCCTCTATACTTTTATGGTGTGAGGGTTGCTCACAATTACTCATTCCTTGGTTATTTACTGTTTGGACTGCTTCAGTGCATTCTATGTAAGCCTGCTCTTGAAGACCACCTGGAAGCCACAACTGGTCCAAGAAGTAGTGGTGCACAGTGATGGGGTCCCTAGATTTATCCATGCTACATCTCTATTGGGTAAGCTGCACTGGGTCCTGGTTTCTTTCTGGATGCAAATCAAGGTGTTGTTATTACTTTTAGAAGCCCTATATAGCAATAGCACTAGCACTTAGACTTATATACACCACTTCATAGTGCTTCACACTATGTGCTCTCTAAATTGCTTACACATTCAGCATATTGCCCGCAATAAACTGAGTCCTCATTTTATCGACCTCAGAAGGATGGAAGGCTGAGTCAAGCTTGAGCCTGGTGAGATTTGAACTGCCAAATTGCAGTCAGCCAGCCGTCAGCAGAAGTAGCTTGCAGTATTGCAGTCTAACCACTGTGCTACCATGGCTATATGGCACAGGGCTAGAGACAAGCTGTTTTTAAGTACATCTACCTGTCTTACCAGAATAGATAGGGTGGACATGCTCCTTAAGGATCCCTTCCCTTAAAGATTGCCATCTTATGGAATCTAGGAAAAGTGCCTTTTCTGTCCCATGGAACATTCTTCTTTTACTCTCCCAGTCTTCCCAAAAGCACTTAAGAGCTGTTTTTTCCTCATAAACCCTGGGATAGGGTGAGAGTTTTTGTAAAGCTTGTTCAAGTTTATTATGGTGCCAGATATTTACTATTTTTCATTTAAATAGATATATGTTAGTTAGTTATATTAGATTAACTGTTAGTTGGAAGCCACCAATATATATATACCAAATTTATATTTGCTGATAAAGAAATAAAGGGAGACCAGTATAGATCTATTTCAAGCCTTTTAGCTCTCATCAGCTAGCCATACCCTTACTCGGATTTGAACTTGGGCTGCTTGCATGTTAGGCAGTTGTTTTACCCTCTGAGCCACAAGTTCTCCTCCCTTTATCAGCTTGAGCCAGGGGAGAGTTAAATGTTTTTCTGTCGAAACACCTGGTCTACCCCAATATGGGAGGGAGCATACTGCTTCCCTTTCACCTTTCAGCTCCAATTCAGGAGCCCTCAAGCAGTCGCATTCACGACAAACCATTTTATACCAAATTTATATTTGCTGATAAAGAAATAAAGGGAGACTAGTGTAGATCTATTTCTCCCAGTGTTCTTGGCTCAAATTTTCCAGAACACCCTTTCCAACTAGGCGGCATCAAAGACCAAAAAGCATGGGATGGTTTTCCACCACTTGTGTTTGGCAGAAGGGACAGCAAAATACTGTATGTCATAAAATCTTGGAGTAGGCTTAAACCTGCAGTAAAGTTTTAGAGAAAAGAAGGGAAAAAAAGAGATATTAAAATGCAAAATATCTATGGAGATTCTCAACCATCCAGGTCATGGTTGTCCCAAAGGTGCTTGTTCCAAAAGGCAACTGGATTTTCTTTTTTTTTTTTTCTTTTCTTTGAGAACGTTTTGCTTCTCATCCAAGATGCATCGGAACTGAAGACATTCTTGAATGAGAAGTGAAACATTGTCAAAGAAAAAAACCAAGAAAGTCCAATTGCCTTTTGGAAAAAGCACCATTGGGACATTAAAATGCAAAGTCATGGTGCGTCCTTTCCCCATCTCTGTGTGTAGCCAATATAATACTTTCTGGATACCACTTGTATTTTTGATTTTTCATCATCATTGCTTGCCTAACTCTGTTCTTGATATTTTATCTTTTAGAATTCAGCAAACTAGGCTCTTATACTGTCTAGTATGCAAGTTGAATTGAAAGTACGAATTAGAGCCATTAAGGGCCAAGAACTATAATAGTGTGACCAACTTGGCACTGATCATAAATGGTTTCTATTGATTGGACTTTTAGTAATTTTTCTGTGGACAGATATAATGATTTTCAGCAATGGGAAGCTGGATTCATATTGTAAGCATAGCACAGTGGCAAGTTGCATATTTATACCGTGTTTCCCCAAAAATAAGACCCTGTTTTATATTTTTTTGAACCCTGAAATAAGCGCTTAGCCTTATTGCCATGCGCTCAAAAGCCTGATTGGGCTTATTATCAGGGGATGACTTATTTTGGGGAAAACAGGGTAGAGAGGAAGTAAAAAAAATCTCTTTGAACATTTGTGCATGTTAAAGGCTATATTGGTAGTTTGTTTTATTACTCAGTAGCCCTTTTTTTTGAAAAAAAATTGGTTTAGAACAATCCAAACTCTGTTTAAAATATTAGGTTTTGGAGCTATTAATAAAACATGCATTCAAGGTTGAACGTCAGCAGTCTTGGGAACAGTATTGTACAGTATTGTATAATACTTCTGAAATGTCAGAATATTGGTGTGTATCAGTAGAGAAAAAAAGGAAATAGAAATGGAATACAAACACTTTCTGAACTCTCTGAGTTTTAATCTTTTTGGTCTCCGCTTCCAGTTAATATGTTGGAGATGAGATTTGCCCTTTCTCACCCTTCTAACTCATTAGTGGTCTTTAAATCCAACTATATGAGCACCACACAAAATGCCTTGATACCTGAGTTTCATTTGACTCAGAATTCAATCTGCAAAAACCAAAGCATAAGTCCCTAACCTCCTTGACAGTGTGGGTGTGAGGGGGGGGAGAGGAGAGGGAGAGGGAGAGGGAGAGGGAGAGGGAGAGGGAGAGGGAGAGAGAGAGAGAGAGAGAGAGAGAGAGAGAGAGAGAGAGAGAGATTTTGGAGTAGTGGTTAATGAACCAGACTAGAAATCAGGAGATCATGAGTTGATGAATTGTTTGGCTGGTTACCCACTCTTAACCCTAAGAAAGAGGGAAGGGCAAACCACTTCTGAAATATTCCCAAGAAAACTGCAGGGACTTGTCCACATCAAGGAAGCAATGTTTTATACACATTAACTCCTAAGAACCAATGTTTTACACAGACACTCAGACACACACATACACTTCCCTCCCTCTCTCTCTCTCTCCCTCCATCCCCCCCCTCTCTCTTTCTCTCCCTCCTCTATGGACTTTTTATATCACCATGTTTTTTCTGGTTTCAGGTGGCATATAAATATAGTAGTCTAAGGATAAATCAATCTTAACATGCTTAGCACTTTTTAACTGTATCTCCATCCAAACACCCCCCCTCCCAAAAACCAGTGGAAATTCTCAAATATACATTCCTGTACTCATATTTTTCTGTATCTGCTGAATCCGCTGGCCCAGGTATTATTGTACTGTTCTTTCTAAAGGGACGTCTGAGACTCCCTTCAAGAATTCTTCTAAGCAACTCCTCCAGCAAACCAAATGTTATCTTTTTCCTGCACTCAAGCTTGATGAGATGGAAATGGACACTTGGCAGAGCACAGGCACGCCTGCCCCATTTAAAAGCCCAGAGGACACAGAAAGTGAGGGAGCCCATTCTTCATGGGGATATCAATGCTTTTGAGCCCTTCTTTTTTCTGTTTTCGGAGCAGCAGGCAAGAGCCTTTTCTTTTGTCAGTTTTTTTCAGTCTGAAAGAATTTTAATAGTCATCTGTTTTGTAAAGATTTAAAACATGTATGCATTATCTCAGTGATGGCTAATCTTTTTGTCATCATGTGCCAAAAGCGAGGGGGTCACGCACGCACGCACGTGCCCACACCCATAATTCAATGCGCCCCACCCCCCGTGTATGCGCATGTGTTCCATCCTGCGCTCCCCCGCTTTTGGCACATGATGGCCTGGTGGGCCCAGTAGGCCCGTTTTTCGATCAACCCAGGCTTCAGAGCCTTTCTTGGAGCCTGGGGAGGGCAAAAATGGCCTTCCGCACTCTCCTGGAGGCCCTCTGGAGGCCGGAAACAGCCCATTTTCTGACTTCCGGTGGGCCCGGAAGCCCAAAATCAGGTGGCATGTGCTGGAGCTGAGCTAGGGCAATGCTTGTGTGCCCGCCGATATGGCTTCACATGCCACCTGTGGCACGCATGCCATAGGTTCGCCATCACGGCATTATCTGATTTTAGGGTGACTTTTGTGTGTGTGTGTGTGTGTGTGTTTGTGCTTCTAGCTGCCTCAAGTATCCTCTTCCTTCCTCAGGAAGGAAAAATAAATATTGTATTAAAACATATGAAATGAATAAAATGGGACGGAGCATGAGAAAAATTACTTTTGGACACCAGGTTGTGTGAAACATCTTTTCTGGTGAATCTATTCATTTTTATTTGTTGAACACAATTATATAGGTGCCCATTCACCAAAGGAGCTTGGAATGGTACACAGAGATAACAACATCAAACAAAGTTATAAACGAATCAAAGAACATCCAAGTTGAAGCCCCTAAAATAGATAACTGCCAGCATATTGCAGACACCTAAGCCCCCACCTCCATTAAAATCCTCACTTGTATTCTGCCTTTATTATTTTTATAAATAAGGCAGCAAATATATCCAACACACCTTCCTCCTCCTATTTTCCCCACAACAGCAATTCTGTGAGGTGAGTTGGGCTAAAAGAGAGTGATTGGCTCAAAATCACCAAACTGGCTTTCGTGGCTAAGTGGGAACTTAAACTCGCGGTCTCTTGTTTTCTAGCCTGATGCCTTAACTGCTAGACCAAATTCTTTTCAGTCCCCAGAAGTAAAAACAACTCTGTGTCGCCTTTTAGAAAGCAAGGAGGGTAGTATCTAGGAGAGAAGTTATTTGTAATATAGAAGTTATTTGTAATACAGCTCGTCTGCCTGGAATCCACACTGTATATCAGACATTAATATGATTGAGAGGGTCTAGAGCAGTGGTGGAATTCAGCCAGTTCGCACCACTTCAGGAGAACCAGTTGTTAACTTTCTGAGCAGTTTGGCAAACTGGTTATTGGAATAAATCATTAGGGCAGAGAACCGGTTGTTAAATTACTTGAATCCCATCACTGGTCTAGAGGTATTTCACGAGAAGTGTACTCCACTTCTCCACTCACAATAGAATCCCTTATGCCACCAGGCTTGAAATTTTGGGCTTGGACAATCTGGAACTGTGCCACCTGTGGTCTGATCTAAGCATAGTACACAAAATTGTCTGCTACAACATCTTATCTGTCAACAACTTCTTCAGTTTCAACCTCAATAATACACGGGCAAACAATCAATACAAACTCAAGGTAAATTGCTCCAAACTTGATTGCAAAAAATACGACTTCAGCAACAGAGTGGTCAATGCCTGGAATCCTCTACCTGACTCTGTTGTTACATCCTCAAACCCACAAAAATGTAACCTTAAACTGTCTACCATGGACCTCACCCCATTCCTAAGAGGTCCGTAAAAGGGGCGTGCATAAGCGCACCAGCGTGCCTATTGTCCCTGTCCTACTGTCCAGTGGTGGGTTTCTATCGGTTCGCCCTGGTTCAAGTGAACCAGTAATGGCGACCGCGGGAGGCTCCGCCCATCTGCTTGGACGTCATCACGGATGCGCTGCAGATGAACAGAAGGTTCTGCGCATGCACAGAAGCGCCGTGCGCGCTCACAGTTCCAAAACTGTAGCGAAGGTAAGTAGAATCCACTATTGCTACTATCCCCATTTATTTGTATTCATTTCCTTCATTCATGTCCATGTTCCTATTTATACCTGCTATCTTGTACATGTTTGACAAACTAATAAATAAAATAAATAAGTAAAGCAGATGCCGTGATGGAGAAGGCCCACTTCCTACTGCCTACTTGAATGACACTATTTCACCAAATGGGATCTGGCCAATCTAGCTTGCATTGCTCATGGCCAGGCTAGTGAAAAAAGAAGAAGAATCAGAAGGAAAAAAAAAAGAATTTGTATCTGTATTAACTGCTCGAGCTAAATCTAAAAACCTGCAGTCGTAAAGAGCAATAATAAAAGCGTTTGTTGAGTCCTTCTCATCCCTGGTACTAACATTCCTGAACACTGTAAGCTGAGTCATCATTTATTTTATAGCATAATCAGGATGTCCAAGAATTGGAATAACTTCTTTATTGCATCAGGGTTTCAGATGACCCAGAGGTTTTAAAACTAGATTAGAGGCTATTATTGGCATCTTTATAAAACACATTCATATTAGCAGCCTTTATGTGCAGAAATCTGAAGGGAAATTCACTTAATTATAAAGTGCAGGGTTTAGATTTATTGTCAGCTGCAAAGAGTTTGCTAAGAAATGTTTAGTAGGAGCACAGTTTGATTAGCAGGTTCACTGCAAGCATCCTTCCACTCTTTCTCCTAATTCATAACTAATATCATTTTTGCTGCCGAAGCCAAATTCTGTCAGCATTTCCCTGACAGGGGCTTCTAACTCTTTTCTTTTTTTAAAAAAATAAAGCTTTAATGTCTTTATAATTGCGTCTTAAGCTAAAACAACTTTGATTCTATGGACATGAGCAGCTAAGAAATTTCACTTACCATGTTTTGCGACTGACATCCATAGATCCACTTACCAGAGAGAAACAATTCAGGCTTACTTGGGGGTTTGCATAGGATGCAGAGGTGGGTTTCAGCAGGTTCTGACCAGTTCTGGAGAACTGGTAGCAGAAATTTTGAGTAGTTTGGAGAACCAGTAGTAAAAATTCTGACTGGCCTCGCCCCCATCTATTCTCTGCCTCCCAAGTCCCAGCTGATCAGGAGGAAATGGAGATTTTACAGTATTCTTCCCCTGCCATGCCCACCAAGCCACGCCCACCAAGCCATGCCCTGCCCACCAAGCCATGCCACACCCACCAAGCCACACCCACAGAACCGGTAGTAAAAATTTTTGAAACCCACCACTGATAGGATGGCAATAAATGGGAAATGGAGAAAGCATTCTGCACAAAACAACACCATACACGATCATGATAAAAAGGTACTTATATATTATTATTTTTCTTTGAAGAACATAAAACAAAATTTTAATTAGTTATCTGCAAGTACAGGTAGTCTTCAATTTATAACCATTTGCTTAGCCACTGTTCAAAGTTACATCACTGAAAAACGTGACTTATGATTGATCCTCATACGTATGGCTGTCACAGCATGCTCACAGTTACCTGTTCAAAATTCAAGGGCTTGGAAACTGGCATGTTTTTATAATGGTTGCAGCATCCCAAGGTCATGTGACCACCATTTCTGACCTTCCAAGTCAGCTTCCAGCAAGCAAAGTCAATAGGGGAAACCAGATTCCCTTAACAACCATGAGATTCACTTAACAACTGTAATGATTTGCTTAACAATCCTGGCAAAAAAAAAGTCTAAAATCAGGCATGGCTCATTTAACAACTGCCTTGCTTAGCAATAGACAGTGTCATCCCAATTGTGGTTGTAAGTAAGGGACTATCAGTACTATGTCTTGCTTATACTATCTATCTATCTATCTATCTATCTATCTATCTATCTATCTATCTATCTATCTATCTACCAATCAATCATCATCTCAGGATACTGTTTAAATGATGGAGATTGTCAGGTGTGAAGAATCAGGATTACTTAAAAGGTTCTAGCATAGAAGATTTATTCAAGCATATACACAAGAATCTAATCAATTAAACTTCAGTGCTAAATTGGAGCCAGATAATGGTCATGAGAGTTCAGCAGGGATTTAACTTGGAGCATTTGAAGGAATGCAGTAATTCTAAACTGGTGACATGCTTAACTCTGCCGCCCCCCCCCCCCCCGCAGTTCTACTTGCTCTTTCTCCTACAGGGATGGTTTTAGTGCTAATATTGGTTTACAGGGTTCCGAGTTAATTTTATTGGATTTATTGTAATTGTTATAATGTTTTTATTTTGTACTGCTGCTTGGTAAAGGTACAAAACAAATATTGTTAATATCAATACCTTATTAAGTCCCTTTTACATCTTCTTATCAGTATGTGGACAGTAGGGTCTTAAGTTTGTTGCCCATCTCATATTTCCAAAGTTCTCTTGGACTGGCCAAGAAATTGTATAAATTATATAAGTAGATTATGACTAAATAGATTATGACAATATTCTTGGCTTCTTAGCAATGAATCAAACTGTAAATAAAAGGTAAATAGCTGAACAATGTATATAGCTTGTCCAACACTTATATAACATGGTGGATTCAAACTAATAGCAACCACAATGCTCATTGTACCTAAATGTTTAACATTCTAAGAAAGCTATGATTATACAGAAGGTTATTTAGAAAGTTTCAAAACACAACAGAATTGTAATTTAGTCAGTTTGCCTGTTCTTTTCAAAGCCATTTACTCCCTTTCTTTTCAGAAGCTAATTTGGGGATGATTTCCCACACTTCAAGCAGTCTATTCCTTGGAAGGGCCAGAAGTATACAGCTATATTTTCCTAAAGCCCATCTCAGCATGCTGAGGAAACCAATGGTGTATGTTGTTACTTATTGGGTAAGTGCCAACTACTCCATTTAAAATGGTGCCGGGTGCAAATCTTTCTCTCATTCCTAAATTTCCTATCCACAGTGTTCCTGACTTCATGCCACTCAATAACTCAATCCCCGTCTTTCAGTTGCTGTCTCATTTTGGAGGTTCACACACATTCCCTCTTCTCTAAACACCCTGTTGCATACCAGAGGGTGTAATCTTATCCATTGGCAAACATCCAGGTGGCTGGGCACTGATTCTGCATATGTTAAATGATAAAGCTTAGTCCATCTTTGCAATCCTCCAAAACGGCAACAACTAAATTTATAGACTGTAAAGCCGGGAAGGATGAAGTGGGTATCATATTGCATATCCTATTTGATTTATATCACACTATATATTTTTCAAGGCATTCACACACAACAAAATTAAAATATAGACACTGGAATTTACTTGTTTCTTTCTCTAACACATGGCTTGGTTGTTTCTTTCTCTCTTGGACTTGTGGAGTAAAATGTAGATTAAAAGAGATCATGAGGAATTTTATAGCAGTTGTCCAAAGTGCTTTGGAAACTTCAGCACATTCACCTATTAAATCTCATCCCGCCACTGAAATATCCACAGAGTGATGGGAATTTGTATGGAGATTTGGTCTCTACATGAGTCGATCCTGACACAATGAGCCTTGTCTTGTTTGGCCATAAGCCTGGATGGAGACTGAGCACCCTTCTTCTTCACATCATCTTTCAAGCTGTGTACAGTACTATTATAGCTTATGCACAGACAGAATGTTCTTAATTGTGATGTATTTAGTTTCTCAGAAATGTCTAGGAAGGAGCTATTTATTGTAAAGGCATCCTCTTTGCTGTAAATGTTTAAATCAGTTATTTTCCCATTGTGTGCATGTCTCTGTGCATGTAGAGACAGAGAGAATGAAATTAATCTTGGTTTTTTTTTAGCCAAATCCACAATAGTATATTTAAATTTGACCTTGAAACCAAACTAGATGAGGCAAGTGTTTAAATATTGGCAAGTATACTGATGAAAAGTATATATGACATTGATTAGATGAATTAAGTAGATGCACTTGAAAATATTATTAGGGTTATAGAAAATGGAACCATAAAGAAGTCTGAACAGCCTAGAAACATGGTTTATTCAATTCTCATTTAGCCTCTACTGAACTCCTTGCAAAAATTGTTTCTCAGAAGCTGGTTTTTGCAATTTGATAAATATTTTCATTGGCACAATATTTTTCCAAAGCAGTTTTTCTCTTGGGACTGATGGACAAACATTTGGAAAAAGAGTCATGGAAATGGAACTTGTTTTTATATATGATAACCACAGCAAAATTATTGTATGCACAAAGATGGAAAGATTTGGCAATATCTATAACGGAGGAGTGATTGGTGAAGCTGATGGAGCTTGCTGAGATGGCCAAATCGACAATACACTATCTAATGTATTGCTGACTGGAAACCCGTTATGGACTTTTTGTGTAAAAAAGAAAAAAATGAATTCATGATTTATGGTTTTGATGATTAGATACTATAGAAAAAAGAGAGTCATCATGTAACATTAGAGAAAGAGGTAAAATTATAATTATACTTACAACTTCTGTAAAGAAGACCAGAAGCCACTTCTTTGTATCTTTTCTTTTTTTCTTTTTTTGCACTTTTTAAATTTTTCTTTTATTTCTTTTTGTCTTCCTTATTCTATAATAGGTTGTATTAGCTTTTACCTTTGTTTTTAAACTTTTAATAATAATAATAATAATATATATCTATGAAGACGTTTCAAAAGCAGCGGTGAAATCCTCCATGGATTACCACGGAATATAAATCGTGTGGCAGAGCTGATCGTCGGAAATACCCATTCGCCTGAACTAGTAGCTTTTATCACTACTGGTTGGCCTGAATCGGTGTGAACCAGTAGCATTTCACCCCTGTTCAAAAGCAATATTAGGATTGGAAAATGTTAGTTTTTTTTCTTACTAAGTTTATTTTTTTATTTCCAATTAGTCCTCACTTACCAACTGCCTCTTTTGGCAATAGTTGAAATTACGACAGTGCTGTCCCTCAGTTATGTGTTCCGTATTATAGTCAGCACATATTGCCACATCTTTTTTTCTTTCTTTTTCTCCTTTGGAGGGGAAAAGATTCCAAGATAGTAACTGGGAACACAATGGGGAAGATGCTCGGCTGATTACATAGTGTGCTTGTGGCTGCTGCTGATGCCTCCTTGCTTTTAATATGTATTCACCATTGTGCGCCTGCTTATTCTCTTGTAATCCCTCTCTCTCCAATGAACGTAAATGCAAACATTAATTCCCTTCTTGCTAATTATCCCAGTACTGGAGTAAGCATTCCAAAGGGTGGGAAAGGGTGGGTTAGGAGGCAAATGAAAGCGAAAGGTATGAAACTAAGTAATCTTGTCAATTTTGAGCTGGAAGGCACAGTTGTGACCATCCGTTTAGTGATAGCTTTGCTTAGCAACAGAGTTGCTGGTCCCAACTGTGGTTATTAAACAAGGACTACCTGCAGAATGGGACAATTCACCCAACTTCCTGCACATAAGACATTGTGCGCATAAGACACAATGGCTACATAACAAATATAATTTCTAGTTTAGCATTTGTCAGTTAATCAATAATATGGCTAATCAGTGGCATCTGCAGGAGGGTCAAATCAGTTCGTCTGATGATATGGCTTGCCTCATTTGCACACGGACATGACACATACTTCCAAAAAGGGCAGCTGTTATCATTTTAGGAAAGTACCAGAAGCTTCTGAATACTCAAGTCTGAAGTTAACAGTAACAGAGTTGGAAGGGACCTTGGAGGTCATCTAGACCTGCTCACACAGGAGACCTATATTAGGGATTCGAACCGCCGAACTGCTGACTTTTCTGATTGACAAGCTCAGCATCTTAGCCACCGAGCCGTTAAACATGTTGCCAATTTTTTTTAATGAAAGCTAACATTTATATTTGCGTGTTTGTGTCTCTGTATGAATACACATATTTGTTAGGTTTTTATATCCTGACTTTCTTTCAGGAGCAAAGAGTAGAATATGTAGCATCCTTTCTTCAAAAAAACCCTCCTCCAAGATAGGATGGACTAAGAAATAGAAACTGAGCCAAGGTTACCTACCAGTAATGAGATTTCATGCCTGAGAGTGGAATGGAATATTTATTTTCATACAGAATTCAGTAATGTTTATGTTCTGCATAACCAAGAAATTATGTCTATTTGACTATAGCTTTTTATAAAGCTTAATTTGTGAAGCCCATTTTGCCAATAAACCTTTTGCTTTGAATGTTTAAGCTGAAGCACTTCAAGGAGTTGGGTTTGCAGGGAGGACTCTGTGTTTTGGATTAATTATGTTTGGGTCGACTGCAATTATTCAGCCATTTTTATGATAGCATGCTATCAGATTGCAAACAAAAGCTGTAATTTGACCTTCAAGGAGACACATGTCTCTGGTTTATGGGGATGAGAAGTGAGTCACATTTTTGTATGACTGTACCAGTTTTAAATCTTTTGTATTAGATAACCAAAAACAAATATGTGTCTCCAGAATCACTTTTTTCAGAATGTCATAAATCATCAGGTTGGAATCTTGAAGGTCTTCTGGTCCAACTCCCAGGTAGGAAGCATCAGACCATCCCAGGCAAATAGCTTCCCAACCTTTGCTTGAAAACTTCCAGGGAAGAAGCACCCCTAACTCCATGTAGCAAGTTATTCCACTGTTTAATCATTGTCATGGTCAGAAAATTGTTCCTTATTTTGAGTTTGGATCTATGTCTTTGTTTAAAATATCCACCAATTGGTTCTGACCAGTGGTGAAATCCATATTTTTTTACTATCGGTTCTGTGGGCGTGGCTTGGTGAGTGTGGTGTGGCTTGGTGGGCGTGGCTTGGTGGGCGTGGCAGGGGAAGGATACAACAAAATCTCCATTCCCTCCCCACTCCTGGGGGAAGGATATTGCAAAATCTCCATTCCCACCCCACTCTGGGGCCAGACAGAGGTGGTGGTATTTGCCAGTTCTCTGAACTACTGAAAATTTCTGCTACCGGTTCTCCAGAATCTGTCAGAACCTGCTGGATTTCACCACTGGTTCTGACCCTACCCATAGGAGCTATGAAAAACAAATCCATAGTCTCTTCCCTGCTACAGTCTGGGAAGACTGCTGTCATTGATTCTGTACCTATTTCAAAAATGATGCACAAAATACATATATAAGGGGACATGCGCATAAAATGCATGCGTATTCAAAATTGTACATCCAAAGTGCATTTATAATGGAAAATCAATTACAGAAGTATGAAAAATATACCCTGACAGACATTTGCTTTGGGCTTCAGTGGGAAATGACTGTCCAGAAGTTCCTGTCTTATTAACATGCATGGAAATTCTATAAAAAGACTGAGATTCCTTGGCTTAATTGTCTACCTATATACTTAATATTCCATATACAATGTAATTCTAGCTGTCAAGTTATTTACAAAGAGCTAATGCCACTTACTTTCACATAAATGTGCATAGGACTGCAACCTTATTCATGAATTCAAGTGAAATCATCTTTTGCCATTTCACTGACAAACTCTTTCTGTTTTCTGTTTTATTTTCTGCTCAAGCTTGTATTTTAGGGCATATTGAAAAGAATCTACTTCTCTCCCTCGTTCTTGTTCTTATTTTTACATATGTACAGAAGTAATTCAAAGAAGCAATGACAGTGGCTGAAGACGTTGATTCAAATATATTAGTTCATGAATTAATCCTTCATATTTTGTGATACTTCCCTAAAGATATTAAAGGTTCTGATGTTTGCCCCTCTGCAGAGCAAACCCCCCTCCCTTTTTTAAAAAAGCATGATTTATCTGTTGTCAGTTTGATGAAGTGTTCTAACACTTTCCCTTTATGCTCCTCTTTTCTTAACAATATTTATTTATTTCAAAAAATCAAGAAAGGGCCTGTTCACCACATGTACTTTCTGTTTGATGAGATGCAGGCAGTTGTAAGGCAGTTAGTTGTCTTGCAAAATTAGAGATTCTGCTGTATGTGAACATGCTTGGTGTAAAAAAATAAGCTTTGATTTCATTTTCAACACACTTCCCAAAATGATGGTAACTTTCTTTAAGGCAAAGGTTAGAAACAGATACTAAAAGAAACACCTCTATAGGCCATTCAGTTGTGTTTGACTCTTGGCAACTTTAAAGGCAAGTGCTCTCCATGCTTCCTTGTCAAGCGTAGCTTCTTTCAGTTGTTGGATGTTCATCTTTGTATCAGTTTTGATGTTATCAAACCAGTGGGTTCTTTGCTTGCCCCTTCTTCTTGTTTCACTAAGAAACACCAGTGCTCTGTTTTATTGATATAAAACTGCAGTAATAGAATCTTGAAAATCTGACAGTCTAGATGGGGCAATTTGAAGTTTTTTTTCCCCCCTTCATACTTTCCTGTTTTCCTGGACTATGTTTGCGTTTTGCTAAAAGTCACATGTATCTTATTCAGGGTTATTTCTGTAATCTTCTCCAGAGATTACTGCATATGGCACAACTTAAGTTTACCCACCTGGTCTGCTCTTTGTTGGGCTAATAAAAATGTTATGTAAAACCTCTGCTTACCGAACACATATTGGGTAGTGGGAGTCAGTACTTATGGTTTCATCAATTGATGTGGAAGGGCCATTAAGGCGAAACCGCTATATAAAAGAAGACTGAAGAAGTTGAAAAGAAGGGAAAGATCAGAAAGATTGTGCTTAGATATTGTTGATGAGATTCAGCAATATCCAAGGAGCCACGGTGGCACAGTGGTTAGAGTGCAGTACTGCAGGCTACTTCTGCTGCCTGCCAGCTGCCTGCAATTTGGTAGTTCAAATCTCACCAGGGTCAAGGTTGACTCAGCCTTCCATCCTTCTGAGGTGGGTAAAATGAAGAGCCAAATTGTTGGGGGCGATATGCTGACTCTGTAAACTGCTTACAGAGGGCTCTAAGCACTGTAAAGCACTGTAAAGTGGTATATAAATCTGGGTGCTATTGCTATTCTCAAAAAGAGATGTGTGCAGTTTAGACAACAAAAGGCAATGGGAAATTGTGTTGGATTTACACAAAAATATTTTTTTTTCTTTTTGCTTACTATTTCTTATCCTTTCCTGTTTGCCTAACTATGCTTATAGAAAAACAGAATATGACAATGGGTATGTATCAGGGGTGAAATCCAGCAGGTTCTGTCAGGTTCTGGAGAACTGGTAGCAGAAATTTTGAGCAGTTCAGAGAACAGGTAGCGGAAATTTTGAGTAGTTCGGAGAACTGGAAAATACCACCTCTGGCTGGCCCCAGAGTGGGGTGGGAATGGAGATTTTGCAGTATCCTTCCCCCCGGAGTGGGGAGGGAATGGGGATTTTGTAGTATCCTTCCCCTGCCCACCAAGCCACACCCACCAAGCCACACCACGCCCACCAAGCCACGCCACAGAACCAGTAGTATAAAAATTTGGATTTCATCACTGGTATGTATGCATATGTTACGTGTTTATGTATTTAAAATAGATCTTCTGGATGCTGAGATATTCCAATGTCCTAACAATAATGAAATTCATTGATATCTAACAGCTTGGAATTTTACTGTCAGCCTATCCAAACTGACATGTAGCAGGGGTCTTGAATATCTCCTAACTTCCCAAAAACCAACATAGGCATTAGCCTACTGTTCAATGGCTGGATCCAGTTCAAATGAACCGAAGATATTCTTTGAGAACATCAATCACCAATGAAATTGCACAGATAGATTTTTTTTTTAAAAAAAAATGAACTTCATTTCAAACGCAAAACATTTCAGTAGAAATACAAGTTCTGAGTGAATTATTCAATCAGGATTTATGACTGATATATTTATTAAAGGAGATGTTTAGTTCTAAGAGTGTTTACCATTCTGTAGAGCTTCAAAGAAGAGGCAGGAATTAGTACAGGATCTCAGACAAGATGGACTATTAGTTTGATCCCACAATTAGCTATTGATTGGGTTTTTTTTTTTTTAATATGGGAGAAGGAAACAAAAATTGTATTATGGAATTCCATCCATTTGCTGAAAGAGATTTGCATATGCTATTGTAACATAGTGTAAGATATATAAAAATGTAATGCACTTGTGCTGAAACCACTTCAAACACAACATATTAGGGTTATAGTGCCTATGAACTCATATTTTTAAAAAATGAACCATTCAAAAGTAGGATTTTAGCTGTACCTATCACTTTAAAAATGTTGGGTTTTTTTTTTTGTCTCTCCTCCCTTCATTTTTAATATAATGAAAAGCAGTGACATAATAACAGCCCAATCTATATGCTTTGTAATGAATAATAAAGTGTTTTAACCTCTTTAGGGACTTAACACCACATTAATCCTTTAATCCCTAGAAAAACCAATTTTGTTGACATGTAAAGGGGATATTTAACTTCAGCCAATTAATTTTCTACTTTGGAGATAACCATGATTATGATGATCAGATTGAATTGATTCATTAGAGCCTCCTTATTGTGTATAAGGTGATAGCCTTTCCACCAGATATTTGTATCAGAAAAGAAATTTACATCTCGCATTTTTGTTTCATTCTTCTCTCTCTCTGCTTTTTTTTTTTTAAAAAAACTTTGAAATCCTGAATGCTTTCCATTGAGTACTGCTGCAAAAGCTGAGATATCACAGAGCTATTAAATACAGCTCGTGCTACTGCCACAGTTTAGTTTGATTAGTATTGTTTTTGTGACATGTTTTAACAAGGTGCTGTTGTTTTTTTTAAAAAAAAACAATCCTTCCTAAGAGCAAGGAAAATGTTTGGTATGAAATAAGCTGATAAACATAAGGATGTCAGTGGTTTTTCTAAGACTGAATGGATCCGGCTATGGGAAATTGAAAGGGAGAAATTATAGTCTTCTGGCATCTGTGTTACTTAGGAATGCTACCAAACCTGGAAATCTGAGCCAACGGTTCAAAAGAGATGTAGGAGTGCATTTATTTTGCTTTAATGGTATGACTGTAATACTTTGGAAATGTAGGTAGGGTATAAAAGAGATGATGGAGAATCTAAAGACTAAATGGACATTGTTTTCACCATCCTGATGGGCTCAACATCTAAGAATGGCAAACAGGTGGTAACATACTGTATAAAATAAGATTTTTTAAAAAATAAAAATAAAATGAACACCTAAATGTGTTGTTGGAAGAAATATCCTTTTGGGTTCTGCTCCAAGTGGGGAAAAAGACACTGGAAACATGGAGACTGCTTGGAAAGATGGTTTAATGGTGGATAGGATCACATGGCTTGAGCTCCTGAACAGAAAAGGGGCGAGATACAGTGAGTCCCCGGTTTTTATGCTCTCTCTGGCTTTGAACTTCCTGGGGCCCCGAAAGAGTATCCTGATTGGTTGTCAGACTCCCAGGGGGTGGGGGTCTTAGCTAGCCTTGCTGGCTGATGTAATCTTTCCAGGTGCCATGTAGTGAGTTTCTGTCCTAGATGGGTCCTATTGTGTTGCAGCTTATGGCCCATTAACAAATGTGTGTGTGGGGGAGGCAGGAAGCTGCTTTCTCTTCAAAACATGTTTCTCCATTTCTCATCCAGGGAAACATAATATTCTGCCTTTTTAATATTTCCTAAAATATTTCATTCTTCCAGGAAAGGGGTGGGTGCTAACTTCCTACAGTGTTAATAACTGTTACTGAACATCTGTGGGCAGAATTTACATATATTGTAGCATTTTGCTCCTTATAAAGAGATAGAGTTGAATCTGTAGTGTAAATAGAAATTACAAGAGTGTACTGGAAATTCACTTACGAAAGAGATAATTCAGTGGAATCCCTGTCTGAGCTTGGTTGTTTCCTTGCAGACATTTCATTACCTGACTATGTAACATCATCAGTGCACCTGGTGATGTTTCCTAGTCAGGTAAAGAAACATCTGCAAGCAAATAACCAATCTCAGACAGCAGCAAGGAGTCCACAATTCACCCCTATATATATTTTCTTTTATTGAGAGAGGTAATCAGGTGGGGATGAATATCCCCATAAACCTGACAATAAAAAAGAATATGGCCATGTTCAAGGGACTCTGTAGATAATATCCAATAATCTGTGGCTGTATCAAACACATTATTCTTCCCAATAAAATTAGCCATCTTGCTATTTTCTTTTTCACCTTTTTTCTTTGCCTGCTGAAATATGTTACTATTGTTGCTGTTAAATGCTTTCTCCCCTTCCCAATGAATCTTTTTAAAAAATTATTTGAGCAAATATTTATACAAACATGACACTGGGCAGCAGATAACAAAACAAACAATTAAGAACTATATAAAACAATTACGGATAAATATCACTAAGACTGCAGGAGAATGGATCAAATAAAAGGCACTAGTTTTGCTATTTGTTTCACTGAACACCTAAGGGGAAATAACTCCAACGAGTTTGCAAGAATTATAACATGTGCATATAATGCATAGGGACCAGCCCAGGTAAACTGAGCAATAATAAAAGTTACTATATTTAACACATTTAATCAGTTGATAACAGCAATGACCCATCCATTACAGCTGCCTTCATACTTTCTCAGTGGAGCCTAGAACTTTGAACTGAGCTTCTGCTCATATTTCTTGAACATGTGGAGATTCCTTCACATGATTAGATGCTTTAATTAACTTTTAAGCTTTCTGTCAGTAGGCTGAATTACTGCATAGGGTTAGACCAGGGGTGTCAAACTCGCGGCCCATTGGCCTAATGCGTCATGTGCCCCGCCCCCATCTGGTTTAGCGAAGGGGAAAAAGTCCTGATAGGTCACGTGATGACATGAGTTTGACACCCCTGGGTTAGAGAGATAAAAATCCTGAATTATGTCATATCAAAAGATCTCAAGATCACAAGGTCTTCTTCTCAAGAGCTTCCAGAAATCATATCCACAGAATAGGGACTCTAACACGTCTTTAAAGACAATTCAAACCTAATCACATATCTAAATTTTATGTGATTTCCATACTTGAAATAAGGAAATAAAACAGGTCTCTTGAGGCACCCCATTGGGGAAGGATGAATATATCTGGCACAGGTGAATATTTGCTATTTCATTGGTTCCTGGAGGAAAGGTGCCTTATTTTCTATCCTGAGAATTTGTCACTTCATGAATCTTATAACTGGGTTTGCTCCTGTTAAAGTGTGTATGTTATTCAATCATTAAAAAAAACAACACTTTCTTCCAAAGGTAAATTAATATTTCCTTTATTGACTCCCTTTTCATGAATGTGTATTTTGTACAAGAAACAACTAGCCAGTCTGTTTCTCTGTAATTAAATTGCCTTACAGAATAATCACAACCTTGCTTGCTTTCTTCAGATTACATGGCAATTAAGTATGGTATTACCATGAAAAACCAAGAATTTGTAATGATGCCATTGCATGGTTATTTGTAAAATACAATACAATCATTTAATTATACATGCAGCATATTTTCTTCAGTGCAAAAATGATTAAAATAATGCTCATGCTAATGTTATGGGTCTGAAATAAGTGCCAGCATATTTTATGTTTCAAAATATCAACATATATTTTGATAGTCTTTCTAGAATAAAGTTCTTAAGATATATCTTAATTGACCCTTTCCTTTTGATCTTCCCAAGAACTCTGTACTGCAGGCCAAGATTATTTTGTTCTTTTTCAGTTTCACATTCTTTCACTCTGTATTCTATTCTGGATTATCTCCAACCAGTGAGCTTCTGTTCTGCCCCTGAATTAATTCTTTCCAAAACTATTTCACCATGTAGGTTCTTTTTTTCCACCTAAAATGATCCATCTAATCTTTGTAAATATTGCCAAGCAATCATGGCCCTATCTAGCATTGGAGAAGTCCTTCTTTCTAGCACCCAAATTGTGGGGTGCTTCCTTTTTGAAGGTGCAGCTTTTTAGGAAATTGACTAAGACTGATCTTTTTCATCACCCTTTTAATTATTAAGTAATTTTTAGATTTACTGATTTAGCTGATAGGTGGTTAGATGTTTAGATGTTAGGTTCAAAACGTATTTTCTTTCAAAATGTTATTAGCCATTTTGAATGCTTATATACGAAGGCTATAATGCCAATAAATAATGGTAATATCCTCTTGAGAACCTCTTGAAATTTCATAAAATGAATGGAAAATGAATATTGGATGGTATTTGTTTGTTTAGCGAGCGTATGTATTCCTGGAATCATGTCAGACTTTGAGCAACATTTTTCTGCAATACAGTAATAGGATTAAAAATTAACAAAAACCACACCAGCTACCTCTGAACAACTAATACCATAGAAAAGATTCTGCCTGCAGGAGAGAAAGGAACATGTTGGGTACTGCTCAGGAGTGGTATTCACTTACCTTCGCTACCGGTTCGCAAATGTTTGTACCCTATGACTATCAATAAGTGTTGTACCTTATGATTCTTGATGAACGTATCTTTTCTTTTATGTACATTGAGAGCATATGCACCAAGACAAATTCCTTGTGTGTCCAATCACACTTGGCCAATAAAATTCTATTCTATTCTATTCTATTCTATTCTATTCTATTCTATTCTATTCTATTCTATTCTATTCTATGTGAGCGCGTGCACACAGGGCCTTCTGCGCATGCGCAGAGCATCAAAAATGGGACGTGATGACATCCGGACGGGTGGGTGGAGCCTCCCGCAGCCGCTGCTACTGGTTCACGCGAACTGAATAGAGCCGGCTGAGCACCACCACTGGTGCTGCTGATTTAGACCTTCATAGGGATGCCCTTTCTCATCTCTTTCACTTCCCTCTTTCACTTGTCTGCAGATAAAGTCAGCAACATGAAAATGATGGATGCAACCAGGCAATTAGAGCCCTGCCCCTTTTCAATGTGTGGAGATTTGATTGTTTGGTTGCACCTGCTATTTTGACATTGTTGGACTCTTCCGTCCTCTCTTGCTGATGCCGTGAATGGCAGGACTTGGAAATACTTCTGTGTATAAAACTAAGGTGTCTACTACCTATCATAGTGAGAGACAATTGATAGACGATTAATCTAGTAAAGAAGATAACTAGGTTGATCCATGCATTCATATTACAGTTGTGTAAAAAAGGAATTCACAAAGCAGCCTCATCTTGGACCTTTCATTTAGGCAAGCACGGGCTTAAATTATAGACTAACAAACTATAATATTGCCACTGTTTATTTGTTTTTCTTTGCAGTTTCATACAGAAACATGTTCCCATGTTTCTCAATGGGCTTACTTTCACACACAAATGAAGGCAAATATATGTATCCCAGGATAAAGTTGCAAGATCCAATCAGGGTTGGTCACAGAGACCAGAGGTCTAGTCTTCAGAGTTTTCAGACTTGTGCACACACATGTATACACACCTGCCCATGTATATACACACAGACAGATTCATTGTTATATAAGAAGCAGATTGTAAATACAGAATGTTGTAGCAATGAATTAAAATAGCAAGGAGATGAAACATTGGATGTTTGTTTTCCTGGATTCTGTCACAAAACTAGTAATATCCAAGAATTGCTTTAGAATCTACTGCTCAAAATTTGTCTCCTACTGGAACTGTTAGGTGCTGTGGTTAAACATTTTGTTACTTTGATATTGACAGACAACCATTTCCTAGGTAAATATAGCTGGTAAATGCAATGGTGCTTTAAACTGTGTATGTAAAAATATAGTCATTATAATTCCCTAATGGGAATTATTTCCCCAGGAAAGGGAACAATTATTTGCTGTCATTATGTACTATTTGCTAATTATGCTCATCAGGTGATAGACATGAATAAGTTAATTTAGAGTTTTAATTATCCTTTTGAATTTTTTTTTTTTTGAGAATCTTATTGAAACAACATTCATTTTTAATTCATATTTTCTTCTATCTGAAATCCTACCTCCAGCTATTTGTCTATGGAGATTCTCAGTCATCCAGGTCATGGTTGCCCCCAAAAGGTGCTTTTTCAAGACTTTTTTTTTTTAATTTGATTTATATGCCGCCCTTCTCCGGAGACTCAGGGCGGCTTACAATGCGTTAAGCAATAGCCTTCATACTTTTGTATATTTATACAAAGTCAGCTTATTGCCCCCACAAACTGGATCCTCAATTTACCTACCTTAGAAAGGATGGAAGGCTGAGTCAACCTTGAGCCTGGTGAGATTCAAACTTACAATAATTGCAGACAGCTGGTGTTAATCACAATGCTATCAGTCTGCTGAGCCACCAGGACCTTTCTGGTTTTTCTTTTTCTTTGAAAACATTTTGCTTCTCATCCAGGAAGCTTCTTCAGCTCAGAAGAAAAACCAGAATGCCCAGTTGCCTCTTGAAAAATCACCTTTAGGATAAGCATGTTACAATTCACATTTCAATAGGAGGACCAGTTGAGTATCCTAATCAGCTAGGGACTTGGTTAGCTTTATTGTACTTAAATAATATGGTTTCTTCATGTTGTCATACTTGGGCATCTTACCCTCAACAGTACTAGGAGACAGATTTAGTAAAGTTTCTATTCCAATAGAATCTGCTATCTAGGAGCCGGAAAACTTGACTTGTTGTCTTACGTCCTCCTATGATTTCTACAGGGATTCCCCATAATAGATTGATAGCATCATTCCTAAATTGTTTCTTGGACAACCAGAAGAATGTTTATGCTCATTATTTTTTTTGCCTGAGTAGGGCTCACAAACAAATTTAATGTCGCCATTGTAGATTTGAACTTCAATTAGCATATGAAATGTAAAGCAAATGCCATCACAATCTCCATGATAAATTGCACGAGCAGCATGGTGCCAAATGAAACCAGAACTTCATCCAGTGTCTTAGCATGGTTTAAAATGGATTGTCAGTCAGACTTATTGGTTATGAAGAAAGAAACAGAAGTCCAGTCAAGAGATATTTTATATTCATCCCCAGCCAAGTTTGGCCATTGAAAGTATTCTGCCCATTCTCTCAAGGTGCTTTAAAAAAAAAAAAAATTGGCAATCTTTTTTAAAAAAATTCCTCTGCTTTTGTTTACATGGCTAGTTCAAATCTAGGCAATTAAACATTTATTTGTTCCATATAATTAACTGTGTTCTCATTTTGTAGGCAATACACATATCCCTTTGGACTAGAATTTATGTAAAAGAACAAGTACCATAGCTCTCTGGTCTCCATTAGTTGAACTGATATAAAGTTTGGAAAGAGAAGCAAGAGAAAAGGGAAACTGCTCCTTCTGCCAGTGCCCCTGCAATTATTTTACTATCTTAAATGAAGAGTGCAGTGGAGTGCAGTGGAGTGGAATGGAACGGAATGGAATGGAATGAAACGGAACAGAATGGAACAGAACAGATCAGAACAGAACAGAACAGAACAGAACAGAACAGAACAGAATAGAATTATTTATTGGTCAACTGATTGGTCATACAAGGATTTTGTCTCTGGTGCATAAGCTCTCAGTCTACATACAAACAACAAAGTGATAGGTCATAGATCACAAATCATAGTTACAATCATTAATCATAAGAGACAAACAAGTGATAAACAGGAGAAAGGTAAGAAATCTAGATTTTGATCTGAGTGGATACCATATATGAACCATGCAAAGCTTATCTTTTTTTGCATTTTCTGAGCTTGATTTTGCTTCTGAGCCTGACTCAAGAGAACATAGGTGGCACCAATATTATCCCTTTAATATAGCTACATAGTAAACATGCAGGTACTGCTTTTTTAATTTAGCTCTGTTTATTGTTGTAGCCAGTAAGGAACCAGTATAATTTTCTTGCAGAGAGTCTAGCTGTTGGAAAAGAGAGGTAGATAGCGTGTTGATAAGAGGAAGCATGTTTTTCTTAGTGATTAATTATCTCCTTCGCTACCTTCTTTTCAGGTAAAATCCATTTGTGATGTGCCAAGGCTCAGGTTTACTTGAAACAATACTGTCCAACCTGAAAGTCTTGGTCCAGCACATAATTACTGCTTTTTGCAATTATCATTTCCTTCCCAGCCAGTCATCCATAACTCATTGAGGATTGTAGAAATGAGCGCCAAGAAGGGACACTTCAAAAGAAAACATACTTTTATGAAAGCTTCTTGGAAAAAACAAAGCTCCCGTTAATTTTATTTCATTCTACGCTTGTAAGAGAAATAACCTCCTTCATTAGCATGAACATTTAAAAATACAGCTGTATTGCTGTTTTAGCTCTTCCTTAGAAAAAGGTTGAAATATTTTTAATTTGGACACACGGCATTTAGATGGTGTGGGATTATATTGGTGCACCCTTTCTGCAGAAACTCTCATATAGTTTATATTAAGTTTTGTTTTATTATACAGAGTTAAAATCTTATTAGTCACCCTTTAGATAAAGACTTTCCAAAATAAAAAAAACCTAGAAAAAGAAAAGAATTAATGAGATCTTAACAAAAGCAACAACAAAGATGGTAGCAATCAGACATACAAATCTGTCCTTTTCTTAAAAACTCTTTTCTTCCATGTTTCTAACTTTTGCTTTTGCCCTTTGTCTGCAATTGAAGATTGCATTCTTTCTTTGCATGGAAATATTAAAAATACTGAAGATATCAGGTGTCTATCTGTCTGTCTCTCTCTCTCTCTCTCTGTCTGTCTAAAGATTCACATCTTTAAAGAATTGGGACCAAATTGACATCTTATTTTGCAGAAATATTAAGAGATCGTTTTGTAGTTCAAACATTCTCAACAGAGCTTTTTCCCTCAATAACTATTGTACTTCAACGTGCAATAACAGTTGCTTATGATCAGTTTTCAAATAATAAAGAGAATAATCTTGAATTTAACACAATAGCCTTTATATAATTGCAGTTTTTACTGCATCACTAAGCACACTGTTTAGTTCAGCTGGCTTTTTTTTTTTCATAGTAAGATTATTCTCAATGAAGAAAGCAGCATGTACATACTGGCACACGTTCCTTCATCTGGATAACAATTCCAAAATGTTTTCCTGTCATTGGAGCTGCACCATTAGAACTGGCATAAAACCTAAGCTTCAGACCATATTGGTCGATAGTGCTACTGTTCGTAGTTTTATACAGTTGCCTTTGTTGACAATGAAGCAGGGGAAAAAAAGAATTCTTCACATCACCGTCATTTTCAGATATCTACTATAAGAACGGAAGTGTTAGCAACATCTGTGCATTTGTTAAGTTGCAATGAAAATTATTTTGCAAGATTTATTTATTCTATGAGCTGGTCTTCCATATCATTATCCAGTTCCTGAATAGATTGAGATGCTGTCTTTGGCTATGGTATATCTTATTTGCTGCAGGTTCACCCAGCATTTCAAGCATACATGTTTGATGCAGTCTTGGCAATTGTGTATGATTTTTAGTCTTAGCAACCCAAAGTGCTAGTTTATAAGAAAACTGCAAAGCACTAATGTTTATGTGTGAAATATTGAACAGCTACCTCTGTCTGCTTTTTAATTCAACACTCTTTCTTTCAAACAATGTGTTTGGTTTTAATTGTATTTCTTTATGTTTTGCATGTAAATATCTCTTAAGCTTTGATTGTTCATTTGCTTCTTAACCAGTACATCTCCATGACTAGCACACTTCATCATCAATTATGGATACAAAGCCAAACTCAATATATGAGAAATCATACTTCCAAGTAAAATTATGAGAACAGAATCACTGCCATTGTCATAATTGGGTTTATTACTTCTGCTGCATTCCAGAAAGGTGCAAAAAAACTCCAGTGTACTTGTCTCTCCCTCTAAAAATCAGGATTAAAAACAAATGCAAATTTAGTTCATAATAAAAAAAGGATAAATAAAAAAAAACAAAACCAAGTTTGATTAAAAATGAAAAAGAATGTAAAAAAAATACAAAGTGATAAAAATAAATGTTTACCCTTTTCTCAGATTTCTATACACTTCGGAGTTACAGTTGAGAAACCAAGCATAAAATATTACACGTCGTAATCTCCTCCTATGTACAATTAGTACACAGCTTGCACCAAAAGCTGTATGAATTTAACAATATCTGAACTGGTCAGTATCTTTAACGAGACAGGTCCACTGATCATAAGGATGGTTATTCTGGCAATGCCAAATTGCTTTTATGATTTCTTAATGCTTACTTAATGGGATGTGGTGGCTCATGGCTAAGACTTTGAGCTTGTTAATCAAAAGGTTGGCAGTTCAGCGGTTCGAATCCCTAGTGCTGCATAACGGGATGAGCTCCCATTATTTGTCCCAGCTTCTGCCAACCTAGCAGTTCGAAAGCACGTAAAAAATGCAAGTAGAAAAATAGGGACCACCTTTGGTGGGAAGGTAACAATGTTCCGTGAGCCTTTGATGTTTAGTCATGCCGGCCACATCACCACAAAGACATCTTCGGACAGCTCTGGCTCTTCAGCTTTGAAACGGAGATAAGCACTGCCCCCTAGAGTTGGGAACGACTAGCACATATGTGCGAGGGGTTCCTTTACCTTTACCTTTAATGCTTATTTCTGAATTCTGTACTTATCTTGTTATGAACTGGTAATAAACAATTGGTGGATTGGCAGTGGTCCCTGAATTTTGAACACAATGGATTTAGAGGTCATTTGTATGCTTGTAGCCCCCCCCCTTTCTTTTTTTGGCCTTAGTACCACATCAGTACAAATAACTTTTGAAACTAATACATCAGAGAACAACCAGAACAAAGAAATGCTTTTCTGGGCTCTCCAAAGCCATTTGATGTGATCGTTGGGAGCAATGGCTAGAGATGGGATAGCTTGCATAATTAAGTGGGCCCTTCCTTATTCTCATAACTCTACCTTCTTCCAGTAGACTAGGATAAATGCTTTAAGTATTTGGTATGAATACAATAGAACTTCTGAAAGGATAGTTCAGGGCAAATGGCACATGTGAACATAAACTGGCAGAAGACATGATAATTTGAAGCCAGCTCCCCGTGTTTTGTTTAGCCTTGAAAGCAGATGGTTCTGCACACTTACTTTTTCATGTCATCCTGTTATTAGCTCCTAAGCTGCCACTAGCAAAGTTGGAATTATTGGTAACGTTTCTCTTCCTTGCTTTAATGAAAAATTCTTCGAGCTTCAGTGCTCTCACTTTCAAGTGAATTTAACACCTTAGTTTCTGAAAACTATTCAAGGAAAGTTCTCCAGCGTTGATGCATTCAAGATTAACATCTGGCAGGCCTATGCAAATGTTGTAGAAAATGAATACGAGAACCAGGGGAGAGAAGAGGTACCTTTGTCCAGATTGCTGGGAATGAACCTTACAATGTGCAAAATTGTTTAGTCAGCATGGAAGGAGAGGAGAGGCGGCACCTCAACAGGGCTACTCTCCTGATTATATTTATTGACACTTCAGTGGCTAGTAATACTGCTCTTCAATGGGTCTGTTAACTTCACAAGTGCTCAAGAAAGAACAAAAAAAAAAGAGAATGCAAAAGTTTTATGAGATTTGAGAGTGCTGTTCAAAAACTGCTATTCTTTCTTGTACACTCTTCATTCTGCTATAATTCCCACCCAAATTGGCTTCTCAGATTTCTCAATGTTTCTCCCAGAATTAGGAGAATTACTAGCCTACCTGCAAGGTAAAAAAAACCAAAAATGCATAACAGTAGACGTGCTTCTCCCCAACACTATTTGGTAGGAAAGGTAGTCCTTGACTTACAACTGTTTGTTTAGTGACCGTTCAAAGTTACAACGGCACTGAAAAAGTGACTTATGACCAGTTTTCACCCTTATGACTATTTGATCCCTGTGGTCTCATGATCAAATTTAGGGTGCTTGGTAACTGGCATGTGTTTATGATGGTTGCAGGGTCCTGAGATCATGTGATCACCTTTTGCGACCTTCTGACAAGCAAAGTCAATGGGGAAGCCAGATTCACTTAACCATATGACTAACTTAACAGCTGCAGGGATTCACTGTGGCAAGAAAGATTGTGAAATGGGACACAGCTCACTTAACAACTGCCTTGCTCAGCAACAGAAATGTTGGGCTCAATCATGGTCGTAAGTTGAAGGCTACCTATATCTTGACAAATCAGTTGTCTGCAATTTGGAGGACTGCCCTTTCTTTGCTTCTCTTGGACTATTTTGTGAATTTGGGGAGAGTAATAGTTACTGTTATGATATGTGTATCAGCAGGAAATAGGGCATAGGAAATAGGACATAAACATGTTTCCCAGTATGATTTGATTGCTTATTTGTACCCTATGACTATCATTAAGTGTTGTATCTTATGATTCTTGATGAATGTATCTTGTCTTTTTATGTACACTGAGAGCATATACACCAAAGACAAATTCCTTGTGTGTCCAATCACACTTGGCCAGTAAAGAATTCTATTCTATTCTATTCTATTCTATTCTATTCTATTCTATTCTATTCTATTCTATTCTATTCTATTCTATTCTATTCTATTCTATTCTAACTGCAATGCAACAATTGTGTAGGAACAGTAAGCCTTCACACATTTTCATGGTGAATGAGAATTACTTCATCTTGACATTTAGAGTAATGACACTTGGGGATAATTGGTAGTTCACCCATCTAGTTGATGACATATCAGAAGTGATTCAGGAAGGCCAGCTTAATATAGCTCTTAATTACTTTACCTGTTTGTCTCTCATAATTCTTTGAAGTTTCAAACAAATATGGAAGCATGATGGGCTAAACTAAAAACTGGATAAATGAGCAGCTGGGAGAAATGGAAACGAATGGATTCGTCCATCTGTAACCCCAGTTTTGCTCTGCAACTAAGATTTCTAAGCACAGGGTAGATGGCTGAAGATCTTGTGTAAATGGAATTACAAAGTAAATAACACTGTTTCTAGTTGATCCAATAACATCTGTGCTACTTTAGTCCAGATTGTAGGCACATTAAAGGCTTGGTGCATTTGATCCTCTATTCCAGGGCTGTTAAACTCCCGGGCTATGGGCCAGATGCATCACACGCTGGCCACGCCCATGCCCGGTTTAGTGAAGGGGAAAAAAGTCTCGATACATCAAATAATGCCGCTGTGACAATAGTGAGTTTCACTATATTGTATTGTCCACACATCTTATATACATACATATTTTGATGCTTTATTTAAACTAAATTTGTATATCAGTGATTATATGACATCTCTAGATGTCATACACTAAATAAATAAATAAAATCCTCTATACACAAATGGTCCTCATGATTGTTAGCCATTGATTCACTGAAACTTATTCTGTTGAGGTATGTTGTGGGAGCAAAGATAAGAGTTACAGACTAATGGATAAATATTTAAGTATCTATATAAAACCTGACCCTATCTCTTTGAACATCTATTATAAACGGATGTTTTTAATGCTTGCCCTGTAAAGGTTGCAATCATTCAGGAATCTTTTTGGATGAACTCTAGCACAATAAACAATTACCTTCACCAGTATCCGGAGTAAATTTTCATTAATTTACATACATTTTCCCCACTGAGGTGTAACTTTGTATTATTAATTTCTCTGGAAAGTTTTGGATTCAATAAAGACAATGCAACATTTACTTCTTTTCCTTAACTCGGAGAAAGGAATTCATGGAATGTTGTGTGTATAATCCAGAACTCTTTGTGTCCTATTTTATGGAATCTAGAATGTTGTGTGTATGTTTGTGAATACATAGAGAAAGAGAAACATGATGATTCATGGTATTAAAATTCAAATATGAAAAAAAAACCCATAATAATGGAATTCAGAATATCTGCCAAGTTGAAAACATCCATTGAGGCTCCATAATTAAAGTGACAGACGAAACTATATCCTACTAATCACACTTTTTATTTTATTTTTTATTTTTTTCCTGTGTAATGCCAAGTAGGTACTGTAGCAGACACAGGACAAGCACTGAGGATCTGCAGATTATACTGTAAATATCTGTGAGCTGTATATAACTTGGTTAACTACAGATGTTTATCAAACACAATTGTTCAAAAACTTCAGAGTTGTTCTCATTTAGATTACATTTTGGAAGGTGTTTAAACTCATTAAAAGATAATTTATTAAGTGCCATCTAGGTTTGAATGCGCTGATGAGTTTTGTTGTTACGGATTGACTGCTTTTTAGTTTCATTGTTTATATTTTTCATCTGACCATGGTTGTTTTGTATTCTGTATTGTGAATATTGTCTATTTGTACTGTCTGTTGTTAACTGCCAGAAATTTTATGAGATGGAATTTAGATAGTACACAAGTTGAAAGAATGAATAAATAAACTCATGCCAACTAAACACCGCCCCCCCAAATATTGCATTGTTCAATTGTTGCTAGAATTTTATTGTTTCCTCCGTTTTCAATAAATAATCTGTTCACTTTCATCTTATTATACCCAGCAGGCTTTAATAAGAAATCTACAAGACCTGTTTCACTCAACAGACAGCTTATATTTTTTAAAACATGAAGAAGAAAGTTTCTACCTTTTCCCTGCACAGTTTTCAGCAACCATGAAAAGTATAGCATGCTCAATGGATGAAGCAAAACATAAACATTTCATTATCAAGTCCAAGGGTTATAGATTTGCAGCCAGTCCTTCTATTCCTGAATCTATTGCTAGACAAAGTAATAAGTTGCGTTTAGCTTTAATATGAAGGGACGCGTTGGCTCAGTGGCTAAGACGCTGAGCTTGTTGATTGAAAGGTCGGCAGTTCAGCAGTTCGAATCCCTAGTGCCACGAAATGGGGTGAGTTCCTGTTACTTGTCCCAGCTTCTGCCAACCTAGTAGTTCGAAAGCCTGTAAAAAATGCAAGTAGAAAAATAGGAACCACCTTTGTTAGGAAGGTAACAACGTTCCGTGCGCCTTTGGCATTGAGTCATGCTGGCCACATGACCATGGAGACGTCTTTGGACAGTGCTGGCTCTTCAGCTTTGAAACAGAGATGAACACCACCCCCTAGAGTTGGGAACGACTAGCACATATGTGTGAGGAGAACATTTATCTTTACCTTTAATATGAGAAGGCCTTGTTTCAGTTTATTTTTATGTAAGCAATTTGATTGAATTTCTGAATTGATTTTCAATCAAACAAAATAGAGCTGACGAGTCCTTTGAGATCCTCTATTCCAACCCCCTGCTCAAGCAGGAGACCCTCTACCGTTTCAGACAAGTGACTGTTCAGTCTCTTCTTAAAAACCTCCAGTGATGAAGAAGCACCCACAACTTCTGAAGGCAACTTCTGTTCCACTGGTTAATTGTTCTCACTATTAGGAAGTTTCTCCTTAGTTCCAGGTTGCTTCTCTCCTTGATTATTTTCCCTCCATTGTTTCTTGTCCTGCCCTCTGGTATGTAGGTAAATAAGTTTTATCCCTCTCCTCTTTGTGGCAGCCTCTCAAATACTGTTCCAGTATTTATTTATTTGTGATTTACCTTTCCATTAAGAGCTGAAGGGGGATTACAAGGGGTCATTCCCTTGTTGGTGATCATCTTTATGGTATGGGTCCAGGTTACTTGAGGGATTATCTCACTCCATTGGGATTGGCTGACAGAGAAAGCATGCTGTGGGTCCCATTAGCCCAAGTATCCCAGCTGGTGGGGTCCAGGAGGAGGGCCCTCTCTGCTGTTGCTCCTGCCCTGGAACATCTTGCCTCCCCCCATATGAGATTGGCTCCACTCTGGCTTGCCAATTGGCCCCCACTCTGCCAATTGGCTTGGGGCCCCAGTGGGGGAACAACACAGTGGAGGTGGTTGATTGAGTAACAACAGATCCCACCTCCCGCCCTTCACCCCTGCCTTCCCTATGCATCCTAAGATTTTAATCTTTGGTTTTAATTTATTTATGTTTTAATGTGTGTGCATGTGTGTGTGTATGTGTGTATTTGTGTGTGTATAAAAACACACACACACACATATACACCAGTGGTGGGTTTCAAAATTTTTTACTACCGGTTCTGTGGGCGTGGCTTGGTGGTCGTGGCTTGGTAGGCATGGTAGAGGAAGGATACTATAAAATTTCCATTCCCTCCCCGCTCCAGGGGAAGGTTACTGCAAAATCCCCATTTCCTCCCGATCAGCTGGGACTTGGGAGGCAGAGAATAGATGAGGGTGGGGCCAGTCAAAAAAAAAAATTTTTTTTTGGCTTTAATTTATATGCCGCCCTTCTCCGGAGACTCAGGGCGGCTTACAATGCGTTAAGCAATAGACTTCATACTTTTGTATATTTATACAAAATATCTTATTGCCCCCACAATCTGGGTCCTCATTTCACCTACCTTTGAAAGGATGGAAGGCTGAGTCAACCTTGAGCCTGGTGAGATTTGAACTTGCAGGAATTGCAAGCAGCAGATGTTAATAACAGTGCTTTAGTCCACTGTTTTTTAATTTTTATTACTGGTTCTCTGAATTACTCAAAATTTCTGCTACTGGTTCTCCAGAACCTGGTCAGAACCTGCTGAAACCCACCTCTGATATATATACTGTACATACCTACCTACCTACCTACCTACCTACATACATACATACATGCATACATATTTTTTATGACTGTAAGCCATCCAGAGTAACCCTATGGTAAGATGAACAGCCGAATGAATGAATGAATGAATGAATGAATGAATGAATGAATGAATAAATGAATGAATGAATTCCCAGATTATAGAATTTGGGGTTTTCAAAAAAAATCATGAAAGGTAACATATATCATATATGGCTAGTTTTCTTTTTCATGCTTCATTTTACCAATCTATTGCATGATGAAACAACAGTTACCAAATGAGATACAATTATAACATGGATTACTATCTTGGAAAGCAACTGAAAAAATACTATGCAATTTAGCAAATGCTTCATGTAGATAAAGCCATGTTAATAAGTGTTCCAACGTCCTATGCCTTTGGATAAATGCATAATATTGCTCGCATTTGGAACTGAAATTTTCATAAGCTGACAGTGATACGTGATTAGTTACATCCCAAAAAAAGGAATCAAAACAGTTCAGACAGAAGGGCCAATTGCACTTCTATATGATGTTAAAGTCCTATTCATCTTTCATGGCAGCCCTTAGAATGAGACAGCAGTGATCTCAACTTTTGGAGATATTTTACAGCAATTAGACCTTTATTGTTCAGGGTTCTAGAAATGTGTGACCCTTAATATCAAATATTGTTGGTCTGCTGTTTTATTTTTCATCAACATCAGCCATACAGGCTAGAGCTGATGAGGGCTGGCATTTTTTTGTATGGGCTAGAGATGATCTATAGCTTGGTCTAGAAAGTAAAATGAAGATTTTCTTTTCCTTTTTTTTTTTTTTTGGTTTTAAATGTTTTATTATTAAGAAATTATAATGATACAATTTTTTGTCCATCCGGTTACATGGTGTAGGAAAAAGAAATAAATAAAAATACAAATGTATGTACATATAGATAATCTTTGCTACACAATTACATGGTATAAAAATGTATACTTATATCATTCTTAATGTATATATATATATAATGGGTCTTTAAAGGTAAATTAATAAATACATAAGTCATATCTTTTGCTTACCTATGTAACCTTACTTCGCTATATTTTCTACCATCTACGGTACATCTTCTCTTTCTATTTCATTTAACTATTTCTTGTACTCACTCTGGTCTCTTTCAAAGAAGATTTTCTTTTCCATCCAACCTTTGAAAGGTTGTCAAAGAAAGAGTCAGCCATTCTGAAAGAATCCCATTTTACTCTTTCCTTTTTGTGCAGATAAAATATCTGCTTAAATATTTTTTCCTTTCTCTCTCTCTCAGTTTTAGCTGTTCAGTTTGGGAAATGAATGCACTCATTTTTATTTACAGTATTTAAACTATTTATCAAATTTATATGGATACCCATCTCACAAAAGAGTAACTGTTGACAGCGTAAAATAAAATTTTAATGTATATAAAAATATAAATATTAAATATTAAAAAAACCCAAAAATTCTGATTAAGGTTTAAGAGAGGTAGTAGTTATCAATAACAATGGAGCCATTTCAGTAGCTTCAGTACCTTGCTGGTCCCTTAGGTCTCCAAGCCTGATGACATAATCAACAGCAATAGCACTTAGTCTTATATACTGCTTCCTAGTGCTTTACAGCCCTCTCTAAGAGAGTTACAGGGTCAGCATCTTGCCCCCAACAATCTGGGTCCTCATTTTACCGACCTCAGAAGGATGGAAGGCTGAGTCAACCGTGAGCTGGTCAGGATCGAAATCCTGGCTATGGGCAGAGTCAGTCTTCAATGACTGCATTCTAACCACTGCTCCATCAGGCCTGGTAGGGGGACTTCCAGAAAAACAATAGGATGGAGCTTTACTTACTATGGGGGGGGGCGATGCTCCATAAGGGGACACCATAGCAAAAATGCCTGCCCTCTGGGTCCTGCCAAGTGTAGCTCCTTAGTAAACAGCAGCCGCAATGTAGCTCCTCTGTTAGATCAGATGGGATGGGCAGAGGTAATCAGGGAGAGGTGGTCCCTCAAAAAAACACCCCTTTTTTATTTTTATATTTTTATCCTTTCTTCCAGAGTACAAGTATGTTGTTTATTCACAACACACCTGCACTAAAGATCTAAAGAGAGGTTTTTTTTTGTTTTTAAATAGCTGTTTAAAAATACAATTTAAAACTATTTAAATATACAATGTTAAAAGACTTGGGTTAATCAAAAACTTTTGACCCGGTTCCAAGAGAAAATAAAGATGGCACCATGCGAGCTTTCCTAGGAAAATTGTCAGAATATTACAGTAACAACCATTCTTCCAGTTACAAGCTGGGTGGTTAATGCCTGGAAGAATTGTCCTTTTGTTCAGTTGTGTTTGGAAGCCAATCCTGATGGATATGCAAATTCAAACAGGTTAGCTATTGGATGCAAGATGGATATTTGTTCCAGGATGTTGCAAGTTGACCTTTTTATTCTTTCTAACCTGATAGACCAGTGATGGCAAACCTTTTCAGCATCGAGTGTCTGAACTGGAATGCATGTGCCCACCGGAGCCCTGGAAACTCGATGACCAGTTGGCCAGTGCACATCCGCGCACCAGCCACCTGGTCTTCTGGTTTCTGGCGTGCGCATGCGCGTCAAAAGGCCAGCTGGTTTTTGTGTGTGTGCCAGAGCCCCAGAAATCCAAAGGCCAGCTTGCTGGTGCGCATGCATGCCCCGGAAACAAGAAAAGCAGCTGGAAACAGCATGCATGCCCACAGAGAGGACTCTGCAGGCCACCTATGGCACGCATCCCATAGGTTCACTATCACGGTGATAGACTGTTGGAAAAAAAATTGTGTACAATTAGAAGAAAAATTCCTCTAATGGACCCTAATATTGAGTCAGCTGGACAGTGGCTCAGAATATTAGCCATGGCTTCTTTCCAAGTCTCTTATCTACTCACTCCTAGTCACATGACCCTGAGTTCAGTATATGCAGTTTGCCAGTGTACTTATAAACATAAACACATGGTCACTTGTCCTTCCCATCACTTTCTTGATGTAGATCCAAGTTTCAACATTGTTTTCCCAGGGAAAATTTAGCTTTTTCCCATCACTTCCATGAATTCTTTGTTCAGAGTGCCATTCCAGTAGTTATCTCATGACAGAGTCGTTCAAATCTTCTCATTATTTTGTTCTGAGAGTCAATACCAACTTCATGGTGCATAATCAATCAGGAGGAAATAACTTATAATCATTTCCCTAGAAATCAAGATCAATTAGGATTAAAGGTTTTATAACTGCGAATGTTACTTTATTTAGAAATAATCACAAGTGAGGAAATTAACTATGCTGTAATAATCACTGCATTTGAAATAAGAACTTTCCATATTTCTATGGCTTTGTATGCGATTTTCACATTATTTATTTAGGCACACATTTCAGACAAGGGTAAGGTTGATCAAATTTTACACAACAGGAGCATTTTAAAATAACAGTGGGGATGTTCTTTTATACAGTATGTGTTTCATATGTTTTGGGGTGGAATCTAGATAATGCAATCCAGTCAAAGTACAGGTCGAGCTTTTTGCTTATCAAATGACATCACAATAGCAGAAATTCTATTGCCAGCAGTTTTGAAACCTATCATGAACACTTTGAGAATGGGTGGTGAGATATAGTTTCAAGGCAGTAAATACTCACAAACGAAGGCAAATATACATGTCCCAGATAATGTTGCAGGATCCAATCAGGGCCAGTCACTGGGACCAGAGATTTAATCTTTTGTATTCATGTTGGAGCCCATCCTCAGGGAACCTCTCTCTTAACAGAATGTGTCTGGTGAGAGAGAAGTTCTCTGAGGATGGGCTCCAGCACACGTCTGAAAACTCAGAAGACTAAACTTCTGGTCCTGATAACTGACTCTGATTGGATCCTGCAGTAAATACTGCTTCAGAGACTTCCAAGTATTGCTGAATGCCATATGCTTGAATGGGCAGCCTGTTCTCCAGCTAGTAGGGATTTGGGGATTGTTTCAGCTGGTATCTCATCATAGAAGTGTTCTGGCTTGTTTGGTTAGAAAAGACCTAAAATGAGCTAACATTGTGGGTCTGGAAAAGGGGTGAGTTCCACTTATGTTTACTACCAATTTGTAAGGGGAGTGTGCGCATGCGTGTGCTTCTTTGCATGTGCAGATCACCCATGATGACGTCGTGGTGGGTTGGCGGAGCCTCCCTCTGGTTTTACTACCGGTTCTATAGAACCAGACCAAATCAGGAGCAACCCACCACTGGTCTGGAAGGAAATGGATGTTTGATAACATAGCAGGCACAGAAACATTTGATTCACTTACTTTGTGAAGAAGAGGGAAGAATGTGAATAAGGGAAAAGACGAGGTATATTTGCACGGATCTGAAGAGGTGGCATTCAGTGGTTGACTGCTAAGAAAGCATTTATTGTACAACTGTTTTCATTGTTGACATGCTATCGTATGTAAATGGCAAATGCTAACTGAAAACTCTATAGAATGGCAAATATGAAAATGATACCTGAGTAGTTCTTAAAGTAATTGAAATAGTCCAGATCATCAATCTCAAGTGCATTTTATATAGAATTGAGGAGGGCTGCGAGACAGAAAAGCTGGCCATTTTTGTTTCTGTAGGGAAGGTATTTGAAGCACTCTCCATATTCAATGACAACCATAACAAACCATAATGAGAGTTTTGCAAAATTAGCATGAACTTTAGATTTTCACCCATGGCAGTAGAGAAGATGCTATAATAAGTCCTGCAGGGAAAACATAACTGCACATTTTTCTTCTCTCTCTCTCTCTCTCTCTCCCCCTCCCTCCCTCTCTCTCTCTGGTACATGACTTGATACTTTTGAGTTATATCCTCCCTTTTATGCAGGCGTTCAAGATGGCATGTGTTCCTTTGTCCTGCTTTTTCCATAGCCACCCTCTGATGCAGGTTGGATTTAGACAGAGAGACAAAGTTTGGCTCAAAATCATTCAGCGAACTTCTGTGGCTGAGGATATAGTACAGTCTGGGTACAGTCTAGTACAGTCTTACTAATGTCAATCCAATGCCTTCATTACAATGCACCTATAAGCAGGGCTCCATTCTCTTCCAAATCAGAAACCTTTAATAATATATGTGAGTAATGTATGTACAGAGTTTTCCCCATCAATGAAGGGCATGGTGATAATTCTTTTCATAGAATTTTCTATTTGTGTTTGCAAATGTTCTGGACTGTAATCACTGTAAAACCTTTTTGGTTTGTGACAGAAAATCCCTTCACTCTTGATGATATGCATTTGCATGTTCAGAAGCCTAGGAAGTTCAGGATTCTAACAAAAGCACAAAATACTTTGACAAAGTGTTTACCAATGTATCTTTAGGACCTTTGGGATTTCACTGAGACCTGATTTCCATCCGTCCTCTGTGCATATGTGTCTATGTGTAGTATGTGCCAGGAAAAGACTTATAGCACTTGACATTAGCAGAATATGGAAGCAAAACAAAAGCCAAACATTTAAGTTTATTTTTTTATGGGAGTATGTTTAATAGTTGAGATTCATTTATGAACAATGACACATTTCTGGGAACAGTCATAAATAAGGAATGCACTGTAAATGGGGCAGTGTTTTATTTTGAATAATTTTGCCTGTTTGGGTTATAATTTGTTAAAACAAACAATAACTTACTGTTTTGCAACTGAACTTGCGAAGATATTACTGAACTCAGCTAAAATCAAGTAATCTTTTTAGTTTCCATTCACCTCAAAATGAACGGCACAGCAGTGTCAGCAAATGACAAATTGCGGGATGAATATAAAAGCAGTACCTTCAGAAATACAATAGTTATACAAGCCATCTATTGTTAATGAAGAATATAATGCAATTTGTCTGTCTGTAACACAATTATGCAAATCAAAGCTGGGACTATCCTTAAATCTCTCTACATTCCAAGTGATTAAAATGAGATAATTTATCACAAAGAATATTACTGATCGTGTTTATGAGTTGCACATTAATCCTATTACTATAATGTATCTTTCTCATAATGTAATGGATTTGTGCAATCTAACAGAAAATGACTTTTATACTACCCACAATTACAAAAATATCCAAAGCATATCCATTGCACCATAATAGCATATGTCTGCAACTGTACAACGAGCCTATTAAAATAAACAAAGCTTATGGATGTAACCTTCATACCAATAGAGACAATGGTAAATTTAATTTTACGGTGCTCATTATTTCAACAACTCCATATATGATAACATGGCAAGCAAGTTACTTTTGTCTCTACTACTTTAGAAAAAGAGTGCCTTTGTAAAAAATTTCATGTGACATTGGAGAGTGATTAGCTGTACTCCAGCCTGTAATTCTGCAGAATAAAATCTGGGGGTACATCTCTCAGATTTAGCATATTTGAAAGCGGCTACAACTCAGAGCTGTCTTCTTAGAGAGATTTGTGCAAATGCAACCTGTGTTTTGCATTCCTTCAGGGCTCTCCTAGTTTTCAGAGAGGTCTGGGGGCAAAATGTTGATTTAAGTCCTCTTCTCCACTTCTCCCTGCGGCTTACATCATTCTAAACAGTATATGTGTGTATCAGTATGGGTACATGGGTATACACATACATAGACATGGACAAGTACACATATATTAGGCTAATGAAAGAAAAGAAAATTGAAAAGTGGAGATTCATCTGTTTACACCAGGGGTGTCAAATTCACGGGCCCTGGGCCAGATGCAGTGGTGGGATTCAGCCAGTTCGCACCACTTCGGGAAAACCGGTTCTTAACTTTCTGAGCAGTTTGGCAAACTGGTTGTTGGAAGAAATCATTAGGGCAGAGAACCGGTTGTTAAATTACTTGAATCCCACCACTGGCCGGATGCATCACATGCTGGCCACTCCCACCTCCTGGGTCCTATTGCCTTAGTTGGCTTTATTTAATTCTAGAAGTTCAAGAAGTTCTTATCTTTTCTGCTCTTGGGTCAAAACATTTCTGCCATTTTTTTCTCTTTCTCTGCCAAGGTAGTAAGATATGCTCCTCAATCCTTCTACATATCTCCGTGTTGAGGTTCTTTACAATCACTTCTTGACAGAGCACTAAATCAACTACACAGGTGACACAATGTATCCACCTGTAATGTCTGAATCTGACATAAAGACAAAGCTCACCTTTACTTTGGCAAGCATCTGGCTCGACTTCTTCTTTGAGGCTCTAGCTGGGTAGCACAAATGCTATTTTGAAAGCTTGCGCATTTGAACTCTTCAAATACGGGTGGTTGCTCCATGTAGATAACTTCCTTGATTTCTTCATCCAGAAATCTGGCTTTTAGATTAAGGTGATCTGCTTGTGTGTGGCTCATTGCTGCTCTGCTGAGCAATGTTCTGATAGAGGTATGCTTGACTGCTGAGGCAAATGTCTCATAATAGTCCTCCCCATACTTCTGTGGGTATCTCTTTATGCTAGGATGCTTTCACAGTGGTTATGTTGAGTCTTGAAATATCAATTTGCTAGAAGCTTTCTGCCTTTTTCCCATTTCTACTCTTGCAAGATAGTATCTATTATTCCAATTTACCTTTGGCTCTCTTTTTTTGGACCAATGGTGTATTTCCAAACAAAAGCTTTAGAAGACCAGCCTGTTTATTTTCTAAAAATGTCTGAGAGGCCTGGGTGAGTTTCAGAGTTATGTTTTAAATAAAGATGATGCTAAAGGCTGGTGCTTTGTCTTGCAGCAAGCTGATTCTCTTTTCTTTTAAAATTAAAATAAAATGTACAATGCACAAAGCCAGTCAGTTGTGATTTGCTCATCAAATCATAGTAAGGTAAATCTTAATCACACCTTACCCATAAGTGATTTATCATTTTGCAATTTTGCATAACAGCTATCAAGCAGGTAAAGAGATTTTTTCATTTATTCCTCAATTGATCTTTTGCTTGCTTGCTTCAGCCTCAGAACTGGCCAGAGTTTTGTCTGATCAAATTTTCATTCTACATGAGCTGTATCTCTGATGACAACTCGCCCAGAGGTTGTTATTATCAGAGTTTCTTGCAAAAATCAAATCCAGAAGCACACACAGATAACTGATTCAGATGGATTTATTAACTTCTTTATAAACATAATAACAGATGAAGTATTTACAATACCAATAGTTGATTCTTCCAACGTGGTAGAAGTTACAGGCAGAACACAAGACAGGAGAGAACAGGTAGTTTTATTTCAGCAGAGCAGACAGCATGCACAGACTGCTTAGTTTCAGTTTCAATTCTCTGCACAGACTCAGAAGCTGCAGACTAAGACACGCCCTAGCTCCAGTCTCTCTCAGCTCCCAATTGACTGATTTAGTTGCTATGCCTATTCATTGGCTGACCTTGTTACCATGTCTCTGCCAGTTCATGAATAATCTGACAGTTATGATTTGGATAATCCTGGCAGAATGCACATGTTGCATTAAGAATAAATCATTTTGTTTTGCTTTTAGTACAGCATGGTTAATAAACTATATCAGTGTAGCTTGTAAACCCAATTAACTGTGGTTTATTCAGGGAACCATGATTAAAACAAATTATAATTTGCAGGCCATATTTCTGAGGCATGTTCTACCAGCAAGAAGGAAGGTTGGCTGTTGTGCACTGTGCATAATTTCAGTATAAGCAAGCAGTTTGTTGGAAAAAGTCACAATGGATGGATGGATGGATAGATAGATGGATGGATATGTGGATGGATGGATGGATAGATAGATACTTCCAAAGCATTTGTAACGAGCATTTGATACAGGAGGCACAGTGGACATTTTAAAGATAAAGGAGATTCGGGATTGTCATCTTAAATTATGCTTCCTTCTTAATCTGAAGAGCATCAGCACTTTTAACAATTGAATGGCAGGGATACTCCTGGGCATGCTTATATATTTAATATTTAATAGGTAAAATGTATTTACTTTTATCCCACTGGAGAGTCCATATGCCTAACACTTCTTCCTCCTCTTCCTATTTTCCCCACACAGCTAACTATGTGAGGTAAATTGGGTTGAGAGAGACTTACTGGTGCAAAGTTATCTAGCCAGCTTTCATACCTAAGGCAGAGATTAGAACTCACAATGTCCTGGTTTCTAGCTTGATGCCTTAGCCACTGGACCAAGCTGGCTCTCATTTTGTGCATTCCTCTGCTTGCTTATTCAGAAATGAGTTTCACTATGTTTAATGGTTCAGTTCTACAGGTCACCACACCTGGGACTGCACTCATAATGACAGTAGTACATTGCTTCTCAAACTTTGGGGAAATCCCTTAACTGAGCAATTGGTCGAATACAACTGCATTATCAAGTGTGAGCCAAAATATGGCTTGTTTAGCAACTTGAATCTATCTTGGTACTAGAATAATGTTCCTGCTGGCTTGGTGTTCTTGAAATCATGCCTATGTTAGATATGAAGAAGCCTTTAGACTTTACCCAAGTTTCACAGAACATTAACTGTGTACCTGGGCTTAACAGTCCCACAATTTTTACCATCACATGACATTGGGATAAGATACTTCATTCTCTGTTCTCTTCTAAGTGTTGACCCTAAGGAAATTGGTTTCTTCCTCAACTGCCCAGGCAGAAAGAGAGAACTTCCCAGTGAATTTGGTAGCTAATTCATACAGTTATGTTGGAGTGGGTTATCTGGAGGGATGGAAAAGCAAGGACGTCTGCCTGGCAACCAAATGCAGGTTAGACTGCTCTATCGTGTTCTCCATAGCTACCTAGGGTTGTGAAAATTGGACCTTAAGAAAGCAAAACATGAAGAAAATTGACTCATTTGAGCTGTGGTGCTAGAGAAGGCTCCTGCATATTCCTTGGACAGCAAAACTAACAAGCAAGTACTGGAGCGCATAACACCAGACATGTCACTAGAAGGAAAAAAAAATGAAACTACATCTCACTTACTTTGGCTATGTCATGTGGAGGAATTTACTGGAGAAAAGCAATTATATTTGAAAGAGTTAATGGCAAAAGAAAATCAGGCCATCAAAGAACATGGTGATTGGACACTATCAAAGCTGACACCAGCCAGAGCATATAACAACTCAAAGAAGTAGTGCAAGATCGGAAGATGTGGAGAGACCTGCTCCATAGAATCCCCAAGAGTCATGTCCAGGCTGAATGGATAACAATAGCACTTAGACTTATATACAGCTTCACAGTGCTTTACAGCCCTCTCTAAGTCATTTACAGAGTCAGCATATTGCCCTCAACAATCTGGGTCCTCATTTTATCGACCTGGGAAGGATGGAAGGCTGAGTCTACCTTGAACCAGTGAGAATCGAACTGCTGAACTGCTGGCAGCTGGCAGTCAGCAGAAGTAGACTGCAGTACTGCATTCTAACCACTGCGCCACCATGGCATCATCATCATCATCGTCTGGAGGAAAGTGTCCAACTACTCTTTGTGCTATTTTCCCAATCCAGTATGCTACTTAAAACGGGTGATGGTGGTTATTCCCCATGTAGTTCTATGTTTCCTATGCATTGCTTCACTGAGCTCTGATATAGTCTTGTTTAGTAAATTAAAATCTACGGCCTTCACAGGCAGATGCAGGAGCTTTGGTCAGGGAAGCAATCCATCTTGTTGACTCCCCTAGTTCTCAGTCACCATGTATTTTATTCAGCATCCACTGTTTAACAAAATTCAGTGTCCTACAGCTAATGGCTGTGCAACCCTATCCAGTCTTTTCATTTCCACAAACTCCTGTTTGTGAAGTCACTCCTAGCTAAGAGTGAAAATAGTCTTCAGTTAGAGGACAAGCTACCTTCTGGGTAAAAAAAAAAAAAAAGGATGAAGTGAGGCCAAACCAATATTTCCTGTCTGGTAATTGGTGGCTTTTCAGCCATGTTTCATTATAGTGACATACTGCCAAGACGTTACACATGGTTAGCTTCCTCACCAAATTCCCAGGAGCTCAAAGCAGGTGATATTTCGGAATAACTTTCTGCAAAGATCTCAGATTGGGGAAGGTTTCTGATTCTAAATACCTCTTGGTGTGTAACCAGTATAGCCATCTGGGACTCAGAACCTGAAATAAAGATATTGCCCACCTGTCTATAGTTTAAGTAAGAAAACCATTTCACTGAATTTTTCATGGCCAGGAATTGGCCACATAGGAATAATTCTTGCAAGAGGGGGGAGTATCTGTCTATCTGTCTATCTGTCTATCTGTCTATCTATCTATCTATCTATCTATCTATCTATCTATCTATCTATCTATCTATCTATCTATGTATCTATGTATCTATCTATCTATCTATCTATCATCTATCTATCTATCATCTATCTATCTATCTATCTATCTATCTATCTATCTATCTATCATCATATCTCTCTGTATGTCTATCTATCATCTAATCTAATAAACTAATCTAATCTAATCTATATGTACACATACTGTATATATAAACATATATTCCAAAGCTTTCATATATGCACTGCTGTTCTATTCTAATGCAAAAAACTCCAAGCTTGCAAATATTTGGGTGCAGCTATCAGAATGTAAAAGGGTTAAATGATAGCAAAGATCAGCAGTTTCGTGTAAGCCTCCTGCAACCAAGCAGATATTCTTAGAAAAGGAGCAGGCACAACATAAATATTTCCCATTATAGCTAAACTAAAGTCACAATGAAATCTGTCATGCTTGTGCTTTGAGAGATGGACATTATTTCTAAGCTGCCGCCATGCTGGCACCTGAATGGAGTTTATATTTTGTTTATGGAACTGAATGAGAAATTGTGGGGCTTTTTTTTTTCTTTTTGGTATTTTATTTTCATTCTCGGGAGGGAGGATAGGGGAGCGAGGGGGGGCGGGGAAAGAGGCCCAGCATGTGTAATTCTTTTTCGTGGAAGCTTGAAATGGCCATGGAGGCAGCTCAATATTCCATTTATTTTATTTATAAAAGAAATTCAAAGCCTGAAAAGATGAAGTAATTGACTTACTGGGATGACAGTTAAACCCACTAAATTTAATCTTATCCTCTCAAGTACAACATATCGCGCTTACAAATTATCACCCAGCACCAGACAGCCTTGCTCTCTTCACCTAATCCAAATGGAAATGAAGCCCTCTGTTATTGTATTATCTGACTTCACTATCAGCATTAATCCGGCTTAACTCACTTAATGATGCCACTTGTGGCACTATGAAGGCAGCAAAGAAGTCTATAAACTACTTCCATTAAAATGCAAATCTGGCCCGCAGAGAAAATAAGTGACACAAAAGTCAGAGAATTCGGCCTTACGCTGTATTACCCTCATTGCCTCACAGAACCGATACAAGTATAATAACTGATGCTGTGATTATTATCCCGGCTGTGGGTTTAGTCTACCACAGAACGTCACAAAAGTGCTTCAACAAGCCAGGGTATTTAATTTCTAGAGAGATTTCTATTTTTGTTGTTGTCAGGAAATGAACAAATACTTATCAATGTGGTGGTGGGGGGAGGAGGAGGGAGGAGAGGGGGAAGGGTACCCTTTTATCACAAATCTTCCTACCAGGTTTTTCATACTGATATTATTCCCCCCCCCCCCCAGAAGACAGGAAATGAAAATTCTTTTTGGTGCTATTCCTGTCTCTCCTGCTTCATAAAACCTTTCGGCAAGCATCTTGCTTTGTACCCTCTCAGCCATTTTGTTTCTTTAACCAGTTTGCAAAAGGAAGAGCTGATTGCCCAGACAATAGGCAAGGGTAGACTGGGTGGAAACCTGAAGGAGATGCCTCCATACCAGCTTGGATCAAAAAGGGTGATTTGATGGCCCTCTCTGGTTTACACTTTGATTGAGAGGAGTGCTTCGAGATTTTTGGTGAGGCTTGAAACCTGGGGTTCTTGTTTATTTATTTTATTTATTTATAAAATTTAATTGGTCGCCCATCTTATCAAGAGTAACTCTGGGGGAGCTTACAATCATGCATAAGAAATGCTGGGTATTGGATCTGCTTTTGTCTACAAGCCAAGTGTTTGCTACGTCACCAATTGGCGACGTGATGGCCATTCACTCAATGATAGTCTTAAAAGCATTTTTTCCCCAAGAGGGTATTTTCTAACATTTGAAAGGCATGGGTCCTGGAGCCAAGCCCTCTTTTTGGAGGTTATGTAACAGATCAATGTTTCTCTTTAACTGAATCCTATACCCACTGCTTCATCTACAACAATTCATAGATTTAGTTGCCATCCATCTTCTGTTAGGATGAAAGAAGCAGGGTTGGCCATTTATTTTTCCCTGATCAGAATAGAATAGAATAGAATAGAATAGAATAGAATAGAATAGAATAGAATAGAATAGAATAGAATAGAATAGAATAGATTTTTTTATTGGCCAAGTGTGATTGGACACACAAGGAATTTGTCTTGGTGCATACACCCTCAGTGTACATAAAAGAAAAGATACATTCTTCAAGAATCATAAGGTAAAACACTTAATGATAGTCATAGGGAACAAATAAGCAATCAAATCATATTAGGAAACAGTCAATATAAATCGTAAGGATACAAGCAACAAAGTTACAGTCATACAGTCATAAGTGGAAGGAGATGGGTGATGGGAACGTTGAGAAGATTAATAGTAGTGCAGACTTAGTAAATGGTTTGACAGTGTTGAGGGAATTATTTGTTTAGCAGAGTGATGACGTTCGGGAAAAAAACTGTTCTTGTGTCTAGTTGTTCTGGTATGCAGTGCTCTATAGCGTCGTTTTGAGGGTAGGAGTTGAAACAGTTTATGTCCAGGATGCGAGGGGTCTGTAAATATTTTCACAGCCCTTTTTTTGACTCGTGCAGTATACAGGTCCTCCATGGAAGGCAGGTTGGTAGCAATTGTTTTTTCTGCAGTTCTAATTATCCTCTGAAGTCTGTGACTGTCTTGTTGGGTTGAAGAACCAAACCAGACAGTTATAGAGGTGCAGATGACAGACTCAATATTTCCTCTGTAGAACTGAGCTCCTTTAAAATTTAATTTTTCTTGGGAAAAATTAAAATCTAGACCCATTTATCTAAACAAGTTTTCTCTCTTCTATGAATAACACTGGGCTTAGGAGCTGAGCAAGAGGGAAGCGACGAGAAGCCTCCTCATTGTGCAAGGGAAGAAGGGAAAGTACAGATTTACTACAGCTTGGAGCTTTAGTAGTGACATGTTCTCAATGGCATGGCAGGGAAGAGGGAAGCATTTTAATGAGGGCTCTGGTATAATGCACCTTGCTCCTCCTCTGAGAAAGATTGGGCTGTCTGCCAAGAATTGTAACTGTGCCCAAGCTGTTTTGCATGGCGAGCCTTTCTCTCTCTCCCCCCTCAAACCTTCTCATAAAAGCACAAATGGAATCTGCAAGAAAAGGCTGCCATAGGGCATTGGTCCTGCTTAGCTTCTTTCAGGAGATTCAATTCAGTTCTCCTTCCCCAGGCACATTCTATGCAAGTTAAGAATGCTTTCTTAATTGCCCTCTCTATTTTCCAATTCCACAAATAATATTGTTCTTTCTGAATATGCTGGGATGTCTCTTTCTCTTTTAGTAAAGGCAGGGTGCTAAAATCTGGACATTCGCTAGAAGGCAGCAAAGAGAAATTTTAGTGAAACAATGGAGGATCAGAAGCCAAACAAGTTCAAAGCCTGCTATTCAAAAATGTATTGAAACATTGGCTGTTCTGAATGGAGGACTTAAAAAAAAAAAACAGTTCTGTGTCAGCCAGATCAAGCCTTATCTGCCAGATATTAACTTTTAAAGGAAATACTCATTGCACGTAGAGCTTCTAAGCAAATTCATGCCAATTAGGGTTACTAGATCCAAAGGGCTGGATGACCACTAATGATAGAAGTCAGATACTGAAAACTCTTAGCTGCTATCTAGTAATTATCCCATTTTGGCAGTCCAAAATTGATAGTTCTACTCGCACACTAGCTACTCCAATAACATAATTTTAAAATCTGTGTTCAAATGAATATTTTCTTTGTATAATTTATATAAACTCTGTTTTAGAAAGACGTTTTGTTATTGGGATAAAATTTGCAGATACGGCCAGAAAATCCAGTTCAGTTTTCTCTGACTTTGCTATTTTCCTTAGAATAAATAATACAAATTTGCATGGTCACATGGGACAAAACTATATGCCCTGTGATTTTACAACATCTCAGTACACTGATACAGATGAAAAATAATAGTATTTCTGTGGATTTCATAGAAAATTTCTCACTTGGGTATTTCAATTTGATAAGACTAGCCTACTTAAAAAACATGCAACCATGTTGAGGTATTCTGTGTCCATGAAATCTGTTTAGAGGGCAAGTTTCTCACACTACATTTTTCAAAGCAGCTACATCATGAATTACATCAATGGTAGGAAACTTTTAGCTTCGTCTTGTTGCTGAATTACAATTTCCGGTATCCCTCACCATTAGTCTTATTGGTTATGGCTGTTCAGAATTGAAATTATGCAACATCAGGAGAACTACAACTTATCTGCCTCTAGATTATACAGGGTTTTGTAGGGTGGATTGTGTCTATGAAGGGGAAGGTGGTGTGATGGACTACAGGGGAGCAGCCAGTGGTGGGATTCAAAAATTTTTACTACCGGCTCCGTGGGTATGGCTTGGTGGGCGTGGCATGGCTTGGTGGGCATGGCTTGGTAGGCGTGGCAGGGGAAGGATACTGTAAAATTTCCATTCCCACCCCTCTTCAGGGGAAGGTTACTGCAAAATCCCCATTTCCTCCCGATCAACTGGGACTCGGGAGGCAGAGAATAGATGGGGGCAGGGCCAGTCAGAGGTGGTATTTACCGGTTCTCCGAACTACTCAAAATTTCTGCTACCGGTTCTCCAGAACTGGTCAGAACCTGCTGAATACCACCTCTGGGAGCAGCAGTTTCTCAGGGAGGGGGGGGGGCTACATTCCAAGGAAGGAATGAGACAAGAGATAACACAGCCTGGAGCTGGATTAGAGAAAGAGGAATAGATTTAGGATAGCACCTTCCTAGAATCTCCCAGGCTATATCCATTCAGGTTAAAGTAGCATGGGTTTAGTCTGGCAAGACTCTGTCTACATGGTATAAGCAAATAGAGAACTGGGTTTTGTTTGGATTGTTCTATGTCATTTTTGTGCTAGGCATGACATTTGGTGAATATAGGGTCAAAGCAATATTTTTGTGTACCCTTCCCCGATGACCAATGAGTTTAGGTATTCTCCAGATATTAAAAAACAAGAATATTTGTAGCTTGGGGTTGAAATGAGGGATCCTTAGAACTGATGACATTACCTAGTTTGGTAATGAAATGTCTGCAAGAAAACAGCCAAGTTCAGAGAGCACCAAGAACTCCTCATTGTCCAAATATTCAGGGATTTCATCAAGATTTCTTATGGAATTACCATAACAACCTTTAAAATATTTTCTTTCCCATCAAATGGAAAGAAAGATTCCAGATAAGAGCCTTGGTGGCACAGCAGACTAAAGTGCTGTTAAGTAGCACCAGCTGCCTGCAATTACTGCAAGTTCAAATCTCACCAGGCTCAAGGTTGACTCAGCCTTCCATCCTTTCGAGGTAGGTAAAATGAGGACCCAGTTTGTGGGAGCAATAAACTGACTTTGTATAAAAAAGAACACCACTTGGGGGGGCGGGGGGCGAAAGCCCTACTAAGCAGGTATATACAAAAGTATGAAGGCAATTGCTTAACGCATTGTAAGCTGCTCTGAGTCTCCGGAGAAGGGTGGCATATAAATTGAACCAATAAATAAATAAATAAATAAACAAACAAACAAACAAACAAACAAACAAACAAACAAACAAACAAACAAACAAATAAATAAATAAATAAATAAATAAATAAAATTGAAATATTCCCATAGTATAAATATCTGGTCTTGAAAAAAATTGTATGCAATCCAGTTCAAAGAAGGGCAAGGACATATAGGGATAATTATGGGATACTTTCCCTAGAATGGCTATGCTATAAATACTCATAATTTATATTTGGTGGAGTTGAACAAGACTTTACTTTCATAAATGTTCATAAAAATAGAAATAAAATGTTTGTATGTCTTGCCTGGAGGAGGAAACAAAAACTTAATTTAAGTTTCAGTAATGAATACACATCTATTAGGTAGCACAAACCAGATAGCCACTTCAGTATCTTTTCTTGATGTTATTCCAAAGTCATGATAATTTCCTGATCAAATTTCATGCTAATGATGAAAACTAGGCTTGTATTAAGCTAAACAAAAAAGACAGGAAAGAAGTCTGATTCAGGCTAGCAGCACTAACTTTCATTTAAAGATTACTAGGTTGAGATTGTTAAAAGTCTCTTTCTTGGTGGCTCTATTTATTCCTTAATTTCACTCCTTTTGGAGCATGACATCCCATGGGAAGCAAGAATTTGACCCATCACTAATAATGAAGGGAAAGATTAAACATGTGTTTAATATTTTTGTAAGTGAAAGGAAGATAAAATTCAGCAGTTTGTGACTGCAGGCCAGAAAAGAGGGTCTCAGACGTTTTGACTGAAGATATAATTCTGCTTATATCCTCAGACTTGTTAAAAAATGGGAGTTCCCCACAACAAGCACATACTATTGTGGGCTGTTGCAAGAACAGTTCTAATTTTGAAGTGCCTTGAGTTTATCAAGTGTTCAGACAATGTCAGGTCAATGTCAGAAAACCTGACATTGTCTGAAAACTTGATAAACTCAAGGCACTTCAGAATTAGAACTGTTCTTGCAACAGCCCACAATAGTCCCTACTACAGTTACTGAGAACTTTGGAGAAGTCAACCAGCAGACCAACTGAAAAATGGAAAAAGCATCATCAAGCTCTCATTCCGCTCCATCCTACCCACCTACCCCAATTTCTTGTACATCTGATTTTTATACTGGAAATAAATACATGTATAGATAAACAGGCAGTTATCAGCAAGTCCATGTGACATTGCTGTTTTGTGAGTTGTACTGGTTAATAGTTGAGTTTTGGGTGCAATTCCAATAAGTAGTGGCTATCACATATGAAGTCCTTCATAGCATAGGGCCTGGTCGTCTGGTTATCTCCTATAGTTTTTTCCTGTCCAGTAAGCTTGAGCACAGGGACTGAGTTCCAAGTCCTCTCCATTCAAAATGTTTTGGAACCTAGGAAGTATGTCTTTTCTGTCATAGAATTGGTTTCTGAAATAACATCCTCACAGAGATTCTGCTGTGTCGTGTCCCCCCTGATGATGTTAAGAAATCCTCTGAAAACCTAGTGGTTCTCCCAGTCCTTGAGATGGGATGGTTGTGAATCTCTTTTGAAGTACCATATTTTTCAGAGTATAAGTTGCACCTTTTTTCCCCCTTAAAGTGGGTGAAAATTTAGGTGCGTCTTATAGACTGAATACCAGTGTTTTTTGGCCTCCTGAACTCTCCGCGCATCACGTTTTCTCCCTCCCTGGCCCCCAGAAGCACTCTGCAGTGCTCCACATAGCCTGTTTTTGCCAAAAATGGGCCTGTTTTGGGGATCCCAAGCCCTCTGTGCATTACGTTTTCAACCTCCCAGGCCCCCAGAAGCACTCTGCACCCAGAAGCACTGGGTGCGTTTTTGGCAAAAACGGGCCCGTTTTTTGGCGAAAGCAGTCCGTGCGGAGTACTGCAGAGTGCTTCTGGGGCCTGGGAGGGTGAAAATGCGATGCATAGAGGCCAAAAATTTTTTTTGCTTGTTTTCCTCCTGTAAATTTAGGTGTGCCTTATTGTCTGGTGCATCTTATAGTCTGAAAAATACAATATACTATTTTTTGTTTTACTTTTGTATTTACATTATCTGCTTTTCTGTTTGTTGTCTTCATTTTTAAAGTGTAATCTATCTATGGCTGTCATGTGGCATTTAAATAGTATGTATGTGGTATAGTATGTATAAAAATAAATAAATTAACTACTAGGCAAACAATCAGATAATAAATAAAGTTAAATAAACAAGGTAATCTCAGCTGTGAAATTAGTCTTCTCCAATTTGTTGTTCTTCAGATGTGATGGATTTACATTTATTTCCCAGCATATCTAAGAAGGATTTAGGAGAGGCTACCTAGGAACTAGGAACAATGTTATTTGAGATACTTCCAAGGTGGGGTAAATTTATGTAAGGTATGTAGAATTACAGAAGAAAGGAGCAGAACTGAAGACAAGGGGCAAGTCCATAGGACAGAAGTTCCAGAAGTGAATGTTGGATAATGGTACGCATTCTCATCTCTACAATGTTCACAAATCTTGATCTCAAAATATAAAAAATAAGTGACCCAACTGAAGTACATGTTCCCCATCCTTCTGCTCATTGTAGATATTTTCACATAACTAGAGTATGATTTCTCTAACAGTTACATAGCATATTTCTGTTTCTTTTTCACAATACTTGCATTTATACATACCGGTACTTTCACCATATCTCATTGGTAATTCATTAGAAGACTGTTGCCTAAAGAAAGCACATTGGCTTTTTTGAGAAGATTATTCTCTTGGAAGCAAAGTTGTAATTGTCACCGGCAGATAATTTTGATGAAAACAGAAAAGCTATTTTCTTTCTAATAAAAATAATCTGCATAAAGAAGAACGGAGGAGGAAAGGCAAAAGAGCATAGAAAGAGAATGAAAAATCATTAAATGAGACACTAAGAGAAAATTCCACTACTTTATAACTGACTTAATTTAGAATAGCAATAAAATTTAACTTTCACGACTACTGCTGAACATCCCAGAAACTATTTGATACTTATTTTCACTTGGCATAGTGCCACATAGTTCTTTTTAGTTCATCTTATGCCTGTGAATTTATATCCTTCCTTCTTCCCTTCCTTCCTTCCCATGCTATTCAGCTACTTCTCTCTCTCTCTCTCTCTCTCTCTCCCCTATTTGTATGCACACATACATACATACTTACAGATTACACATTCTGAAATCATAGCAGAAAACTCTTCCCCAGTGCACTGCTCTTTCTATTAAAAACTCACTTCTAGAATTTCATTTCCCCCCACCTCTTCTGGTATCACTTCAATTGTCAAAATAAAAGTCTCTTTTTTGTGTTTTGCTCTTTTTTTCCCCCTTGACTGAATGGCATGCTGGGTTCATTGAACTTGGTTTTGGCTAGTTTTTTACCCAGAAGCAAGGATGCTTTCCACAAAGATTACCATATGAAAACCAGCTGCTGTTGCGTTACATCAGCTCAGAGCCATTTTCCAGAATTGTAAGAGCCTTCAGGAAGTTTTTGGCGCTCCGTTTCTCCTGCTCCTTCTCCCAGCATGCTCTCGGTTTCTACACAACGCTTCACTTTCTTCATCTGATTTTCCCTTTTCTTCTTAAGTACCATTTCTTGAACAATTAGGGATAGTAACATGTCTTCAGGAATGTTAGCATAGTAAGAAAACAACATTTGATTTGGTAAAATATACAGACTGCAAAATTTGTTAGGGGGAATGATTGTAATGATATATGGGCATGATCTTGGAAGACAGAGCCTTATCCAAAGCCTTGGCTTTTGGACAAGAGACAGGTTAGCCAGGAAAAGAAATGTGGGCACTGCAAATGTCTCAGAAAGAACCTTCCCTAGTTTCTTGACCTATACAGGCAAGTTGTGGGGGGGGGGGAAATGTACTTTCAAACTTGCAAGATTTTACTAATGTAACCTTACAACAAAGTAGAATTAGTCTATCAGATCAAACTTCCTGTCTGGACTAACATGAAAGACTGATAATACAATTTCTTAAATTTTCTTAATTGAAGAAAATTGTATTATATCCCTACCTCTAAAGCTAGCATTAATACATCACTTCAAAATACCACTTTCAGGATGATTGTTTATCTAGCATTAATTTGTGAAAGCTTGTGAAAACTAGCATTAATTTGTGAAAGCTTATGTATAGCTTATAGATCTTGGACTAAAAAGCTTGTATACTAAAGTTGTGATGAATATTTGATTCTTTGGGGAATAACTCAATAACAAAGCAAAAAAGAGCCTCCAAAGTTCATCTAATCCAATTTACCCCTTGATGCAAAATAATAATAATAATAATAGGCTCTCTCTCCCCCTTTTATTGACATGAATCAGTACTGAAAATGGAAGAAATCCAAAATGTATTATTGTTTACTGAAATACATTTTATTATTTCAGATACAAAACTAAAGATTGAGTTCTATAGACTATTTTAAAGTGTGTTATTTATTCCAAAAGGATTAATGTTGGAAAAATATTAAAAACTGTCAAATAAAAAATCTGAACTGAACTGCATAGATTAAAGTTAATATACATTATATATAAATCATACCAGTTCAGCAATAGTGAGTAATCTGCAAAGACATGTTATTCACTGCAGCAGGCTATTACTTGAAAACCAGATACAGTGAATGAAGTCCAGACTTAATTTAGCCTGGGTTTCAACTTTTTTTTTTTTTTTGATGAAATTTTGACATGCAATTAGCTTTCCACTCTCCAGTGAAGTAAGTGAGTCCTTAAGTGATAATGCTGGCTATATGTACTGAACACTGTTTACAGGCATTTAACTTGCACATTCAAAATTTAAAAATATAGTTACATTTTATTTTATTTTTATTATTTTATTTTGAATTTGTATACCGCCCTTCTCCCTGAGGACTCAGGGCGGTGAACAGCCAAGTAAAAACATCAAGTACAAATATTAAAATACAGTTAAAATATACATATATAAATTTGGCCCCATTAATTAAAAACAATAAACAAAACACTTAAAAACACTTAAAAAATTAGGCCAGCCCGGCTTGCTGGAAAAGGAAGGTTTTAAGTGCACGACGGAAGGCACTGAGGTCTTGGATTCTCCTTATCTCTGGAGGCAATTGATTCCAGAGGGTAGGTGCCCCCACAGAGAAGGCCCTCCCCCTGGGGGTCACCAGCCTGCACTGTTTGGCTGATGGCACCCCGAGGAGGCCCTCTCTGTGGGAGCGCACGAGTCGATGGGAGATCGTCGGTGGCAGCAGGCGGTCTCGAAGATAGCTAGGCCCTATGCCATGGAGCGCTTTAAAGGTGATAACCAACACCTTGAAGCGCACCCGGAAGACCACTGGGAGCCAGTGCAGCTCACGCAGGAGCGGTGTTACATGGGAGCGCCAGGCTGCTCCCGTCACTACCCACGCTGCTGCATTCTGGACCAGTTGGAGCCTCCGGGTGCTCCTCAAGGGGAGCCCCATGTAGAGAGCGTTGCAGTAGTCAAGGCGAGAGGTGACGAGGGCATGAGTGACTGTGCACAGGGAATCCCGATCAAGAAAGGGCCGCAACTGGCGGATCAGGCGAACCTGACAAAAGGTCCCCCTGGTTACAGCCGTCAGATGTTCCTCCAAGGACAGCTGCCTATCTAGGAGGACTCCCAGATTGCGAGCCCTCTCTGTGGGGGCCAATGACTCGCCCCCAATAGTCAGTGATGGAGTCAACTGACTATATCGGGATGCCGGGAGCCACAGCCACTCAGTCTTGGAAGGGTTGAGCCTGAGCCTGTTCCTCCCCATCCAGATCCGCACAGCCTCCAGGCACTGGGACATCATTTCAAGGGCATCGTTGGGGTGGCCTGGGGTGGAGATGTACAGCTGGGTGTCATCAGCGTACTGATGGTATCTCACCCCAAAGCCACGGATGATCTCGCCCAGCGGCTTCACATAAATGTTGAACAGGAGGGGCGAGAGGACCGACCCCTGAGGCACTCCACATATAAGAGGCCTTGAGGTCGACCTCTGCCCCCCTGCCAACACGAACTGCGACCGGTCGGAGAGAAAGGAGGAGAACCACCGTAATACGGTGCCCCCCATCCCCAACTCTTCCAACCAGTGCAGCATGATACCATGGTCGATGGTATCAAAAGCCGCTGAGAGGTCTAACAGGACCAGAACAGAGGAACAACCCCTGTCCCGAGCCCTCCAGAGATCATCAACCAACGCGACCAATGCCGTTTCCGTGCTGTGTCCAGGCCTGAAACCCGACTGGAACGGATCTAGATAGGATGTTTCCTCCAAGAATTGTGGAAACTGTCGCGCGACCACACTCTCAACAACCTTCGCCAGGAAGCGAAGGTTGGAGACAGGATGATAGTTGGCCAATATTGCCGGATCCAGGGACGGCTTCTTGAGGAGAGGCCTCACCACTGCTTCTTTCAAGGCTCTTTCAATGTTCCAATGCTCTCTAGGAATTCAGTTTCTTCAAAAGATTGGTAAAATCTTCAGGAAAAATGGAAAGGCATGTATCAGATCCTTCTTAGAAATGATTAAGGAAGTGCAACATATAGAATAACAACATATGGAATGTCATTCCATGCAAGAATATCTGAAAAACTCAGAAGGATTTTCAACCATCAAAACATACCCACATACTTTAAAATACACTAAATGTCTATCCCAAGGATGAAACACTCAGATCCAAACTGAGCAATGTCATATATTCAGGACAACGCAGTGAGACTTGTGCAGATCTTTACATTGGAGAAACAAAACAATCACTTCACAAACACATGGCACAACATAGGAGAACAAACCCATCAAGTCAAGATTCAGCAGTCCATCTGCATTTGAAAGATAAAGGCCATTCTTTTGAATGCAGCAAAGTCCATATTCTGAACAGAGAAGACAGCTGGTTTGAAAGAGGGCTCAAAGAGGCCATCTACATTAAAATTAATCAGCCCTCTCTCAACAGAGGGGGAGTCATATGAAATCCCCTATCTCCTGTTTACAACATAGTCCTTTCAGCAGTTCCAGGAAGGTTGTACATCCATTTTGCACTATTCAGGTGACCCTGAAGGGACAGATAAACCTCCAAGTGGCCTGAACAACTCTCAGAGAGAGTGCTAAAACCAGATGACTGCAAGGAATATAAATCCTTCCATTCTCCATCATTCAGTCAGAACTGAAGAAGTTTCTTGGATGAGAAGTGAAACATCTTCAAGGAAAAAGAAAGTCCAGTTGCCTTTTGAAAAAAGCTCCATTGGAATTTCAGCTGAATATTCTTCTAGTCTTTCAGCTCAGTGCTCAGTATGTGAAACTCTGAAGAAGAGCTGAGACCCTGTGGAAGATGAAAGTGTATGATCTAACAGCCAAATTCTTTTTGCTGTCCCATATACAGATCATGTTTCTTCCATTTACCATTCTATCAAACAGCAACCTCAGTTCACTCCTAAGGTGGAGTCTTGAGAAAAGCACCTCATGTCTAATGTCTATAATCTGATACAAAAGCTAGGACAAGGCCCAGTTAAGATATAATATGAACTATAACAGTGATGTGAAAATGTATTTGGTATGCCTTTTTCCCTCCTTGAACTTATCCAGTCTCCATGCTAAAAACTATATGCAAGATTAAGTGCAGACGGATAAGAGCACTTTCCTGAATTTTCAGTAATGTACACAACTTGAAAACTGAGCACAAAATAGTGTATGTTACATAGAGACATGCATTAAAATTCCTATATAAAGCTCAGTGCATTTTTTTTTCTTGGAAGCACCTGGATCTTGAAATGAGAAAAAAGAGATTCAATATTACAAAAATGAGAAATGTTTTGCCAGTACAGCTCCAGTACAGTACAGTACAGTACAACAGTGTAAGGTGTGAATGATGGGGATCTTCTTCCAATTGAATTACACAGTTCTCCCGGGGAAAAACACCACCATTTTATCTTCATGGAAAGAAGATAAATGCATCCTATTTCTTTTGCTGAAACCCAAATAATTTCCTATATGCTTCTACAAGAAATCATATACTCTCTAAACCCTTTGGACAGGAGCTACACTGTGAGCTTTCTGTACGTTAAAATTTGCATCTCCATGTCATGTTACACTCTGTAACTTTAATGGGTTAAGTGCACAGACCACATTAATGCATAAGTAATACATTGATTAATGTGTATATGAAGTATACATTACATTTTGTAATGATATGAAAATACTCAAACCATTTATTTGAAATATGTACCTCTTGACATCTTTATGATTGTCACAGCTCTGGTCTCTTCTTATTAAATCATAAAAAAGATTCACATGACTGTATTAGAAGAAAAGGGGAAATAATGATGCTCAGAGCACTGACTCTCATTTAATTTAGGGATCTGCATATGAAAATGGAAACATATTTTAAAGTTTTGCCAACTTATTTAAGATTTTGTCATTATAGAAACATAATTGCCTGTATATGTATGTATATAGACAGACAGACAGACAGACAGATATAGATATAAAATAAATTAAAATAAAATAAATAAACTTTATTGTCATTGTATGTGTATACACAGTATACACATACAACGAAATTTACTTGACACCCAAAGACCAGGTCCCACACACATAATCCCCAAACACACTCCCACCCACCACAATTCCCACCCCTAAACCACCCAAACATCCATACCACAGACCAAGTAATACTGTCCAACAGCTCACTGATGGTGGCCCTTTAGTTCATTGTTGAGTGCAATTATAGCTCTGGGATAAAAACTATTCAGAAAACGTGTGGTCCGAGTTTTAATTGTTCTGTATCTTCTGCCAGAAGGCAACAGTCCAAAAAGATTGTAAACAGGATGGGAAGAGTCTCTGAGAATGTTATTCAACTTCCTCAAACAGCGAGATTTGAAGATGTTGTCCAGGGCTGGTAGCTGGAGTCCGATAATATTCTGGGCAGTTTTAATGATTCTCTGTAGAGCTTTTTTGTCCGCTACAGAGCTGCTCCCATACCATGCAAGAATGCCGTATGTCAGGACACTCTCAATGGTGCTGCGATAGTAGGACAGAAGTAGATGTTGAGATAGATTTATCTTCCTGAGCATTCTCAGGAATAGATATGGATAGAGATATGGATAGAGATAGAGATAGAGATAGAGATAGAGATAGTTAGATGATATAGATATAGATATAGTTAGATGATGATATAGATAGAGATATATAGTTAGATGATACAGATATAGATATAGATAGTTAGATGATATAGATATAGATATAGATAGTTAGATGATATTATAGATATAGATAGCATTTGGACAAAATATTTTCATATTCCATGCTTCCATATCTAGCTACTACTAAAATGTTTGTGTCTGGCTGATCATTTGTAACCTTCAATTGGGCAAAACAGCACAGCATAGGGCAATAATTTTTTAATCAACATACCTCTAACGAGCTAGGTTATAAAATGTGTCCAAAATTGGGGATCCATGACTCTCTTGGGATTGAAATTGTGGCAAAGTTGTGGCTGCTTCAGTCATGTGATCATCTTTTCCAATACTCCCTGCAAAAAAAGAGCAGGCCCTGCTCTTTTGCCTGCCTGTGGTCATTCTCTTTCTTGTTTAGGTAAGTAAATACTTTCGAAATGATAATCCAATGGGTCACGGGTTGTCTAGTATTCATTAGCACCTTTCTTGCAGCAAGATCACATTCTCTGATTTGCACTATAACACGGGTGTCAAACTCGATCACGACACGTGACGTCGCGTGACATATTGTGATGTTTTTTTGCCATTGCACAGCCAGGATCGGTGTGGCCTGCACATGATACATCAGGCTTGTGGGCTGCCAGTTTGACACCTCTGCCTGGGAACTATAACATCCCATGCCTGTTTTTCTTGGCTGTGGAAAAGTGCTCACCTAGAAGACCTTATACACTAATATAGAAAAAGAGTTGCCCGATTTCTTTTGTTATAATCTGCCTCCCTAGGGGGCAGAAAGACTACCATGCTGTCCTCCAAGAGACAAAAATTAGAAAATGTCAAATTGTACACTCCCTTTATCTACACTGTGAACTTTGCCTTCTTGGCTTCCTGAGAAAAGAAATGCAGTTTTAGGGTAATTTAATAAACAGTACAACCCCCCCCCCTTTTTTTTTATTTCTGATAGGCTTTATTACATGTACAAGGTTGACTGGTTTGTTTTATTTGGTTTTACAATGATAGGGTGTCTTATTAAACAGGCAAGATTTGGTATCAGAGAGAGGGGGGCAGGAAGAGAGGCAGGGAAAGGGAGAGAGAATGTTAATAATGCACTGGTAATAATTGCAGATAAAAGTTCATCTCTGTAACAGATTTTGGGAGGGGATTACAAAAAATAACCTAATATGAACCGTCTCCTGGAATAATTATAGTTCACAATGGCATCTATGGACATCTGAAGTTTTATTTTAACCCGCAAGCCCTTTACTTGAACAACAAAGGAGACCTTGGGTCAGTTTTGCAACAATGCTATTTTCACAGCAAGAACAATGATGTCAATTACCAGACTGTCTTTTCTCAGTTGTATCAATTTCAGGGACTTGACTACAGATTTGGCCTGACATGCGATCTCTTTTTTAGCTAGAATAAGCTAATGCTGTGACTAATTGGGAGTGAATTTCATACAATATCAGGGTTGTGAATTTTCTCTCCAACGTGCTAATCACCATGTCATATTTTCGAAGCTCATTGCTCTATGGTTGTGCTCACCCAACCTGCTCAGGGTTGATCTGTAGCAACAGGTTGCCTCAACATAAAGGCTGGCGTTTAAAGCTTATTGAGACCAGGAATATATAATGTCTTCTGTCCACACCTACCCTAATTGGAAGACAATGTCTCCTTAACTTTCCCTGCAATGCATCCAAAAATAGAGTTTCTAATTTGTGCTGGCATCTTGGAGGTGCAAGATGGCTACCTGGTTTGGCGTGTGTGTGTCTTTTCAAGTTCTCCGATTTGAATTTAGTGAATTTTCCTTAAGTATTTCAGAATGACTATGTGCTGGATAGCTTTTCTTCCTGGATTTATTATCACAGCCTTCTGCATGCTGACTTATGGACTGAGTTATGGACTTATGGATTGGAGGCTAAAACATACAGTGAACGGTTGCAGGAACTGGCCATAGCTAGTCTAGTGAAGAGAAGGACCCGGGGACACATGATAGCAGTGTTCCAATATTTGAGGGGCTGCCACAGAGAGGAGGTGGGCAAGCTATTTTCCAAAGCATCTAAGGCCAGACAAGGAATAATGGATGGAATCTGAACAAGGACAGATTCAACCTGGAAGCAAGGACAAATTTTCTAATGGTGAGAGCAATCAGCCAGTGGAACAGCTTGCTTTCAGAAGCTGCAGGAGCTTCATCACTGGAAGCTTTCAAGAAGAGACTGGACTGCCAGAAATGGTGTAGGGTTTCCTGCCTGGGCAGTGGTTTGGACTAGATGACATTCCAACTCTGATAATTTGTTATTTGTTATCTGAGTTTATTCTGCCATTGTAAGAATGGCTAATGGCAGATTGGTTTCTTATAAAGCAAAAAAGTACTATTAGATACTGGTAGTTATTCATCTGGCAAAAAAAGTGTTGAGGAATATATTGGGCAGTCTTTGTTCAACTTGGCGTATCCTTAAGACAAATGACAATATTTTTAATTCTTCTTTCTCCATAGTATTGGACTAATAATACCTGTCTATTTGAAATTTTATTGACCTTTACAGGAATAATTATGAATTTGCAATGGATAGAATATCCTCCTCTTTGATTAAATGTAATGGGCTTGAGCAGACGGATTCGGAAAAGGTTCACTCTCCAAATATGAACTAATCTAAAAATGTATTCCAATGAATTTAAAAATGGAAGGTGAAAAAGTAGGCTCAGAAATAGAGTGGATTCTTACATGATCAACTAGACCAAGTTGATTTCTGAAATATACACTGCTCAAAAAAATAAAGGGAACACAAGCAGAAGACATCCGAGATCTGAATGAATGAAATAGCCTTATTAAATACTTTGTTCGTTACGTACAGTAGTTTTGTGTTCCCTTTAGTTGTTTGAGCAGTGTATAAACTACTGTATGTAAAGAACAAAGTATTTAATAAGGCCATTTCATTCATTCAGATCTCAGATGTCTTCTGCTTGTGTTCCCTTTATTTTTTTGAGCAGTACTGTATATATTAATTCTCACAGCTTTAAGCTTGCTTTTGGAATAGCTGTGGAAATATTAATTGCTAATGAAAACTCAGTGAAGAAATTACCTAAAGGTTTTATGAACTACTCTCATTATGATGGTGGATTTTTCTCTGCCTTCATAGATTTTTGATTCTTTCCCCTTGAAGCAATTGTTAGCTTGCCTTTTATTTAGTATCAAGCAACATTATTTAGTATCTTATCTCCCTTTTCTTTTCAGATCATAGCCTGTGAAATCTCCTTTTTGATTAAAACAAATAAACAAATGCTAAAAAGGGCAGCCAAAAGCTATTTTGTACACAGTGTGGTTTACTTCCCAACTTCATTGGATTTTATTTTCAATACTTTTACTGTTTTCTTGGTATTTTAAAAGAATGCTTTGAAATCTCTCTGCTTGTTTTGAATGTTTTTATTAACTTGGTATCCATTCATGCTTCTCAGTTTCTAGTTGGATTAAAAATAAAATAATAACTTTGCCAGAAATTAAAGTGTACATATAATGCAATCTATGCATTGGTTAAGGACAGTTTTGTGTAAAATAAATAAATAAACACTCACTACTTGTTTCCCATATTTTTAGCAAGAGGGAATTAGCCTGACCTGGTGAAATGGATAAAAAGGAAATGCTGTTGGATGAGAGCTAGATGAAAATATGATAGCACAAAAAAAATTTGGCGAAATACTGGAAGAATGAAATAAGCCATTTTGTCTGATCCACCAGCTTCGGCTTGGTGCCTTGCCGGCATTCTCCCATCAATCGGGGAAGGGAGGAAGGACAAATGGGCAATAAAACTATATACCTTTATGATGGGAAAGTGGGAGGAGGGGTTGATAGTTGAGGAATCAAAGAGCACTTTGGAATCTGTTTCATGTTGGGGTGCTGGCATCTTCAAGGCCATTTACCTTGAGAATAGAATTTCACTGACCCAAACACCTCAGCGTTTCCCAAAAATCTTGGCGGTGCCAGTTTAGCTACACACAAATGGACCATGGGAGAGGGGAGGCTAAGGGGAACCAAGGGGTTAGTTCTGTATTGGCGCACAGGGACTTTAGATTCTGCTTGACTTTACTGCAATCAGTCTCTCTTTTCACTTCAATTAAATGGAGTCGAGAGTTTTACGTCCCTAGGAGATCAAACTGGGGCAGGTCTGACACATTTCCTTAAAGAATCTACACATATCATTAAAATAGATGCCCATTCAAGCTTCTGCTTTTTGTAGGAATCTATATGAAGTAATGTTAAAACCATCCAGCTTTTCCTTAAATGTACCCAATGAAGGGGAAGCCATAATTTCTGTGGGAAAATGGTTCTATTGTCTGTTTCTCTTTGTTAGGAAATTTTCCCTAATATGCAGCTGCTTTCTTGTAAGTTGTCCTTGCTCCATGTGAGGTATGAGCTGTCAGGTATGAGGTGAGGTATGTGGTGAGGTATGAGTAACTATCAGCAAGTGATTTTTAGCTAGTTCCACACCATCCACAAGAAACAGTTTGGTGTAGTGGCTAAGACTTCAGGCTAGAAACAGGGAAATCGTGAGTTCTAGTCTCATCTTAGTCATGAAGCCAGCTGGGTGACTTTGGGCAAGTCACTCTCTCTGAGCCCTAGAAAGCAAGAAATGGCAAACCACTTCCAAACTCCTGCCAAGAAAAATGCAGGGACATATCCAGAAAATCATTAGAAGTCAACATTGATTTGAACATGCCTGCAAACAGCACACCCTCCATCCCTCACCTAACTAACTTATTCACCAGAGTGTAAGAATGCTGAATACAGAAAATTCTTCTACATTGACAGTCTAACATAGAGAAACTGCTTGTTTTATCTGAGGAAGGAACCGTCTTCATTTGGAAGAGTGAATCTTGTAAACAATGTAGCGCCTAAAAAAATGGTTTCCAGAGGCCCTAGTCCATGTCTAGCTGTAGTGAAGGGTCAGAGATCATAATTGGCATTTGGGGAAAGGAGGGAAAAATAAAATATTGGTGGCAAAATTCCATTACTTCCTAGTGTTTACTTCACAGTGATTAATCATTTCTACTTCCCTCCTCCATTTTCTCTAATCTTTACAATCAAATACATGCAACCATTTATAAATGTAGATGAGAGAATAAGGTATAGCTTCTTTTCCTTCTTATTTTATCTTCCAACCAGCTCCATCAAGCTTACCCATTTCGATGTTTGTAATACTGATGTCATTTTGGAGGGATACTTGTCCAGAAGTCTTCACTTTTTAATTTTTTTGGAATGACTGCATTCCTCTGGCCTTATCACTGATGTTCATTCTGTTCCCCTTCTCTTGGGTCTAAGGATGCAGGGATATCCAGCCTGCATACAATTTTTTTTTAGGTAAACATTGTAAAAACTGTACATTTTATGAGTATATTTGTATAAAACATATCTTGTAGTAAAATGCAAATGAAACTGACCTCTGCAAAAAAAGAAAAATTAAAATTAGGGGTTTTTTTTCATTATTTGAAGACTGATGGCAAAAATATAGATAAGAAAGAAAAAAGAAAGAAGGAAGGAAGGAAGGAAAGAAAGAAAGAAGGAAAGAAAGAAAGAGAAAGAAAGAAGGAAGGAAGGAGGGAGGGAGGCAGGCAGGCAGGCAGAAAGGAAGGAAGGAAGGATGATTGCAGAATTGTAGAAAAAAAATAGAAAATAGTTTACTTTCCTAACATATGATGTGTACTTTAGCAAAAAGATGCAGAATATGTTTTGAACAAGGGAAAAAAATTACTGAGATGTGCAGAATTATGCTTAGGAAAATGGATGCTTGGCAAAATCATGAGGTGAAAAATGCTGCAGATGAGGGAAATGTCTATAAAAGAATAGGCTGCATAAAATGAGGATAAGAAAACCATATTTCATAAGAGAGAGAGAAAAAACAATTAAAATTTTAAAAGGCAGAGAAAATTGCTCATTAGTTTTGATCGGACTACAAATTGTTCTGATAGAAAGTGAAAACAACTAAACAAGGAACATCTGGCAGACTGAATGGAATTAAAAACAAATATGATATAGGATGAAAATGAAGTGAGGAAATGGAGGAATGAGTACTTAATCTAATCTCTCTCTCTCTCTCTCCCCTCCCTCCCTCCCTCTCTCTCATTATATCTATCTATCTATCTATCTATCTATCTATCTATCTATCTATCTATCTATCCATCCATCCATCCATCCATCCATCCATCCATCCATCCATCCATATATGTTAGTGGTATATCAAAGGGTGTAATTGAGATGAATACCACAAAGAATTAAGAACTAAGAAAGAATAGATGAAAAGGAAACAATAGATATTGATAAAAGTAAAGCATTGGTATAAATGAAGTATCTGCAGAAATATTAAATTATAAGTGTAGTTTGCACAAAGAGTGGCTGTGCAATTGTTTAATATATGTGCAAAAATTGCATCTGTGCCTGATGATTGGGAGAATGTTGTTATAGCCCCTTCAGCGAAAGGAAAAGATAGCAAGGATGAAGACAAACACTGCAGGCAGAGGATTAGTTTATTAGGTTTATTGGGAGAATTCTGGCTGAAAGGTACAAGAGTTGATATCAGCCAAAATTTAGGAAGTACAGCCCTTCCTCTGGCTAGACTTTTGCTTTACAGCTGGTCATTTAAAAAATAGGAGAAGAATGTTTATTGTATGTTCTCTGATATAGGCAAAGCATAAAATAAAATAAACAGATTTGTATTTTATTTATTTATTTATTTATTTATTTATTCATTCATTCATTCATTTCCTATTTTTATTATTTTTAATAAACAACTCAAGGTGGCAAACATATCCAACACACGTTCCTCTTCCTATTTTCCCACAACAACAATCCTGTGAGGTGAATGGAGTTGAGAGAGAATGACTGGCCCAAAATCATCCAACCAGCTTTCATGTCTAAGGCAGCACTAGAATTCACAGTCACCTGGTTTCTAGCCTGGTGTCTTAACCCCTAAAACAAACTGGCTCTCATAATGTTTTGCATGAATATAGATGTGAATGTTGGTTTCTAAATGCAATAAGAGTAATATACCTGGAAATAAAGCTTGCATAAAAATAAATGTAAATAGCAATAGCAATAACTCTTGTATACCGCTTCACAGTGCTTTACACAGTGCTTTAACCGCTTACACTCTAAGCGGTTTACAGAGTCAGTACATTGCCCCCAACAATCTGGGTCCTCTTTTTACTGACCTCGGAAGGATGAAAGGTTGAGTCAACCTTGATCTGGTGAGACTCGAACTGCCGAATTGCTGGCAGTTGGCAGTCAGCAGAATTAGTCTGCAATACTGCATTCTAACCACTGCACCATTACGGTTCCTAAAGCTAAATGAATAGTTCAGCTGAATGAGGAATAAAACCAAGATAGGTCATGAACACTTGATTGCTAGTATTTATGGCACATGTGGTAATGTTAGAGGTGGGTAGATTATGGGTATGAATATGTTTGTACTTTGCATCTGGTGATTCCACAGTGTTGGAAGAGAATCCAAATGATATGCAATGCATAGTCAATTAAATGATGCAATAAGATACGGCACTGAAAAAAATAATACTGTGATTCTTTGGCAAGAAAAATGGAGTGAACAATTTCAACTTATGCATAAGTGGCAAAAACAACAAGTGAATGAATTTGTATACCTTGGTAAAATATTTACTAAAGACAGGAAAATAGATGGAGAAAATGAGTTTTGCAAATGCTGGTATAAAGGTAGTAAGTAGTATGTGGTCTGTTTCGAGGCATAAAAGTTATAAGAAGCTAAATGGCTGTCCCTAACAGCATCTTTCTGCCCACTTTGTTATAGGGAAATGAAAATGGACATATCAGAAAAAGTATATTTAATAAGTCGAAAGAGGAAAATATTACTTAAAAAACTTATGTGGTGAAACAAAAAGAGGGGATCAAAAATGGATAATTGCTGAATATATGGATGTATGTGGATTAAATTCAAAAGAGAATGACAGCAGAATAGAATAGAATAGAATAGAATAGAATAGAATAGAATAGAATAGAATAGAATAGAATAGAATAGAATAGAATAGAATAGAATGTGCAGTGCTCTATAGTGTCATTTTGAGGGTAGGAGTTGAAACAGTAAGATAGTAATATGTTGAGGTGGCTTGGAATAATAATGTTTCAATCAAATGAGAGTGCATTGATAGAAACAGAAAGTCCAAAACAATTGTGGTTGGATGGAGGTGGCGAGTTCCTCAAAAACAGAGCAGTAGGCAGCTAAAGAACAAAAGGCTATATAGGAAGTGGTGTATGGATATGGTGGAAACAATGGTTTGCAGGAATAGAAAAATATGATACTGGTATAGGCATGAGCCGTGTGGCACAGTGGTTAGAATGCAGTATTGCAGGATAACTCTGCCCACTGCCAGCAGTTTGATCCTGACTGGTTCAAGGTTGACTCAGCCTTACATCCTTCTGAGATCGGTAAAATGAGGACCCAGATTGTTGCGTGTGTGTGTTTGTGTGTAATATGCTGACTCTGTAAAATCGCTTAGAGAAGGCTGCAAAGTACTACTAAACGGTATATAAGTATATAAGTGCTGTTGCCCTGCTAGGTTTAATGACATTTTTTTATTCTGGTTTCCTACATTTGATTGCTTTTGTTTACTATTTCTTACTCCTTTTAATCAGCTTTGTACAAGAAAGGAAATGGCTCGACAGATTTGCCTGTATGTGTGTACTTATGTTGCATCCGCTCTCAGAAGATACCTCTACATGACACGTACGTGCAGCAAACAGCGATGGTTAGAAATGTGAGCTTGTGGTCACTGTGGATTCAGAGAAAAGCAACCCAGCATCTACCCCCCTCAGGAAAAAAAATATGACTGCAATTGTCTCATTAAGACTGGTTCTTGCTTACTGCAGATGCCATCTCGACCCTCCATATCAGCCAAGATCTTCTTCAGTCTATGTAGCAGGATTGAATAATCAACACATTATGATGGATTAAAATAGCCAAGGGTGGCCCGAGGCGAGCAGCTTTTCTCAGGATGATTTGCTTCTTTTTGTATTACTTTCAGGAAGCACTTCCCCAGATCTCACACTGTATTTCTTTTTAACTAGACTTGAGAAAATTTATTGCTGAAGTAGGAAAAAAGTTATTTATGAAAAAAAAAATAATTAAAAAAAAAAAAAGCCAAGGCAAAGATGGCTGGGAGGGAGAGAGGAGAGAGAAGGAAGAGATCTTTTTGTAATACAAGATCATCTCGGAGTGTAATAATATATCTTGCAAAGCCATGAGACCTATAGCAAGCTTACTGTTGATCAATTTTCCACCCAGTTTGCTACAGTTCATAAATCAAGGGGACTATTTTTCCCCCCCTCTAAGGAGAAGTTAGCCTCCTGGATACTGCTAAGAGATTAACATCAGGCAAACGAAATTCTTTTAAATATATACTTATATCGAGAGTAGGTCAGAAGTGTGAATAAATCATGCGTGAGCATAATTATGTAAATATACTTATATCGAGAGTAGGTCAGAAGTGTGAATAAATCATGCGTGAGCAAATTATGTAAACCAAGAAACAATATATATATTGTTTCTTGGTTGACCAATAGTGATTCACATTTGGAAAAATGTATGGATGGAGAAATTCACACCCTACAGACAGTGTGCAACTCTACCCCAGTGTAAACCTCCCTGATTAGATGAGTAAGAAAATTCTCATCGCCCAAACTTCCCTTTCATCTGTGCCGTAACTTGCTCTGAGTTAACGTGTTGGGTTCTGTTGTGCAGCAGGCTTCAAATCCTGAGTCCATCAAAAGAATGTCCCATCATTTAGGATTTTCTTTTTTTTTTCTTTCTTTTTTGCTGCTGAGGTTGTGTCAGCTTTCTCATTCCTTTTAATGTCCTCTGTGCTGTTGAATGGGTGATTCACGAAGACTCAAGGGCATCAGTCTGTTCTCTATAGGCAAAGAATAAAGTAGAATTAGCTTGCCAGACACAGTACACAATGGACTAGATCTTGATAAAGTGATAAGATTCTCTGCTCCTTCAGTCAGAATAGGTAGCCCTTCAAGTCAGATAGGCTTCTTATATCATGGGGAGCTCTTCAGCAGAATAATGTAAAACCTCCTAATGTAGGAGATGGCCAACTGAGTCACTTCATGTGAAGTGTTAATACCACTTTATAATGCCTTGGTAAGGACACACTTGGAATACTGCATCCAGTTTTGGTTGCTACAATGTAAAAAATATGTTGAGACTCTAGAAAGAGTGCAGAGAAGAGCAACAAAGATGATTGGGGGACTGGAGGCTAAAACATATGAAGAACGATTGCAGGAACTGGGTATGAAAAGAAGGACTAGGGGAGACATGATAGCAGTGTTCCAATATCTGAGGGGTTGCCACAGAGAAGAGGGAGTCAAGCTATTCTCCAAAGCACCTGAGGGTAGGACAAGAAGCAATGAGTGGAAACTAATCCAGGAGAGAAGCAATTTAGAACTAAGGAGAACTTTCCTGACAGTTAGAACAATTAATCAGTGGAACAACTTGCCTCCAGAAGTTGTAAATGCTCCAACACTGGAAGTTTTCAAGAAGATGTTGGATAACCATTTGTCTGAAGTGGTGTAGGGTTTCCTGCCTAAGCAGTGGGTTGGACTAGAAGACCTCCAAGGTCCCTTCTAACTCTATTATTCTATTCTATTCTATTCTATTCTATTCTCGAGTCCAAGGGAGGGGTCAAGCATGTCATCAGTCTCAAGTCTCTTCATCCCCACAAGAGATGTAAATCCAGCCTACCTTGAATTCCACTGACTTTTATCTACCACCAATTTGATTGGACCATCGGAAGTTCAGGTTCTTGTAGAGCAAAGGTGTTAAACTGGAGGCCTATGGGCTGGATGCATCATGCACAGGCCACGCCCACCCCAGTTCCGTGAGGGGAAAAAAACATCACAATACATCACATGATGACAACATGACACTGACAGTTTGACACTCATGTTGTAGAAAGGGGTTAGCATGTAATAAACCTGAGTCATTTAAACTACCTTCTTCCTGATTTCTTGTGCCTGACACCTAAGTTGACACTTGTGATGGAACATAGTGAGGAGATGAATCCTCAGGAAACAGTGTGTGCATCCTAGGTGGAGTAAGAGGCAATGTTTAGAATGACATTTTAAAAATCTATTAAGATAGGCTAAATTTCTTGGATAGAATGTTTGTAATTAAGATAAATGTTTTACCAAAGATACTGTTTTTGTTCCAGATACTTCTGGTACTGATGACCAATATTCTTTTTAATCAAAGACAAAGGGATATTTCTAAGTTTATCTGACAAAGAAAAAAAAAAACCCTAAATATAAATTGTTGCAAGATGCTAAAAAGGAAAGAGGAGGGTTGGCTTTACCAGTTTTAAAATTGTACATTGATACTTGTATCAAGGAGGTGGATTCCCAGGAGGGAGGGGGTAGATTAAATGTGCCAAAGTTTTATTTTTCATATTACAGAGGTACGCAACAGATCCCAAAAGGATCATGAATAGACTGCTGTTACTCATCCATCTGAGGTAGTATATACAATATATCTGCCAGTAAAATCAAGAGACTGCTCTACTACCGGTAGTAACTTCTGTAAGTACATAGCCATGTACAGGTAGTTTTAACCCAACTGGTTTTATTCAATGCTAGTAAAAAGTGAGCCTATGTTGTGTGGGTTACAGTTGTCCTTACTGGAGAGTCCAATCCCAGATTGACAGTCGTGAAACCAGACAACTTGTATTGGGGGAAGATGTTTTAAGCATTCATGTTTTTGGAATCGCTAGAATTGCTATGATAATTATGAATTAACCTGCCGGCAGTTCTAATGGGGAAAGGCACTCTTTCATGTGCCATCCATTCTTAAAACATTAGATGAGTCGGAGAAATTAATATCTACAGATTCTGCTCCACCACGGATCCAGATGCTAGATAACTTTACCTCTGAGATTGCTTTGTATATTATGCCTTTATGTTTGATGGGAATGTTTTTGTTTTTGGGTGCCTGAAGAAAATATATCTGACAGTTCAAAAGACTAAAGCTGAGGTTTCAGCTGAACAATGCACTAAGCAGGTAGATTAGTCTACTCATGAGGGTGGGTGGCGGGGGAAGTTGAATATTTGACAGTAAGTCATCTTGTCTGATTGCTAGAATCTGAGCACTTTTATAGTTAAAATGATGCCGGAAAAAAAAGAAGGGGGGGAAATCTTGAGATTCATTACCATCTTTCAAGATTGTCCTGGGGGCACATACACTCATTACTGTGGCATCAACCAAGTGAAGGTTTCCTTAAAAATATTGTTCAATCTATTTAGAATCCCTCGAGCTGATGGTTTTACATTTTTGTGGCTTGAGACACTAACGGTAGCAATTAGTTCACGTTGTCTTATATTTTATGGTTCCTTCCTTCCTTTTGCAGTCTTGGACCCCTGATGAATTAACTTCCCCATGACTGCACCATAATCATAATGAGCTTTTGAAAATCATGAATGAAAATAGAAGCACATGCAATCACTGACTATGACTAATAAAGATAAATCAGACTCGCTATCAACCTTTTTTTTTTTTTTTGCAATGTTTGACCCTTTATGTAGAGGCAAATTATTATCCTTGTGCCTTTGATCATTACAGGGTTTTCTCCAATTGAGACCTTTTATACAGACAAAACTAGCTGAAGGACTAGCCAAGGAATAAAAGAAGCATCACTGCGTATTTCTTTTCTTAATGACGAATTGGAAACTCCCTCCAAAGATATGTGAAAGGACAATGAAATGGGCTGAGATACAACATGTAACCGAAATAGCGCTAATTAATTAAAACGGCTATGTCAACCCAGTCAATTCTGATACAAGATTCTTGAAGCTATTGTTAAACTTGGGTTGACTAATCCGAGCACAAACATGTAAATATGGGCATTGTATAACAGGTACTATCTTTTCCCTGCCTACTCTTAGTAGCATTTTTCTACTACCATACAAATATTGCTACTGCTTTGTTCAGGCTTGTTCCAATCTCCCAGTGACTCAACTGTTATTCCTCCAGTTATCTCATTCATCTCTTTGTTCATTCCCTTGCTCCCAGCTCCAGAAGAAGTGATCCAAAATTCTCTTTGTAACATTTTCTTTGGAGCAGAAACAGAATTGGCAGTTAAACATTTCATAGCAGAAGATCTCTAGAAGCCCCACATCAGCCTTCACAAGTGGAAAGGGCTACTGGCAGTTTAAAAAAAGAATCTGGTATACCATCTGTTCTCAATTTTGGAACTGTTATAATTTGTGGGCCTTTTAACGAATAATTGCATCAATGCCCAACTGAGCACAATTTTGATGGAGTCATTAACATTCCAAGAAAGAAACCACCCCCCCAAATTCAAATTGTTGTACTAGAATAAGAATGTTACTCTGATTTTCAGTGTAGCTAGAAAATATTGAGGGGTGTTGGTCATTCAAGGAATCAAATGAATGGAATTTGAAAGGAGCCTAAAGCAGCAATTTGACTAAAGATAATTTTCAACATTGCCTAATTGTTCTTCTTTCTACATTGACCAACATGTCTTTGGAGAGGTGTTGAATATTCAAGGTTAGATGGACTTGAGCATCATTCATATTCCCACCAAGACTATCTTACAGTGGGGTGGAGGGCAGTGTCACCATAGATTAAGGTTCATCTAGGCAAAACCAAAAGGTAGCCCACAAAAATAGCAGTTTGGCAACATAATAATTATAGGATAATTATATATTGATCCACAGTCAAGGAGGCTATCATGCGTCTTATAATACATTCTAAGTGCACATCACTCTTTACTTTTTTTTTCTTTTTTCTTTTTTATTTTATATATATATATATATATATTTTTATTGCAAAAGTTTTACAATTACATTTTCACCCCTTTTTTCACCCCCCCACCTCCCTCCCCAAACATCACTCTTTACTCATTGGGACATTGAATAGTATTTGCATTCTAATATCCTGGAGTAGCAATAGCACTTAGACTTATATACCACTTCACAGTGCATTTACATCCCCTCTCTAAGCAGTTGTACAGAGTCAGCATATTGCCCCCAACAATCTGGGTCCTCATTTTACTGACCTCGGAAGGATGGAAGGCTGAGTCAACCTTGAGATAACTGCCAAATTACAGGCAGCCAGCAATCAGCAGAAACAGCCTGCAGTACTGCAATTTAACCATTGCGCCACTGCAGGTCTAGAGCTGTAGAGTAGAGATGGCTATAATTGCAACATACATCCTTCATGCACAATTTCAAGCTGATATGAGGTTTTTAAGAAGAGATTGGACAACCATTTGTCTGAAATGGTAGGGTCTCCTGCTTGAGTGGAGGGTTGGACTAGAGTAGAAGATCTCCAAGGTCTTCTATCTTTATTTTCCTATCTCAAAGATTAAACTCTCTCTCACTCAGCACTTATGTAGATTCTGAATTACGTCACTATTAATCAAAAACAGCAGAGCACTTTCCTCACTCTTCCCCTTTAGCAGGCAATCTGTTGCACAGATTGTTTTGAAGGAGTGTCCCTTCTCTTCTTTGGAAAAAAAAAAAAGACAATATCTCTGCAGTAACTCCAGGTGCCTCTATTTTTCCTTTTATATCTTTCACCACGACATCTTTGCTTGGTCAAGATGATTTTGTTTGAATGCAATTACTCAGATGTATATTGGTGAGATAGGAACCATATGTGTTTCCCCATGTCTCCGTTGGTGCCTCTCATGTATATGTAATAACTAAGAGTTTATCATATTTAAGATATTAATGGAATCAAAGCTTACCATCCCCTTATGAGTAGTGTAGGTTTCTTTTTATATTTAGAGCATTTTTAAAAAGTAATTTGTTAATTGAAACACATTTTAGATTAATAACATTACTAATATAATATAATGCCTTGGTAAGGCCACACTTGGAATACTGCATTCAGTTTTGGTTGCCACAATGTAAAAAAGATGTGGAGACTCTAAAAAGAGTGTAGAAAAGAGCAACAGAGATGATTAGGGAACTGGAGGCTAAAACATATGAAGAACGGTTGCAGGAACCGGGTATGTCTCAGGTGCTATTCTCCAAAGCACCTGAGAGCAGGACAAGAAGCAATGGGTGGAAACTAATCAAGGAGAGAAGCAACTTAGAACTAAGGAGCAATTTCCTGACAGTTAGAACAATTAATCAGTGGAACCCCACAAGAGTTGTAAATCCAGCCTACCTTGAATTCCACTGACTTTTATCTACCGCCAATTTGATTGGACCATCGGAAGTTCAGGTTCTTTTAGAGCAAGGGTGTTAAACTGGAGGCCTACAGGCCGGATGCGTCATGCACAGGTCACGCCCACTCCAGCTCTGTGAGAGGAAAAAACATCACGATACGTCACGTGACAGCAACATGAAGGTCCCTTCCAACTCTGTTATTTTATTCTATTCTAATAGCAGCTTTAAAACAGGCATTCAGTGATCATCTGTACAGTTGATACATACAATGAGCAGTGAGACATATAGGACCATAAAAAATAGACAAGAAAGAAATATGAAAGCACATTGACTATCAGTGTTAGAAAGGTTTTTTTAAAAAAACCAGTGGTTCCCATCTTGTGCTTTTGGGAGGAATGATGAGCTCTATAGATCAGTAAAGCCAGACATTCTTTGAGAGACTCTTTCATCTCTGAGACGTTTGATAGGACCAGCCAGCTGTCAGTCACAGCAAGCCAATTTCCTCAAATAGTTAGTGCTGAGGGCCCCAAAATTGATAGCCTTGTTTCTGGTCATTCTGTTGAAATATAAACTCATTGTCAGATGGAATCTGCTTTTATGCATGAAATTTAATCCTGGGTTTGGGTAGAAATCTTCTCTTTTGTTGCTCTCTATGGTTTATTTCAACAATGGCAGTTCCTCAAATTAGCTTTGCTTCACACACCCTTAAGACCTCAAGCTTCAAGATGGTTAACTGAGCACCCTTTGTGGAGAAAAGGGGTTGTTTATTTACTCTTTTGTAGAGACCACCTACTCCTTTGGTTATGAAGAAATCTGTAAATCATCCAAGCATTCATTAGATAATTAGAACAAATGGTTTCAGTGGCCAGTACTCTTCGTCCTCTTGATAGGGATTCTGTGTTATTGATTCTACCATTCTTACAATATCAGATTCATTCTATAATTTCTGTTTCTATCATCTGTCCCTCTATCTCTCTATGTTTATACCATTTCTCTCTCTCTTTCTCTCATCTACCTTTCTTCTCCTTCTCCTTCTTTTTCTTCTTCAATTGTCTATCATCTATCTTTCATCTATCTACTGTATTATTATAGAGTATATTCAATAATAGTACCTTTCTTGTAATGTCAGATCCATAGAAAGAAAGAATGAATGAAAGAAAGAAAGAAGGAAAGAAAGAAAGAAAAAAGAAAGAATGAGATAGAAGAAAGAAAGAAAATATTATAAAATGCAAGTAGTACATTGATTATTTAATTGCTACAAGTCTATTTAGAATTTGAGATGAAAGGAAATACTGAGAAAGAATATTTTGGAGTTACTTATTGAGGATTGAGGGCATCCTAAACCTAATTTATATTTGAGGTTAGTAGGCTTTGCAGTGTGATTCAATTACAACCTATTTCAAACTAAAGCAGATCAGAAAGCTCAAGCTCAATGATCCCAGTTCCTATCCTCCCTTTGCAACTAGCAGATTTGGAAGACAGGAATTGGGTTGGTCTACATTCACGAGAGGGAATTACTTGAATGTATCCAAAGGTCTCCCAGTAGCAACTGCCATTTTCCTTTTCTCAACTTTCTTGGAACAACCACCATAACTTTAAAAATCCATTCAAAGAGATGTTTTGGAATGCACAGATTGTTCAAGGAATGGTGTCTTTATCCAGGTGTATGCAATTGTTTGGAAAGTGCTCCTCAATGTCCTGCAGATCTCTCTCCCTCTCCCTCTCCCTCTCCCTTCCCCCTCTCTCTCTGCCCCCCCTACAGATTACATCAACTCCTAGGACAAGACACCAGAACTGCTGCTTTGTTCAATGGTTCTCGAGAGCCCTTTACAAAAACAAAGGAACTGCAAGATCACCAAACTCAGACCCCATCCAAATTTCAGAGGATCCATCCTTTTTTTACTTAGCTGGTTCCACCACCACCACCACCACCACCACCACCACCATCCAGACTTAGTCATCTATTCAAGCATCTTCAGGGAAATTCACAAAGAAATTTGGTTATCCAACTCAGTTAAAGAAACAGCCCTGTTGTTTGATGCATCTAAAAAAGAGATGGGACTTTGATCACAGGTTTGTGGTTGTCCTTTTGATTTTTTTTTTTTACCCCTTCTGCAGAGATCCCTAAAACTCCAGCTGTCTTCAGTCTTCATTTCTTCATTTCAAACTGAGAAGAGTTTTCAATACTTTGCCTCAACAGTTTCCAAAGAGGAAAGTTGTGTTTTGGATGACACACAACTCCATGTGACTTGATGGGCACATGCAGTTTTCCTGACAGGATACACAAGTGGTTGGTAGTGCCTTCTGCCAGTTGCTTTGCACATTCACTCTAACCCAGGGGTGTCCAACCTTGGCAACTTTATGACTTGTAGACTTAAAGACATGCTGGCTGGGGAATTCTGAGAGTCGAACTCCACAAGTATAAAATTGCCAAGGTTGGACACCCCTACTCTAGCCTGAAGCTTTGGAATTCTCCCATCCATGCATTTATCGAACCCAACTTTGCAACTTCCAAAGTCAGCTAGATGTGCAATATTTCCCTTTAGTGACAAAATCTTTTGCTGCCTAAATGCAAAAAGCAGTGACAATGCTACTTGGGGGCTCTTTTCATCTTGATGTGTATTCCACCATTTTTTAAAAAAAATGGGGGGAGGAGGCGGTGAAAAAAAAATCCATTGCTTTTTGGGGAGAGGCTGAAGCATACAATGCAAAATGTGTCATTCAGGCTGCAGCCACTAGCAAGCGCTCTTGAATAGTTTTTCAAGGCACTGAATCCCTGAAACTCACCCCCACCCCCCTTTAAAGCTTGCATCTCCAGCATCTCCAATTTTAATTGTTAGGAGAGAGGAAGGCAATTCATAATGAGGAGGAAGCGCATCGTTGCCAGAGAAGCAGGCAGAGGGCACAATCCACCAGCCCCTTTTAATGTGCAAATTCGCTGACAAGAATGGGAATAGCATAAGGGCTTGTGCAGTTCAACTGGCCTTGTGCGAGGGAATGTCCCCAGAATCCAGGAGATGCCAAGAAACTGTAAACTTTTCAAGGAACATAAACATGACACAGTCTTCTAGCACAAGTCAAACAAGGAGAGGCATCATTTTAAAACTGTTATTTTGCATTGACTGACAAACCTTAAAAACATTCTGCTTAGACATTCTAGGTCTAATTATATTTGAGGGCTCATCTCAGCCATCCGTCGACAATGACACTGATTTACTCTTCATATTATCTTAGTTAAAGTGTGATTCTTCAAACTTTCATTTCAATGGTATCAGGTTTAGTAAACTGTACAGTGTATGAATCCTTGTTCGTATAGATCCTATAGGTCCATGAAATCCTATTTGCCTAAGCATTATAAACACATTGAGTAAGTGGGTACAAAATCCCACTCATTCATATATTTAAACAGTAGCAATCTAGAATTCTAACATACTCTAAAAACACCATACTACTCTGACCATACAAAGGCACCTACCGGGTAGTGGTGGGTTTCACATATTTTTACCAATGGTTCGCCGCGCACACGCTTGCTTCGCATACACGCCTTCCACGTATGTGCTTTGCTTGTGCGTGTGCCTTCCACGCATGTGCCCGGCCTCAAAAACATGGCTAAATAGGACATCTACCTCTATTAACAGGGAAACAATGAAGGGGAGCAGTGAACAGAGATGAACTTTGAATCCTTCCCTCCCCTCCCCTCTCCCTCTGCCATTTTGTTTCCTAAACATTTTGCTCCTCTATCAGTTTGTGCTTAACTGCCGAGGTCCTGGGTAGAAAGGGTTTCAGAACAGAGAGTGAGAAACAATCCTCAGAACTGGGGGGTGGGAGGTGTGGTGAGGATCATCTTCAGCCATGGGACCAGAGGTGGGTTTCAGCAGGTTCTGACCAGTTCTGCAGAACCGGTAACGGAAATTTTGAGTAGTTTGGAGAACCGGTAGTAAAAATTCTGACTGGCCCCGCCCCCATCTATTCTCAGCCTCCCGAGTCCCAGCTGATTGTGAGGAAATGGGGATTTTGCAGTATCCTTCCCCTGGAGTGGGGTGGGAATGGAGATTTTACAGTATCCTTCCCCTGCCACGCCCACCAAGCCACGCCCACAGAACTGGCAGTAAAAAGTTTTGAAACCCATCACTGCATGGGACACCTAATTAATTCTGAGCGATTTCCATTCTCTCAGATTCTATCCACTTTAAGCAGTTCTGGATTTAAATATGTAAATTTGATTCTAGTTATCCATAGAGCTTTGTATGTAATTGTAAAATAACTTTATATGTTGTGAGCAGCTGTCCTTGATGGAGAATATTTAGGAGTTAATCCACATTACATTTGTGGTCTTGATGTTATGGGATCATCTTCACATTCCCCTAATTATGGCACACGAAGCACTTTTTTAAGCCCTGTCTTTACCTTGTTGCCCTTGTCCTCAGTGGTGGGTTTCAAATTTTTTTACTACCGGTTCTGTGGGCATGGCTTGGTGGGCGTGGCATGGCTTGGTGAACGCAGCTTGGTGGGCGTGGCAGGGAAGGATACTGCAAATTCTCCATTCCCTCCCCACTCCAGGGGAAGGTTACTGCAAAATCCCCATTTCCTCCAGATCAGCTGGGACTCTGGAGGCAGAGAAGAGATGGGGGGGTGTCAGAATTTTTACTACCGGTTCTCTGAACTACTCAAAATTTCCGCTACTGGTTCTCTAGAACTGGTCAGAACCTGCTGAAAACCACCTCTGCTTGTCTTGTCTTCTACCTACACTTGAGGCTGATGAATGTTATCCTCGGATGTTTTAATGACGTTCTCTCTCTTTTCTCAGCGCAGTTTTTTGCCTTGGAGATGATCTAGCACATTCCATCAGTGAAGTAATCAAAGGCTGGATTTGCTCCTCATGTCTTAGCCATTCAGACTGATGGACTCTGCCTTCTGGGTCCATTTTGGCTTGTGCTATAAGTGAATCTGAACATCTAGCTTCTGCAGAGGCTTCTGCCCTTGACTAACGCTTCTCTAGATTCTAGATCTGTGTTCAGAAGACAGGCCTGTGTTGCCCTGAGAGAGCACTAGTCTGGTGCTGAATAGAAATTCAATTTAAACTGGAAGAGAGAGAAAGACAGTTGGGTTTTTCCCGCTGTGTGAAGCTGGTTCTGATACCCCCACTTGCCTTGCAAGTTTTCTGTTGCTTCTGCCAAGGAATGATTTCATGGCGCCATATTTTTTCACTGCTTTTGTTTTTCACTGGCACTGGCATCATTTGTTACTCTCAGATGCTGCCAGAGGCTCCCTTTCACCATTGCCATTCCCCTGCAGCATTAACTGAGGACAAAGCTGGCTCATTCTCTATTGCTACCTCCCTCTTCACCCTCCAGCCCCTGCCTGTGTATCTGTGACTTGTCAGTCCAGAAATGTACGCTGTGCATGATAGCTATAGCACTTAGACTTACATACTGCTTCACAGTGCTTCACAGCCCCCTCTAAGTGGTTTACAGAGTCAGCATATTGCCCCCAACAATCTGGGTCCTCATTTTACTAACCTCAGAAGGATGGAAGGCTGAGTCAACCTTAAGCCAGTCAGGATCGAACTGCTGGCAGTGGGCAGAGTCAGCCTGCAATACGGCATTCTAACCACTGCACCGCTGTGGTTCTACAGCTTTTACAGGTGTTTCAGATTTAGGCTTGGCATTCTTACATGATCAATTCCATGCAAATCTATGTGTTGAGCATTGCGATTCTAGATTTAGCAGAAACCTGATTCCCCCCCCCAAAAGAATGCCTAATTCTTATCAAAGGATTTGCTCAGAAGTCCTTTGGTCTGTGGAGTTGTAGTCCTGCAGTGCAGGAACTGAAGAAAAGGGATACAATTTCACCCTAGGTTGCAGTTTTCCTTGTTCCACCATTCTACTCTTCCTTGAGAATGGTGATTATCCATTAGTATCTAAAGAGAAAAGATCTTCCAGCTTTTCTACAGTGGTCTTTCTGTTAAATGACTAAAGTAGAGATTGGTACATGATTATGAATCCTCAGGATAGAAGATGAGGAAAGCAGAACTCCTACCAGACTTGAAACATTATAGAGATGGATAGGGATATACTTTCTCAACTATTCATGTACTGAATAGTTGAGAAAGTATATCTGTAGCTATGGTGGTCTTATTATCTCTCTGTATATGCCAACTCTAGAAAGTCAATGGCACTTTTCCTGTCAAAGGATAGAAGAGTGGGCAAGAGGAAGGGTAGAGGAATGAAGTGAGAACAGGTTGAGACAGCCTCCTCTTTCTCAGAAGCAAAGTTTGAACTGTCCTTTATCACCTTGAATAATTTAATAGGTGTAGAAGGAAGCAGAGATAATGTTGGCAAGGGAAGACTAGAAGTGTTAACACATAAAAGAAAATGAAATTTCAGCCCTGGGAAAATAGTAAGTATAAGAATGAGACTTATCCCCATTTGATTCTACATACAGATAATTCTCAATTTAGAACCACAATCAAACCCAGAATCTTGTTTGATGAGTGAAGCAGTTGTTATGTGAGATGTCATGTGATGGCTCATGTGACCTCTTTGTTCACTGACTGACTTTCCTGGTCTCAGTCATTAAGCAATCATGTGGGTTATTAAATAGATGGAGTCCCAAGTAAGGAGCATTGGGTACCTTGAGTGGGGGGGAGGGCAGGAAACACTGGGAGGCTCTGCTCAGGAGTTGAAAATCTTCCCTGCCAAAACCCAAGCAGGATTTTCAGCCCTTGAGTGAAGACAATTCCTTGGTGCAGCAGACTAAAGCACTGTTATTAACATCAGCTGCCTGCAATTACTGCAAGTTCAAATTTCACCAGGCTCAAGGTTGACTCAGCCTTCCATCCTTTCTAAGGTAGGTAAAATGAGGACCCGGACTGTGGGGGCAATAAACTGACTTTGTATAAATATACAAAAGTATGAAGGCTATTGCTTAATGCATTGTAAGCTGCCCTGAGTCTCCGGAGAATATAAATCAAATAAAATATAAATCAAATAAAAAAAAAATTCCATGCAGCCTGCGCCAAGCCTCCCAGAGCCTCCCACTTGTTGAGAGTGTGGTTGCGGGACAGCTTCCCCAGTACCTGGATGAAGCGTTGTATCTGGATTTGTTCTAGTCGGGTTTCAGGCCTGGGTACAGCATGGAAACGGCATTGGTCGCGTTGGTTGATGATCTCTGGAGGGCTCGGGACAGGGGTTGCTCCTCTGTCCTGGTCCTGTTAGATCTCTCAGCGGCTTTTGATACCATTGACCATGGTATCATGCTGCACCAGTTGGAAGAGTTGGGGGTGGAAGGCACCGTACTAAGGTGGTTCTCCTCCTTTCTCTCTGACCGGTCGCAGTCTGTGTTGACAGGGGGGCAGAGGTCGACCCCGAGGCCCCTCATATGTGGGGTGCCGCAGGGATCAGTCCTCTCGCCCCTTTTGTTCAACATTTATGTAAAGCCGCTGGGCGAGATCATCCGTGGTTTTGGGTGAAGTACCATCAGTACACGGATGACACCCAGCTGTACATCTCCACCCCGGGCCACCCCAATGATGCCCTTGAAGTGATGTCCCAGTGCCTGGAGGCCATAGGGATCTGGATGGGGAGGAACAGGCTCAAGCTCAACCCATCCAAGACCGAGTGGCTGTGGTTTCCGACGTCCCGATATAGTCAGCTGGTGCCATCGCTGACTATTGGGGGCGAATCATTGGCCCCCACGGATAGGGCTCGCAACTTGGGTGTCCTCCTGGATTCACAGCTGTCTTTAGAAGAGCATGTGACGGCCGTGACTGGGAGGATTTTTCATCAGGTTCGCCTGATCCGCCAGTTGCATCCCTATCTAGATCGGGACTCCCTACACACAGTCACTCATGCCCTCGTTACCTCTCGTCTGGACTATTGCAACGCTCTCTACATGGGGCTCCCCTTGAGGTGCACTCGGAGGCTCCAACTGGCGCAGAGTGCGGCCGCGCGGGTGGTGATGGGAGCGACATGGAGTTTCCATGTAACACCTCTCCTGCGTGAGCTGCACTGGCTCCCGGTGGTCTTCCGAGTGTGCTTCAAGGTTTTGGTTATCACCTTTAAAGTGCTCCATGGCTTAGGACCTGGTTATTTACGGGACTGCCTGCTACCACCAATAGCCTCCCACCGGCCAGTACGCTCCCATAGAGAGGGGCTCCTCCGGGTGCCGTCGGCCAAACAATGTCGGCTGTCGGCCCCTAGGGGGAGAGCCTTCTCTGTGGGGGCACCTACGATCTGGAATGAGCTCCCCCCGGAGATATGTAGGATCCCGGATCTGCGCACCTTCCGCCGCGCGCTTAAGACTTTTCTATTTCATCAAGCTGGCCTGGCCTAAATCTTCCCCCTTTTTAAATGTGGAAATTTTAAATGTGGAAATTTTAAATTTTAAATTTGTCTTATTTATAGGGTCATGGGTAAGGCGTTTTAAATTGGGGAGCCATTTTGGATTTAATTCTGTTTTAAATGAATTTTAATGTTTATATTGTATGTTTTTAATTTTGGCTGTTCACCGCCCGGAGTCCCTCGGGAGAGGGGGCGGTATAAAAATCTAATAAATAAATAAATAAATAAATAAATAAATAAATAAATAAATAAATAAATAAACCCTCCGAGGCAGCTCACATGCCTTACCTTACTTCTCTGCCTCTCCACTCTCTTCTTGGATTTTGGCTCCTTCTCATTTCTAGGGGCTGGCTGAAAGAGCGGTCTGCTGAAGAATGTCAGCTTCTCTCTATGTACAGGATGGGATGCAAGAACAGAAGTCAAATCATTAGGAGCTAAGCTCCATTTCTCCACTCTACCCAAAGGTGTTCAAGAGGGAATCCTCTTGGCAGGCAGCAGAAGGTTACAACTTTCCCTGCTGGCTTCCCCATTAACTTTCTGGGGAAGCCAGCAGAGAAGATTGCAAATAGTGATTCATATGATCATAGGGTGCTTGGCAATTGGTCAGAAGTATGAATGAATTGCTAAGCACCCAGATGGCAATCCAAAGGCTGCTGGGGGGTGGGCATTTTATGATAGCTGGAAATGCTTTACAGGCCATAAAAAACCTAACTTCAAACTGTTCTTAAACTCATGTTCGTAAGTTGAAGACTACCTGTGGTATAAGAGAGAACAAAGGGAAACTTTGGCAAGCTTCCAAGATATTGTTATTATACCCTAAGGCATTTCTTAACATTTTCTCCGAGGAGCCATTCCTGCTTTCAAAAATTATGGACGACCCTGAAGGAGCTTTTGTTTCTATGGGGTGCATTTATTTATATTTATTGTATCAAGCATTAAAATTGATGGATTCACTGTTGCTACCACTTTCACAAGCGTTTTTAATGGGATTTTAATGTTGTAGTGTTTTTCATCATAGGCTGACAATTTTTGATTTCAACAACCTGAGACTTTCTTGAGGTGCCCACAGGGATCGTAGGACTATAAGAAACTTTAAGAAACAGTGTCCTACAACTATAAAGTAGAGTTCATTGGAGTCTGTTTTCTGACCTGGTTTATCTTGAAGGGATGATTGTAAGCTACCCAAAGAACTCTGATCAGAAATGTTTGTGTGTGTGTGTCAAAAAAATAAATAAAGAGCCACAACTACACAATCAAAGCCTAGCCCCTTTTTATATGTAGTCATAACACAAAAAAGAATGGGGCTTTGATTTTGATTTTTTAAAACTCTTTCCTCTGGCATTGGATAGAGAATAGACTAGGGAAGGAAGGAAGGAAGCATTCCTCAGCTTTCATCCTTGCAACTCATTAATAAAAAAAATATTGCCAATTTACTGTATTCAACTTGGTTTTAATGCAGAGTTTCCTTCAAGTCGAGCTGGACTCCTGGTGACTTCAAGGATACATCTATATAATTTTACTTGCAATAATCAGAATATGGTTTGCCAATGTCTTCCACAGATTTTTAATTTTTTTTTTTTTAAGAAACTTCCCCAGTCTTGCCTACAGCCCTGGGATTTGCTATGGCTCTTCCATATAAATTCTAGAGAGGTACTGCCCTGTTTGTTTTATAAAGATCAGCCCAAGGCAGCCAGGTTTCTTTTGGAAAAATAGCCATAGGAACATATGGCAAAGAGCATTATTAAGTCCTAAATCTATTGATTTCAAGAGTTGGTCCTAGAGATGTCAATCTACTCTGACCATCCCAGGTTTTCCTAAATTAGAATTTTCACAAGAGTCCTCATTTGAGGAGACAGGAAACAATTATGTTTTCATTCCCTCCATGCAGCTGCCATTAGCATCATAACTTCAATCCCTAAACTCTTTTTTTAATGGAGTTTCTCTCTCTCTCTCTCTCTCTTTCTCCCTATTTCTCACTTATTGTAATTAATTTTATGACCTTCTTAGAAAGGGGAGACCACTACATTTTATGCTACACTGCACTTGCAATTGAAACTTGCATATAAAAAAAAAGGGAGAGGGAGAGGGGCAGAGATAGGAAGAGAAGAAAGGCCAGCACCAAATGTTTAGCAGGTTTTCCTTCTATCTGAAATGAGCAATCTATTTAAATCAATTATCAGCTTAAAATGAGCAGCCTGATCTAATTAGTCGGAGCCCCTGGAGAGGTTAATGAATGAAAGGGAGGTCCTGGGCAGACGTGGCATGCCCCAGGGTTCCTTTTTGCTGACCACAATGCCTCCAAATCCCTCGAGGAGGGCCAGACCCACCCGGCACAACTGCTGAATGCTAGAAACGCTGAAGTGCAGAAGCACTTGCTCATCAGGAAAATGGGATAAGGCTGGATGACAATTCTGGGGTTTTGTTTTTGTTTCCTTGCTGGATTTTATAACAACAAAGCCATGGATTGAAAGCCGGAGCAAGAGCCATTCATTGTAGCTCTTGGAAGGGTCAATTAGTCAGGTTTAATTTCATTCATTTGTTTTCCCCCACTCCCCCTCTTATTTTTAAACCTGGATTTCATTTTCTGTCTTAATTACTTGTTGATTTGCAATTGGTTGGTTTTTCTTATAAAACGAACTTCAGTAGCACACGTCTATGGAGATTCTCAATCATCCAGGTCACGGCTGTCCCAAAGGTGCTTTTCTAAAAGGCAACTGGACTTTCTTGGCGGTTTTTTTTCCCCCCTTTGAAAATGTTCCATTTTTCATCCAAAAAACTGAAGCTTCCTCAGTTCTTCAACAACATATTTCCTCACATCGTTGTTGAAGTTGCAATAGGTGTTTGCACTAGTATACATTAGCGTAAATGCCCGTGGTTTTCTAGTGCATGCTTCTTTTCAAGTGGTGTTTTTTAATATCAATTTTTAAAAATGTTAACCAAAATCCATCCAAAATCCATGTAACCCGCTGGATCATTTAGGAAGAAACTACTGTTGATTCCTTATCACTTTTCCATGGCAGTGCCAATGCCTTGGAATAGATTTCCGAATATGTTAGTCAATGGGGGGGATATAATCCCTCTAAGTGAGGGATTATCAGTCTGAAAAGTGAAAATTGTCTCTCTTTGAGGTGCCCCCTCCCCAAAATGGAGGAGGTCTTGTAGTCACTGCAGACCTGCAGAGCGAACGCACAGTCAGGATGCTGACTTCCTTCCTCGGTGGCCCTCCTGCAGAAATGAATAGATGACAAGAAGTTTAAAATGGGATGATGTATTAGGGCACTTAAGTCAGCCTTGTGGATGTGAAATGTGGTTTTCTACAGGAAGTGATGGAGGGAAGCCCGTCTTTTCCTTACCCAAGTTAGGCCCCATCTTTAAAAGCTGGACTAATGGATGTTTGCATTGTTTTATTTTATTTTATTTATTTATTTATTTTATTTAAATTTGTATACCGCCCTTCTCTAGTGGACTCAGCCAAGTAAAAAACATCCAATACAAAATTTAAAAATTTAAAAGAATTATACCCTTTGGCCAAAAATTAAGAACCTTACGACTAAAACCCATTAAACAATTAAAAAATCTAATATCTCAAAAACGGGGGGGGGGGGGGTTTAAAGGCAGAAGGAACGAGGAGGGCGAGAGTTAATCGGGATGAGAGAAAATAAAAGGAGATTGGATCCCCCTGAACCCCCCTCCCCTTGCCCTCTACCTCTGCCCCCTCCCCCTGCCCTTAGCCATGGAATTTGAACCTGATAATCAGTTTCACAAGGGCTATTATAATTATTTATTCAATTAATCTTGAAGATGTGAGATCCTTCATTAACTAAGCCAAATTCGAGGGCAACAGTTACAAATTTTGCTAACTAGACGCTGCGTTACTTATGTATTAAGTGTTTAATTCTACCAATATTGGGACCCGATAATTTTTAAACATAATTACCTCTTTTATTACACTTTGATTAGATTAAAATTAATGCATTATTAAGCCATGATATGTTTTACCATCTCGACTTCTGTATAGGCTCAGATAGGAGAGCTCTCTTTCTTTTCTTTTTTTCCCCCCTCTCCTCCTTTTCTAAGTTAATTAAATTCCCTTTAATTATAATTTACTAAAAAGCTGCTCTTTTACCACTATTATGCCTTTTGAACTTTGAAATTCAAGAGAATAAAGAGCAGGGGGGGAAAAATCCTCTTAAAATGGTCTTTTGCGGGAGAACTGAACTGTCAGCGAATTCAGGCAAAATTAATTATTTCAGCTTGATAAACCTTTTCATCTATTTGACTCCTTATACAGAAAAGCCAATTAATAATGTCAAACATGCTTTGCCTCTAGGGACCAGCAAGTTCTAATGAGTCTGTTTACTGTAGAATGGCTAGTGGAATGAAGCTCACGGAGAAATTTTCTAATCGTGCCACACCTGTCAAACACACTCTCATTATCTGTGTACCAAGGGCAAACCTCATTTTGTCAGGAGTGGTTTTCGAAGAACTAACAACTGCCTGGGGAAGCATACAGGACTGTCGGCCACTAGATGAGTCACTTAATTACCAATCGGAGCCCTGGAAGTGAATTCTTAATGGCCTTTTATACAACCCTGTTCATGCTGACTCTCTGCATCTTATCGGACAATCCGAGACTCGCAATTTTATTTTATTATTTTGCTTTTTTTTTTTGTTCGCAAGGAGCAGGGCTCCCTCTTCCATCTGTGCTTTTGATCAGGTATGATTGATGACGTTACGGAAGAGGTGGCTATTAATCAAAGGCTCATTACAATGCAAGAAGACGCTTCCCGGCCAATCTGGTTGCTGCTTCTGAATCTGATTAATCGCTGATAATCCGGCAATTCTATTGGACTGCAATGACAATATTTTTCTGCCATGACCTCGAGGGACCCCATGTCTCTTCACTTCCTCTTCAATTTGCATGGGTTAAATCAATCTGCATACAAGCCGGACAGCTTCAGTATATAAACAAAGAGTAATCCTGGATTAAGCACGGCCATAAATGGCTGGTGCTGTGAAACGAACTCATTTTCACTAGTGTCCTTTGAGATAAATATTATTATCTCTCTTTTCCAGATATGGAAAATAGAGACAAACTGCAGCCTTGTCTCATACAGAGACGGTCTCTCCCTCTCCCTTCTATGGCACAGTCATGAGACTACACTGTTATGCCCTGACCTGCCAGACTTTCGTGTGCCACTGTGAAATCAGAAGCTAGAGGAACATGTTACAGGCTATCCTCTTTTGTGCCTAGCCTGTTCCTTTGCAGAGCTTAAAGCAAGAAGGGTCGACATGGCTGGTCCTCTCACCACAGTGCCAAAAGGTCTTCTGAAGCCTTCCTCCTGGGTTAGCTAGCGTGGTACCCTACAGCAGGAGTGAAATTCAGCAGGTTCTGACAGGTTCTGGCGAACTGGTAGCGGAAATTTTGACTATTTCAGAGAATTGGCAAATACCACCTCTGGCTGGCCCCAGAGAGGGGTGAGAATGGAAATTTTGCAATATCCTTCCCCCAGGAGTGGGGAGGGAATGGAGATTTTGAGTATCCTTCTCCTGGAATGCCCACCAAGCCACACCACGCCCACCAAGCCACGCCCACAGAACCGGTAGTAAAAAAAAAATGGATTTCACTGCTGCCCTACAGTCTTAAGATGGCCCGTGAAAGAGTGCAAAGATTCTCACCAATCTCTGTTTTGTGAAGGTGAACTCAAATGTGGCATTTGCAAGTTATATACACTTTACTACTTTTACCAAATGCAGCTATCTGGTACAGCAAATCACTCTTATTCAAAAATCTGCATAAGATAAAGATGGCTGGATAGATTGATGGACAGGCAGACAGGTCAAATATGGATCTTCTGATCTAATGTCACAGAAGGCTTGTAGAGACTTCATTTTTCCTGCTCTCCATGACAGGAGAGGTTATGCCTGAAATTATCTGATGAACAGTATGGCCTTGAAAAACTTTTTCACACGTCTACTGTTGTTTAATGCATAATGAGTTCTTAAGCATGCCCGCTGAACGGAAGCATTCTTAAAATTACATCTTTTGGGGAAACGTTTTTCCTGTCGCTGAATAGCGAAGTCAGTTTCAAAGAAAAATCCGATGTGGTGTTTACTACAATTTTGCTTTCAATTATAGGAAGGAAAGTGGAAAATGAACGGAATAAATTAACTGAATTTTACCAAATGAATCTTACTGAATTATTATTACTGCTCTTATTATTTTGTTTATGTATTCACTGCTATATGACCTGGCTTTTTGTCTGGAAGAAAATTGAATGAACTAAGACCAATTAAAAATAAATAGACCCCCAGATTCCAGTTTCCACCAAGATTTCTTAAAAAATATAAAAAAGTTTTGATCTTTTGTCATAAAAATTAAAGCTTATCCTTACCTGAGCAATTTGCATTTGCTGAAGGGTTTGTGAGCTCATTATACAACAACAATCCATGATAATTTGGGGCTTGTGCCATATACTGTAGGCAGCCACGATAGATATATTATTTATTGGTTGCTTTATTTATTTATTATTTTATTTATTTATTTATTTTTATATGCCGCCCTTCTCCGGAGACTCAGGGTGGCTTACAATGCGTTAAGCAATGGTCTAAGACCAAACATGTATATGCATATGTATATGTATATGTGTTTGTATTATGCATGCATGCATGCGTGTGTGTGTGTGTGTGTGTGTGTATTTATTTTCTTCTCTTTTCATAGGCCTTTATGTGTATTTTTCTCTCAGCCAGGTTTTTTTCCTACGTAAATCAAGATCTTTATACAGCCATAGTTCAGTGAAATCCCATTCACTAGTTTCTAGGCTTTATCAGGTCTCCCAATAGAGAGCAAAATGCTGGTTTGATGTCTGATAAAGCCTAGAATGGGATTTCACTGAACTATGGCTGTATAAAGATCTTGATTTACGTAGGAAAAAACCTGGCTGAGAGAAAAATACATACATACATACATACATACATACATACATACATACATACATACATACATACTGTACATCTGCTGGCTGCCAGAAGAAAAGAAAAAGAAAAAAAAAAAAAGCCCAGAAACTGGTGAATTGTGAGTTCACTGAAGTAGGGCTGCATAACATCTTGGTTTACGTAGATAGAACCTGGCTAAAGAGAGATACACATAAAACCTACGAAAAAGAAAGAAACACACACACACACACACACACATAATTATGTTATGTTATGTTATGTTATGTTATGTTATGTTATGTTATGTTATGTTATGTTATGTTATGTTATGTTATGTTATGTCTTTCACTTTCAACTGCTTGAAGAATTAGGGCGGGTTTTTCCTAAATTTCTTTCTCTGACTATTAAGCCACTTGGGGCCTGTTCCTCTCGTCTGATTGTTTCCTAGTTAGCATATCTTTCCCTTGTTCCACTGAAAGAGCTGAAATTTATACTACATTATAAGCTTAAACAGAATTTTTATAAAATGATGTGTGGCTGGTATATCATACCAGAAAAATTGTCCAGAATGTATGCATTTATGTTGAACAACAAGGAAGGGGCAATTTATCATGTTTGGTGGACATGTATATAAAAGCTAGAAAGTTCTGGATTCAGATACATACGGTACACTGATTCAGGGGATACTAAACACTAATATACAATTGAGATCAGAGGTTTTTCTTTTGGGATTGAATCGACAAACAGGAAAAAGTTGTGGAACTTTCTTTTTATATATGTTAATTGCAGGGAGATTATTGGATGTACAAAGATGGAAAGATTCAGCTCTACCCACAATGGAGGAATTGTTGGTGAAAATGATGGAACTTGCTGAGATGGGTACATTGATTTCTTTGAACAGAGAAAAGACAAAATCTACTTTTATTGATGACTAGAAATCCCTTAAGGGCTTTCTGTGTAAACCCCCCCCCCCCCACACACCAAAAAATTAAGCTTTGATTTATGGTTCTGATTTTTGCAGTCTAGTCAGAAGCATCCAGGTTGAAAGGATTAGCCAGTGATGTCATTGTTGCTCTGGGGATGCCCAGTTGGGGGCTCCTTTCATGTCCCCAGCAGGAGCTGGAATGAAGGACGAGAGCTCAACCCAGCCCCACAGCAGCATTTGAGTCTTGAACGTGGCCTTGCTAACCTCCTGCCCAGCATTCCAACCACTCATGCTACCATGGTCCTTTATGGTTTTGATGATTAGATGGAATAGATTATAATAAGAAGAGAGTTATCTTCTTCTTACTCTTACTTACAGAGTAAAAGGTAAATTGGAAACCACTTCTTTGAATCTTTGTGTTAGTTTTTATCTTCCTCTTTAAAATATGTAATTAAAATTTTAGAAGGGTAGATAATAAATAGATACATGATATTTTTATATATAACTATATAAAATTAAGGCGATCAAACCGGTCAGTCCTAGAGGAGATCAACCCTGACTGCTCTTTAGAAGGCCAGATCCTGAAGATGAAACTCAAATACTTTGGCCACCTAATGAGAAGGAAGGACTCACTGGAGAAGAGCCTAATGCTGGGAAAGATTGAGGGCAAAAGAAGAAGGGGACGGCAGAGAATGAGGTGGCTGGATGGAGTCACTAAAGCAGTCGGCGTGAGCTTAAATGGACTCTGGGGGATGGTGAAGGACAGGAAGGCCTGGAGGAATGTTGTTCATGGGGTCTTGATGGGTCAGACACGACTTTGCAACTAACAACAACAACAAAAATATGAAATTAACATTACAACAATTGGGTGATCCAATTTTCATGCTGGAATTAGGAGTGGGAAGAAACCGCCTAGGTTTGTTAGTGCAAAGAAACTAATAAAAAGACAAAGGACCTCTCAAAGGATCTCATCCAACTGGGGAAGTTGGTTTTAAAATGGCAAATGCTGTTCGGTGTAAACCAGTGTAGAGAGATGCATACTGACATGAAACCCCTAGAATACTTATAGATATTAACAGGATCTGAGCAGGAAATGATTGACCAGGAAAGGGATCATGGAATTACAATGGACAGCTTAATTGAAAAGTTAATCAAGTATGCAATTGCAGACAAAACAAAAGTAACTTTTGTGGTGGAATCATTAGGAACAAAATTGAAATACAGTTGCTAATGTTAATTATTTTAATGTATGTTAGTTTTATATGCTGTTTTTTTTTCTTTTCTAAATACTCATGATAGTGACTGTAGCACTCCCCTCTGCTGTTTTTTCCCCAAAGCAACAACACTGAGGTAGGTTGGGCTAAGATAGAGTAAATGGCTGAGAGTTACTCACTGAGTTTCTATGACTTTTGTCCCTTTAAAATACCGTAGGGCAAGTTAACAACAAGCAGAGCAGGGATTCCAAGAGCACTCTTTACTGTTGTAGGACAGAGTAACAACTTTTTCAATGTCTATCAGAATTTCTCTCTATTCTATTTTATACTGAACAAAATCAAGGTGTGGTTCTTTTGAATTTCTTTCTCACACTTTTCTTTCTCTTGGGGCTGAGTAATCTTTTCTGGAACTTCTTCCTTAATGGCTTGAAGATTCCTTTACCTTTCCCAAAGAAGGTTATTATGTACCTTCTTTCGCAATGGTTTAGGATGGACTTGAAACCTGGACCTCCCAGTCCTGACAAGTCCAATACCTTAACCACACTACCACACTTGGTCTTATGCAAATATTTGGTGAGACCACATTTGGAGCCTAGTCTTCAATTCTGATCATCATATCATTCATTCATTCATTCATTCATTCATTCATTCATTCATTCATTCATAAACAAACAAACAAACAAACAAAAACACACACACACACACACAACTGGAAAATGTGCTAAAGTGGCAATCAAAATGATTATGGGACTGGAGAGAATGACTGCCAAAAATAGGTCATGAGCAGACAGTCCTTTCTCTTGAAGAATATCCTAAAGTGATGCTATTGAAATTGAATTCTCCTGAATCTGTTTGTGAGTTTTTATCACATTTAGCCCAATATCACACTATACCTGAAGAAGTTTAAGATCAAAACTAAAGCATCATTGGGTTTCTAGTAGTTGAATCTTAAGATCCAGACGTAAATGTTCTGGTCCTAAAGCCAGGCTCCCACATAAAGTTGAAATTTAATCTGTTGTTCCACTTGTCAGAAGATTTTGGGGGAGTTCCTTGAGACTGCAGATTATATTTTAGTTCCCTCTAAGAACAGAAAGACTATTGCCATAGCTCAAGGGATACTGTGAAGGTAAGACACCTGTATCTCAGTAAAACATTTAATAAGAGTTCCCATGGTATTCTTGTGGACAAGATGTATAAACGAGGAAAGATGGTTCTATGGATTTACAATTGGTGGTATAATCACACCCAAAGGGTCCTTGTGAATGTCCTCTAAAGATATTTCCAGCTCCATTTCAGACTGTTGCTTTTTAATAGCTATGTATTTGACATAAATGGTTGTGAAAGTTGGACCTTAAAAAAAGCAAGATTGGAAAAAAATCATTTTGTTTGACCTGTGACACTGGAGAAGGGTCATGCATATTCCTTGGATAGCAAGTACATCATCATCATCATCATCATCATCATCATCATCATCATCATCATCATCATCAACAACAACAACAACATCATCTTCATCATCATATGATATAGGGAAGGAAACGTTATATCATTTGAAAATTACACCCAGGTAGGTGAATTGGCTTAATACCTTAGAGGATTCCTCTCCACTGCCTGGAAATTTTCAAAGAGAGGGCACATGACCTCCTACTGGGATGGGCTTGTGCTTCCTAAACCAAACAGGGGATTGGACTAGGTGACCTATAATGTTCTTTCATCAATTCATTTTTTCTTATTTTCATTTTATATAATTTGGGGAATGAATTTGGGGTGAGTTGCGTTGATCAGTTAGGCATCATTTTCCTACATTCTGTAATAAACGTTACTGTTGGTCATATCCTTGTGATGGCGAACCTATGGCACGCGTGCCAGAGGTGGCACACAGAGCCCTCTCTGCTGGCACGCATGCCATCATCCCAGGTCAGATCTCCATGGTGTTTCTTTCGTGAGCTTCTGTTTCCCTGCAAACGAAGAGTTCTTACCTCTTGCTGTGCTGCCGGTTTTGGGATGCCTTGCCTCCCACTGGCCAGCTGGCCTTCGGGTCTCTGCTGTGCATGCACGCATGTCTGCACATGTGCAAGTTTGCGCATGGCCGTGCACAGTGGTGAAATCCAATTTTTTTTACTACCGGTTCTGTGGGCGTGGCTTGGTGGGCATGGCAGGGGAAGAATACTGCAAAATCTCCATTCCCACCCCACTCCAGGGACGGATACTGCAAAATCCCCATTCCCTCCCCACTCCTGGGGCCAGCCAGAGATGGTGTTTGCCAGTTCTCCAAACTACTGAAAATTTCTGCTACTGGTTCTCTGAACTGCTCAAAATTTCCGCTACTGGTTCTCCAGAACCTGTCAGAACCTGCTGGATTTCACCCCTGGCCATGCATGTGCGTGCATTTGTGCACATGCGTGCACCTTTCAGTTTGGGCATATGTGCACGGTTTGGGCATTTGGTGCCTAAAAGTTTCGCCATCACTGTCATATCCTGTTCCATAGGTTAGATGTACAAGCTGATAGTTCTATGCAGCAGGAATTATTTTCAAAGTCTCGCTATGACAAATAAAGAGTGTTTCAAAAGCAATTTGTGATTTGGGTATACTGGCTAGTTCAAAATGCACACAAAAAGCTACTAAGACAGTCCACCATCCTGCATCCTTTATTTATTTTATTTAGAAAATTTATTGGTCACCTATCTTAACCACAGGGTAACTCCTTGTATCATTTCTTTCTCTGATCCCTAGGGAAAACAAACCCGAATATTCCAAGTTAACTAAAAACCATGTTCATCTTGGAGATATTCCAAACAGTAGGTCCTGCTTGAGAATACAAGATACCTTCCACTTCTCTCACATTTTTAAATTTTAATTCAGACTTCGGACTTCCCATGCAGAAATAACTATCATTTATTTTGAAGCCTTCCTAGGTAACCTTGGCTTAAAATTATTGGGGGAAAGGCTGACAAGCCCACCCAATTATTTTTGAGATACACTAAAATTTTCATGAAGTCAGGAAAAAAGTTGCTTGTATATGCTTGGTAAGAGAGAGGGACAAGCTGAAAGAAAAATAGCTGAAGGAATGTTTTGCTATCTGGCACTCTGGGGATATGTTGGACTTCAACTCCCATAATCCCTGGCCAGCATAACTTTGGAGGACACTATGATGAGTTGGAGAAGGATAAACAAAGAGCATAATGAAGGACCTCACTAAATAGCAGTCTTTCTCTGCTTTGTTCCTGTTTCTGATTAGCACAAACCATATGGAAAGAAGACAGAGATTTTTTAGGAACCTGGCCTATAAAATCTAATCCCAGCAATCATTATTAAAGCTTCCTTCTCTTTTTGATAGAAAAAAGCAGACCACCTGGGGGTGTCGTCCCCCCCATCCTTTAACGGCCTTGAGTTTTCTTTCAAGTTAATGGGGGGGGGGAGAGATTAGGTTACCCAACGAGCTGGTTTTCTAATGAGTACAAACTATTGTGGAGTATGTAAATAAAGAAATAGATCAATGTTAGGAAACCAAATAGAGCACACTTCCTTTAAGTGAGGCACTGTCAATTGTGAATTATTGTCTCAGTCATCCAGGTCATGGTTGTCCCAAAGGTACCTTCTTCAAAAGGCAACTGGACTTTGTGTTTCCTTGAAGACGTTTCATTTCTCATCCAAGAAGCTTCTTCAGTTCTGAATTATTGTATTTTAAGTAGCAATGGGTTTGTCACATTAAGAGTTAAGGCGATTGGAATTTTACCCACTGTGACAGATGCCTCCTTGAAGATGATCTTCTGTCGTTCATAATATTCTGTCCATCTTTCAGCTCCTGCTTATGGAAGCCTCTAGTAGTCATCCACAGTTTCCTGGCCCTTCTTTAGGATTAGAAAGAGCAGAACTAGAGATCATATTAAAATGGGTTTGATCTCATTATGAAAAATAATTATCACATGCCTACATCCTGCCATGTCTCTCTGAACTTGATTCTACTTTTTCTTGGGATGGGGAGACTTAATTGGACAGCTAATTTTTTTGGGGGGGGGAATCTCCTTTTCAGATAGTTGCACAGCATATAAATATTTTGACATATTTGAATATTTGTTCTATATGTCTGGCTGTCTTAAGATTTGACTGTGAATTCATCTATAGAGAATAAAATCTATTAGCGTGCAAAGAAAGCTGTTCTTATTGTTGCGCTTATTTCTTTAGCGCATTGTAAATATCTCCTGGTCCTTAGAACAAATATTTATATTTGTTGCATAATTTATTTGGTACTTAAAACAAACCATTTTGGCTTAATCTGTCTAGTTTTTCTGGGCATGAAGAAAGGCAAAGAGATTAACAGGCTACCAGTTCTCTGACTCCATTCACAGGAAATCCTGATAAGCATCCCCACTCTTTCAAATTGAATCAAGCATTGTATGTATGTATGTATGTATTTATATTTCCTATTTCTAATCCCATCATTGCTCACTGAGTTGGGCTTTGAGCAGTGTACAATATAATCAATATATAAACAAGATACAAAATGGACATTGCAATATTAAAATTATGATTAAACAATTTTAAGATTGTAAAATTATAACATTTTTATAAAATTTCAAAAAGGTAAAAAAAATCCAAGATTTCCTTGCAGATACTTGCTGCCATAGAGAAGAAAGGTTGGTTGGTTGCTTTCTTTTCTTAAAGAAAAGAAGATGGGGGAGGGGGGGAATTCCCCAAAAGCAAAATATTGAAGTCAGTGGCATTCTTACTTTAAAATATCAGGAGCAAGTAGGTTGATAGACAGGAGATGTCAGTCAAGATCAGGTACAAGCACTTTCCACCTAGATAAAATAAAATATATTGTAAAATATTCTTCCAAAACAGCAGATTTCCCTGCTATGTGGACATTCAAACATATGTTTTAGCTTGTTTAATTACATAGTGCCCAGGCTTGTCTTCCACTACAATGAAATATATTTTTTTGGTCTACAGAATTGCTTAATGCTCCAATTGAGCATAATGAAGTGTCAGTTTTAAGACATCAGGTAAAAGCAGAACCTGGAGTTGTGCAGCCAGATCCTTCATTGAATGTAGGCACTGCCATATTTGCTGGGATCTTGGCCTTTTGTGCAAGCTCAGAAACCTGAGTGAGAAGAGAATTTATTTATTTATTTAGATAGATGATATAGATATAGATATAGATATAGGTATAGGTATAGGAATAGGTATAGGTAGAGATATAGATAGATAGATATAGATATAGGTAGATATAGATATAGAGAGATAGAGATAAAGATAAAGATAGAGATAGATATATACAATCTTTTTGGACAGTTGTCTTCTGGCAGAAGATACAGAACAATTAAAACTCGGACCAAACATTTTCTGAATAGTTTTTATCCCAAAGCTATAATTGCACTCAACAATGAACTAAAGGGCCACCATCAGTGAGCTGTTGGACAGAATTACTTGGTCTGTTGTGTGGATGTTTGGGTGGTTTAGGGGTGGGGAATTGTGGTGGGTGGGAGTGTGTTTGGGGATTGTTATGTGTGTTGGACCTGGTCTTTGGGTGTTAAGTGAATTTCGTTGTATTGGTATACTGTGTATACATGTACAATGACAATAAAGTTGTTGTTGTTGTTGTTGTTGTTGTTGTTGTTGTTGTTATTATTATTATTATTATTATTATTATTATTATTATTATTATTATTGGTTAATCTTTAGTGAGATTCACAGCCTTTGAGGCTGGTTAATAGCTCAGCAGCTCGAGTCCTAACCAAGGACCTAGGAACTGTTAAGGTATCGTCGGAGGATGTAAGCTGTTCCGAGTAAGGTGGTTTTTTGTAGAGTCAAAATGTTCAAGTCCGGCAATTACTATTATTATTATTATTATTATTATTATTATTATTATTATTATTATTATTATTATTATAGATTTAGATTTATATAGATAGAGATAGAGATAGAGATATAGATATAAATATAGATATAGATATATAGATATAGATATATAGATATAGATATAGATATAGATGATATAGATATAGATATATAGACCTGCTCAGCAAGCAACTGAGAAGAGTCATGTCCCAAATGCATCATCCATCCTTTTGAGGAAAAAACATGCCTCCTTCTTCAGCGGCACATGTTCATAATCCCTACTGGTTGAAAAAGTGTACTGATCTTTGATGGACAGAAACTAATCAAGGAGAGAACCAACCTAGAACTAAGAAGACATTTCCTGACAGTTAGAACAATTCATCAGTGGAACAGCTTGCCTCCAGAAGTTGTGGGTGCTCCAAATTGTGGAGGGTTTTAAGAAGAGATAGGACAACCATTTGTCTGAAAGGGTATAGGGTCTTCTGCCTGAGCAGGGGGTTGGACTAGAAGACCTCCAGAGTCTCTTCCAACTCTGTTATTCTTACCAGATTTTTTTTGAGGATTATCCTGCACACACCCGTTTATCTGAAAGTCGTTTTGATTTGGTTGAAGGCAAAAAGCACGTTCAAGCAGAGAAGAGATTCAAGGTCTTGTGTTTGTTTATTTATTTATTTATTTATTTATTTATTTATTTATTTATTTATTTATTTTTTGGTCCATATCTCAGGCCACACCATAAAAAGGGATAGATCCCAAACTATGAGTGCTACTGTGCAAACTTTGGTTGTATTTTAGTGTTCTCTTTGTGGTGCTTGCCAGCATGCAAGATGAACTTGGCACTGGAGAGAAGATTAATCCAGAGCAAAGATTCAGTAAGAAAATTATGGAAAGTGTATCGATTCACAAATGCATCATTTTAATTCCTTCATCTCCAATACTGAATTTGATCTGGGACCAACAGTAAGACAGTGCTGTTATTTTGAAACTAAAAGTACCAGGACTTTCTGGAAACATAACTTGAAAGCATTGTCTTTTTAGATTGATACATCAAACCATCTAAAACAGTTTAGTGTGTCTTTTCTCTCCTTCTAAAGTCCACGGAATGGAATCTACATAGGATGTTAAGGCTTTTTATTGGAGTTAAAATTTCCGGTGTCGGATTTTCTGCAATTTCAGAGTTACTTCCCTTCTGTCCTGTAACTTGTAAAAAGCAGATCCCAAAGCCAGAATGCTCACAGTCATCTCATAAAGGTTATAATACTTTTTATAGAAACAGATTTTTCCTCCCGTAGTAATCCCAAAGCAAGCTATAAAGCTGAAATTTAAACTGTGTTGTACATCCATGACAATGCAAAGCATAAACACATGCACGTGCACAGACAATTGACCTCTGGAAAGGGTCAATTTGCTCGAACTCTTTTCATTTAGGAAAAAAAAAAAGCATTGACAGTAAAAGCTTTCCAAACACTTCAGTGTTCCCCAAAAGGTTTCAGTTTTGGGGGGGGGGGAATGTGGAAAACATCTGACAGTAAACAGTGAGGACAGTTAACCAATGGAACAGCTTGCCTTCAGACGTTGTGAGTGCTTCAAGAAGACACTGGATAGTCACTTGTCTGAAATGGTATAGGGCAGTGATGGCTAACCTTTTTGCCATCGCGTGCCAAAAACAGGGGGAGCGCAGGGGGGTCGCATGTGCATGTGCCCACACCCATAATTCTATGCGTCCTGCCCCTGCGCATGTGTACATGACCCCCCCATGCTCCCCCCGCTTTTGGCACGCGATGGCACAGTGGGCCCGATAGGCCCGTTTTTCGCCCTCCCCAGGCTCCAGAGCCTTTTTTCCAGAAGTTGGCAAATGGGCCATTTCCGGCCTCCGGAGGGCCTCGGGGGGGGGAGGCTGTTTTCGCCCTCCTCAGGCTCCTAGAAAGGCTCTGGAGCCTGGGAAGAACAAAAAACAGGCCTTCCAGTCCTACTGGAAGGCAGCAAACGGGCCGTTTCCAGCCTCTGAAGGGCCTCCGGGGGGGGGGGGGGGGCTGGGGAGAGAGAAAAACAGGCCTTCCTCACACACACACACCCCAGGTCCTCCGGAGGCAGGAAACTGTCTGTTTGGCCCAGAAGGCCCGAAAATCAGTTGGCCAGTGCGCACATGCATACTGGAGCTGAGCTCGCATGCCCACCGATATGGCTCTGCGTGCCATAGGTTCGCCATCACGGGTATAGGGTCTCCTGCCAGAGCAGGGGGCTGGGCTAGAAGACCTCCAAGGTCCCTTCCAGATTCTATTCCGATTCTGATTCTAAATTAGAAGGATAGCTCAGGGACCCAAATTTGCTAACAGGAATGACTTTATGCCCATCAGCTGATAGAAGTTAGCCCAGGGGTCTGCAATCTTAAACACTCAAAGAGCCATTTGGACCCGTTTCCCACAGAAAAGAAAACACCGGGAGCCACAAAACCTTGCCCGTGCCTGACTATTTCTTGATTGGCCACAAAACTACCATATGTAGTTGAATTAAAAGTTTTCTTCTGAAACTTTTCTTTTCTTGGATTTATCCATGGTTGGCCTACCGAGGGTTGAAAAGCTCAATAAATCGCATGCCGGTGGGTGTCACACATTGGCGGTTGTGATGCATATTTTGAGTGACAGGGAGCCGCAGCAGAGGGGTGAAAGAGCCACATGCGGCTCCAGAGCCACAGGTTGCTGACCCCTGAGTTAGCCAAACTTGGCTGATCTCTGAAGTCTAAACAATGCCAAGATCTGGTTAGTGGCAAGGTGGGAGACTACCAGGAAACACCAGGGTTTAGACTATAGAGATGAGGAAAAATAATTCCTGAAATAAAGCCCAGCCACTTTCTTATTGTTGCCAAGAAAGCTCCGTAGACAACACTAGTGGTTGGTTACCAGAAGTCAAAAACTCAAATTGAAGGAGACCTGTTTTGATGATGATGATGATGATGATGATGATGATGATGATGATGATGAACCTATCACATATAGACATGAAGATCTCATAGGTAGAGATAAGTCAACCAACTTGTGTTTTTACAGAACTCTTGCAGAGCCCGAATCTGAAACAGTTGTATATACATCAGTTGCAGCATGAAAAACAAAGATTTCCGATAAACCCCCTTATGGACTTTTTGCTGAAAGAAGAAACACATGAGCTTATGATTTATGAGGTTTCACGCCAGAAGAAAGCAGGGAAAGAAGCATCAGATTTAACATAAAGGGAGATAGAGTTGAATGTTATTTTATTTGGGTTTTTCCTGCCCTTCTAAATTCCTTCAGATATATCAGACATAATCCAAAAAACACATTCCATTTTGGGGAGATCCTCGGTCCAAAGTCACTCTAGATTTTTTAAGGAATTTCATCTTTAAAAAATCTAGTCCTTAAAGAAACCTGAGCAAGGGAAACTGGTCCCAAATGTTCTTGATTTCATTTATATGACATTATATGTCTCCTGAACAAACATTCATAATATTTAATCTTTAAAACCTCAAGATTAATACAAATTAAGTTATTGCAAAAAAAAAAATGTAACTTTTAATAATTCAGTGCTCACCGAGCCATATTTGGCTCTACTTGAGTATCAATTTTTAGGGGAATAATTGCAGATATCTGAATAGGAGCCATGGGAAAAAGATGTCAAGTCAAAACTTCTTTTGCATTTTTTCTCATTCAATCCGATGAAAGAAAAATTGCTCTGAAAGCAAAGGAGAGGAGAATTTCAGGAAAAAAAATTCATTGGATGAATTTTGGCATTCTCGCCTGTTTTTAATTCAGAGTGTCTGGATATGGGTGTGTAAGTGAATATCACTACACTCTACAATCCTCTCCAACATTTTCCAGTCACCCTGACTTCTCATTCTTCCATTAAAGCCTCAAGAAAGATAATCTAAGGGGCTTTTTTCAATTGTAATGCCACTGTCATTTCTATGGGGCAATCTGGTCTTTTAAAATGGTCAGAGAAGTCCTCCTTTCTCTGGAGAAACTTAGATAACTCATCCATTTAATTTCTCTGTCCACAATTTTGGCAGGAAAAAATAATAATAAAAGAGTCAATGATTCCAGTTCTGAGTTAGAGAATGCTTTCATTTGCCATCAAGTCAAATTCTTCTGGGTGAGAAACTTTCTGCTGAAAGAGACAGAAATATAATATTCACTTATCCTCTCTCTTAGTGCAGAAAGAACTTTTCATTTTCTTCTCAGAATTAGCTTACAATGTTCCAGATTAGTTTTAAGAAAACAACTTAGCTTTTGCTAAAGGGTATGTGTCAAATATGCTATATTCTTTTTCTTCTTGGCGTGTGACAGTGCATTGAAAAACAGTATGTAAAAATGACTCAAAAATAAAATAGCTACGTTGCATTGTCTTATGACAAACCCCCTGTACTAATGCTCTCCAGATGTCATGAGAATCAGACTGCAATTCCCAGAATTCTTAGCAAGAATGGATCAAGGCTGGCGGATGACAATACTGTAATTCCTATCTCTCAGAACCAACCAAACTGGTTGCCTATGCCATATTTAAAAGTTGTTTTCAACCTTGTCCTCATCTCGCTGGCCAGTAGTCTTAGAATGATTATATAATGGAAATATGTTTTATGATGGAGGAAAAAGGTTAACCAGATGCACAAACACTTGAATAATGAAGAAGGAAAATAGCAGGGAGTGAATATATGTCTTGAACACCAAAATCATTTTTAAATTCTCAAGTATGTGGTTTTTTTTTAAAGCAAATGCACTCATCTGCATTTAGCATATACAGCAAGAATATATTTAATATCCAAGCTCCTGTGTAGAGTCTTTATCACTGACTGCTTCTGCCAACTTTCATTTTTCATAGCACTCATATATCACTGTTTAATATACCAGTGGGAAAATGATGAACAAATTATCTTTTTCTAAAGTGTGTAAATGCATATGTGTCTGTACACATACACACATTCCTATCCAGGGATGGGAAGCAATTACATCAGATTTGAATCAAGAAGTTACATTTAGTCATTTAAAAATATTGTTTATGTCTCTGTTGTTTACAGATTATAATCTAATCCATCTACAAATGGTTATTAATTATACTCCTGAGTATTTTTGTAGGACAGTGGAAATCAAGAAAACATCCTTGTGATGTATCTTTTGTTTGCGTTTTGAAGCCTAGATAGAAGCTGTTATTTCATAGTTTTATAATATCCTCCTCATGGGAACTCTAAATGATATTTAGCTGTTCCTTATGGTTGGCCCACTTTAGAGAATTAATGGAACCCACCAGGTTCCAAAATTGTCAGCAGGATTTCCTTTTAAAGCCCAGTTTTTATATTAAATCCTGCCTTCCTGAAATAGCTAAAGTCCAGAATGCTACTCAGACTGTTGGATGGTTTCCCATTGAGCTATTGACCAGTTATACTTGGCTTTTATAACATTGACAGGCCATGTGCTTTGCAGGTTGCCTATTTCTCTCTCTCTCTCTCTCTCTCTCTCTCTCTCTCTCTCTCCCCTAATGTTGGATACTTTACAGGAAAATTACAAATCCATAAAACTACACCAGTAGCTTTAAAACAGCTTTTAAAATAATCTCATTGCAGTGAAAGCATTACTGTCAGAGAAAATAACAACCCTATAAGCTCAAAGGCATAAAAAATGAAGTCAGATAAACGAGAAAGAACCACAGAACAAGGATGAGTTCAATATTTTGGAGAAAGGGGGCATTCTGTAATTGGTCATCTCTATGACAAAAGATAACTTTCCTAGTAGAAGTTGTCTATCCCTCCCCAGTCAAGAAGAAGGACAGATATGTAAGCTTATGTATACGGGCATAGAAATCCCTCTAAAGCAATCTAGGAACTGAGGACATGGGACTTATGGAAGTGAAAAAAATTACAGTGAAAAGTTTAAAACCAAGCAATTGTAGAGCTCATCTTCATGCATGGGTATCAGACATCATATTATTACAGACCATTCACATTAGTTCAGTGGAAAATGCTGAGAGAGATTATGTCAACATTCCTCCTATGATGGAGGAATGCAAATGGAAGCTATTGGCCCAATGATAAACTTGTAGAAAGCTCCAAGTCATATTTTCTCATTGCTCCAGTGATGGTAATGAGAAAAGTTGCCAATACAACTGCAAAGGGCAGTCAGACCCCCCCCACACACACACTAGAGTTAAGTTGATCCATCCTTCTATCACTCTACTAGAAATTGAGCTGCTGTCAGTTTTGATGAAATTGCCACCTGCTGACAAAATTATTCATGCTCAATGTGACTTGGGCTGCTCCTGTCAATACAGAAACAGGCTTTAGTGTACCATCGTGTTAGCTTTGTTCTGTTTAAGTGGTTCAGTTTTCTTCTGCCTTCTTTGGAATTGGGGATTCCAAAGAATATTCTGAGAGTCCTCCCTTGCAAAAATAGACGTTAAATCTCACAATAATAGGAATAAGGTAAATGTTTGGATATAGGAGGATTTGAGAGGTCATCCCAGTATTTCTCTAGCACACCATTTTACAGGGTTTACATGGAGATTTCCCTAATTGTATTTCCTCTCCTTCATTGAAAATTAAAAAGGGATGTTTGTGGAAAGGGATCAGCAGTTGTGTAGCTCTGCTGTATAGGTTATGCAACGTGTATAGGCTGTGTAGTTATTTTCTTTGCTTTCCTCTGCCAAAGGTTCTCAGAATTGCTACCTTCATCCTTTGCTGAAGCAGGCAAAGTTGCATTATCTAGTCTTCCTTCCTTTCTTCCTTGACTACTGTGGTTATTTGAAACCACTCAAAATACTGAGTAAAATGTTTCTTGTACTGAGATAAGTTTCATGAACTGCTTTAATTGCTGTCACATAATTCAGTTATACAGGAAAAAAAAGCATCACCTATCATATTGCTATCACTGCATCTTAATCTACATAATGAACCTTGGAGTACAATAAAAGCAACCTGAGCATGTTGTTATGTAGAAGTCATGCTACTTTGTCATGTTCCTCTCACACTGAGAAAGCGCGGAGACAAGCATGCCAGCTCCCTCTGCCTCCATTACTGTTCGCATTGCTCTTTGTATGCTGGAAAAAATGACAGAAATTAAAGTTCTGATTTTTTTTTTTTAGAGTTCTACCTAACCTGAATCACTCATGTAAGAAAAATTCATCTCATGTTATCAAGGTCAAGAAAAATATCAAGCTCATGTGTTTAAATGTAAGTCAAGACCAAGAGGCCATTGGTCCTTTCTATGTTGCATTGATCAGGTGGCATCTACAATACTACATCCTGTTTTGGACACCACTTTTTTGGAAATGACATTGACAAATTTGGAATGTGTCCAGGTGAAGAACAAACAAAATAATAAGGGGCCTGGAAGGAAAATGAAGACGAGTTGGAGGTACTGGATATATTTAGCCTGAAGAAAGGAAGATTGAAGGATAGAGGATGGAGCAGAATTATTCAATATGGTTTTAGGAGACAGGAGAGGAAACATCAGCTTTAAATTACATGTAAGTACCAGTTGGGCTTGAGGAGAAAATTCCTAATGGTGAAAGCTATTGAATAATGGAACAGCTTGCCTTGGAAGATGGTGAGCTCTCGTTTGGTAGAGGTAGATAAATAAGAGCTAGATGTTGGGAATACCTACTGGGCAAGAGCTGAATTAGGTAACCTCAAAGGTCCCTTTCAATTACTCTGTCCTATTATTCCCAAATAAAGTTCTCAACATCCAGAGAATCAAGTCAGCTGTGATGGTCAACTCAATTTCTGCTTATCATGGGGGAAGAGGGATATTGTACATTTATATTATGATATAAGAGTTTGTTCAGGAGACAGTTTAGTTAAAGGACAGCTGCAAGGTTTTTCATTATTTGCAAAAAAAAAAAAAAAAGATTTTACTCCTCACCACTTCCCAGGTCAACTCTAAAGAAGAAATGGAAAAAATTTCTGGACTGAGATATTTCAAGACATAAATTAGTTCTGTAAGAGTTGCTGTACACAGTTGCTGAAATTCCTGTAGCCCAATCATGCTCAGTTCAATAAATCTTGTTAATGAAGATGCTTTGTGAGTCTTGGTTGAAAAAGTTACTTGCAGTTAAGGCCACTTCCAAGGTCTAGCTGGTGCACCCTTTTAGATCTCAGAACAATAAACCAGAAATATAGTGGCAGTTTGACTGCATATTAGATTAGCAGCAATGTGTTTCATTAACCTATTTTAATCGGAGATATATATATATATATGAGAATGGCAGTCTTCAAATATAAACAGGCCCTCTGAAACACTACAGGGAAATAGGAGTTGCATGTCAAAGATAAACAACTGAGCAAGCTAATTCCAAATTCTGTGTGACCTTTGCACCACTTTTATTCACCATTTATTCAATTTTCTTTATCTGGAATCTCCTGACACCTGCTGGGAAAGATAGGCTGGTGAAAACAACAATAGTTATATATTAACCAGTGATTCCTGCCTGTCAGGGTTTGCACTGGATCATATGCATGTGAGAATGACAACAGTATAAGTTGACACATTTTTTTTCTACTCTTAATCAACAATATCCATCCATTTCCCATCTTCTCTGGTTTCCCCCTAAAAGGAGCAAAAATCAATACTTGAGGGGTGCACCGCATTCTTTCCACAAGCCCAACTCTTTGAGATGTGGGGCGGTCAATTTCTTTTTCTGTCGTTTTGTTCCTTTAGGTCAGTTCATCAGAGTGAAAAAGGGGCTATGCTATCAGATTGTTATTTATTTGTTTTACACCTGGGCTATAAGAAGTAATAGCTACTTTGTGGTCAAGGCTTTTTTTTTTTAAATAAAAACTACTTATCGAAATTATGTTTTATAGCAACTTTCAATCATTCAATCCCTGGGCTATTGTATTATAATGATACAATTAAAAAGCATTATGCAATTAAATAAGTTCCAAGCTACAAAATTAAAGTTGCACCATAAACAGGTTAGCAGAAGTAAATATTAAAATACTTGGGTAAATACAAAAGCTGTTTGGTTGGCATGGAAAGGGCAATATATTAGAGTGAATATCTCTGGGAAAAATATTCCACAATTGGCATGTCACCACCGAACATTGTAAAGCTTGTATTTTTGATAGCAATGTTGATGGTGGAATCTCTAGTGATAAGACACCTTTAAGGTATTAGATTCTTAAGATGGCATCCTATTGGAAAAACAACAGGAGTTCCCTTGTCTATGGAGATTCTCAGTCATCCAGGTCATGGTTGTCCCAAAGGTGCTGTTTCTGACTGAACTGAAGAAGCCTCTTGAATGAGAAGTGAAATGTCTTCAAGGAAAAACAAAGGAAATCCAGTTGCCTCTTGAAAAAGCACCTTTGGGTTAAATAAAATAAAATAGTAAACGTCCTTGCAATATTCTAAACTCCTTCCATTGCAAATCTAGCAAGGCTATAAAGCTTTAAAAATCATAAAGCTTTAAAAGCTATAAAACAAGCTGGGAAAACACGGGCAAATGAAAAATAGTTTATCTGACACTAAAACAATGTTCATCTTGTCCTTATTTTTTTAAAAAAGGAGTTACCTGAAAAGAAGACTCTAGATACAGGATGTCTTGCCTGAGAGATCTTGCTCTCTGATCATCACATAACTTCAAGGGGTGGAGTAGAAATTCAGACAAAGAATTCAAGCAAACTTATATATAGAAGAAAAATTGTTGAACAAAATAGAGGCACCTAAGGTTCACAATAGGTGCTATTTGGTCATGTGTGCATCATTATATCTTCATAAAATCTAAGTAGGTATATTCTTGCTGTGTTTCCTCCTCAGTTGCCTTCTTCAAGATTATTCTTCTTTAATATGCTAATATCTAACACAGGGATCAGCAACCTGCAGCTCTGGAGCCACATGTGGCTCTTTCGTCCCTCTGCTCCCTGTCACCAGTCGGCTCCACAATGGATAGGGCTTTCGGTTAGGACAGGTAGAGGAAAAAGGATGCCATGCAGGAGAAGACTTTATGGTGGGGGAACTGGATTTCCGGCTCCAGAATTGAATGCGGGGCTTCCGGTTAGGACCTTTGTGGCTCTTTGAGTGTTTAAGGTTGCCGACCCCTGATTCTAACATAACAGGGACCTTGGAGGTCTTCCAGTCCAATTTCCTGTCAAATAGGAGACCCTGTTTCCAGTCTGTCATTGGCAGACAGGAGACCCTGTCATTGGCTGTCCAATCTGTTCTTCAAAATCTCCAGTGTTGCAGAACCCACAACTTTGGGAGGCAACTTGTTCTATTGGTTAATTGTTCTCACTGTTAGGAAATTTCTCCTTAGTTCTAGGTTGCTTCTCTTCTTGATTAGTGTCTACTTCTTGTCCTGTCCTCTGGTGCTTTGGAAAATAGGTTGACTCCCTCTTCTTTGTGGCAGCCCCTCAAATATTAAAATACTGCTATCATGTCTCCCCTAGTCCTTCTTTCCATTTCCCCATATCTTCCCCAAGGAAACCTATTCCTTGCTTCAGTGGAAGAAAATGCAGCGGCAGGCTTCTGCTTTACAAAAGCAGAATCAGCCTCTCCACTTACCAACAAAATACACATTCCATTGAAATTTTATACAAGGCTGTGTGTGCACAGTTGCTGTTGGGGTTCATGATGATAATTGTTGCATGCAAAATGGAGAAAACTAAGGCTCCTCTTGAGGAAAACTCAAAATAGAAAATGCTCATTTTGTAGAACTGCAGAAAATACAGGAGATAGCAGGTAGACCTGAGACCTGGACTTGTCCTCCAGCTTGTCTTTTGTTCACTTAATTTCCTTAAATGCTTATGAAATCTCTCTAGAAGATCTCATGGCAGGTTATGGTCCATTAGAAAACAATAAAAACCATTAAAACCACATAACAAATAACTGAAGAGTGGTCTAAGTAACAGTCTTTCTAGGACTTCCTGCATTACCTACAATTGTTATTTTGTGTTCTAATTACTGCAGTAATTATGTGATTTAGTTAAAACTAATATCAGTTGAAAGAAAATTATTTTAATTTCTTATCTTACTGTTATATTCACATTTACAATTTTTTTTTATTGCAAAAGTTTTACAATTACATTTTCACCCCCTTTTTTCCCCCTTTTAGTACAACTAAAAAAAAAAGGGGACATTTACAATTTTTTAACGTATTTCTCGTCAGCCCTATTTTCCATGGGGAAATATCACTTTGAATAGAGCAAAAGTGAACAATATGACCATTTCATGGGATTCATGAATTAAGAGCTACCTCTATATTGATGCCAAACCAGAAAAAGATAATCCTCAATTTATGACCATAATCATAACGAGGATTAAAATTCTTTGGATTAAAACTTCAGAATCCTGTGTCCCAATAATGGCCATTGTTCATGTTGCTATATAGCAAACAAACAAAGCTGGAGTTTGTTGGATAACTTGTTTTAAAGTTACCAGCTCATAATCTGGAAAGTCCTTATACCTTTATTTACTCTGACCCTTAGGAATGATGATGATGATGATGATATCCATTCAGTAATCACCATAGAGTCTTGGCGATTCCATGGGCCAGGTCTCCCTACACTTTCTGATCTTGTATTATTTATTTGAGTTGTTCTATGTTCTGGCTGGTGTCAGCTTTGATAGCATCCAGCCACCTCAGGAATGGACTGGGTTCTAAATGTGCTGCACAGCAAGACAGGTTGGTGAAAAAGAAGGCAGGCAAAGGATTGAGGAGAGAAAAGAATGAAACAGGCCATAGTTATCTTGCTTTAAACATAGATGGATTATGTATGTATTTGAAGGAAGGACTAGGTCTACAAATTGCAACCTGGCAGCTCCAGTTAACCTGACTGTAAACTCTATTCAGAGAAGAGTCCAATGAACTCATGTTATTGTCCATAAGAGATTTAGGAAAAACCTGCATGCAGCTGTTAAACAGCCAGGAAGCAGCAAATGTTAAGCCACCCTTGATGCAATGTGACATATTAATTGAAATGTACTTTCCAGTGCAACCACTTAGTAATTTATATAAGTATCAAAGCTTTGGGTTTAACTGTCAATCTTTGCTTCTGAAGCAAGAATTTAATAAAAACATATGTTTCCAACTGCACTGCAGGAATATGTTTCAAAAATGTGGCTAAGGAACTCTGTTAAGCAGGCTTTCCTTGGCTGAGTCACTGGAGAAGCTTGCTAAGAAAGCTGTTCAGTGTGTCTTTCCCGTAGCAACCAAGCCTTCACTGTTGGTCTTACACAATTAGTACTAACAGTTGGAGAGGAATTCTTGAGGAGAAGAAGCAATGTAAAGGCCATGACAACATGGGAACAAAGGTAAAAAGCAACGACAAGCAAAAACAAACAAAATCTGTTCAAAGAATCCAGAGATCTTTGTCTCTAGTTTACCTACTTCTTTTAAAGAAAGTTACATTTGATCTTTCTTTTTCTACTGCTTTCTGATGCCAGGAATGTCTAATTTTTAGAAATCTTTTTCAATAGACAAAGGAGAATGACCTGCTGCTGAGAAGGAACACGAGTGATTGCTAAAATATTAAAATCAGGTCTGATTCGAAATGACATTGATTTTTCCTGTCTAAACTTATTATAAATATTTTATGCCTGATGTCTTTGAAAAGAAATGGGGAGGGGGAAAGATCTCTATTGTCTGATAGTTATTTTGGGACCCAGGATACCTGGATTCAGATCCATTATCTTCCCTTATATAGGGTAGTGTCTCCATAAATATAGACAATCTGCTTTTCAAACAGATCTATAAATTATAGACTTGCATAATATGTAGTGCTGTTTTATTGTACTGATTTATTCCTTTGACCTCTTGTGCTTGGGTTGGGGGACTATCACTGACACTAAACAGAATTTTAACATGAATCTGAAGTCTGACTGTGGAATTTCATAAAATGCATATCCGTATCAAAATAGTGGATATGCATAATGGATAGTGCTTCTTTAAATTCATTCAGGGGAAAAATGCATAGTATTCTCATATACATGGCTCTGGGAGTGGGAAGAGAGAGGGAGGGAGAGAGAGAGAGAGAGATTATCATTAAGCCCACATAAGAGGAGAAAGTAAGTGCTTTCATATAATATGCTAACCCAGGGGTAACTAAAGGGTGGTTTTGTTGTGGAATGATGAGACTAACACAACTTTTCTAGGTTAGTCAGAGACAGTGTATTGCGCAATAGGTTCAGAGCAAGTTTTGTACATGAATTTGAACAAACTTATGATTCTGAGACCACAGTTTTATACGTTTTCAAACAAAGGATTCTGTTAACTCAGCAGTTTTATCATTGCAGACATTCGTTACATCAAATGACATTTTTCTAATTACTAAGTTTGTTACATTATCTTTGCCAAACAGTCATAATTCTTCTTGTAAATCACCGAAGCATAGATTCAATTTATCTCATGTTGATACTTCATGTGGTCATCCTTGGTCTCTTTAACCTTCAAACTGTATATCACCAAATGTCTCTATCTCTGACAACCGAGGGGCCCCTCTTATAGAATGTTTCTACTTCAAAGGAATTTGTCTGCCTTTGTACTATTTCAACTGGATAAATTTGCTTCTCTCAAACAAGCACATTTTCTTTCTTACAATACTATGAATAAAGAGGGCCCTTCAGTGATCATCTAGCTGGACCCGCATTACCTACATTAGTTTAGTGAGTTAACCAAAATGGCCTGCATTCATGCTACAAATTCAAACATGTTGGTTTAGAATATAGCTGGTATCTCTGAATAAATAAGTAACTAAAAAAAAAAGATGGGGAAAAGTGCATCTTGGATAACATGTTGCTTTCATGTACTAACACAAATATGTGTTATGGGGAGCTCTGTGTTGTGGTTTATAGGAAAATATAGGAAAGAGATTCCAGATAGTTAGGAAATCAAACAAAATGTGGGGTCCTTTATCTACCCTGAAGATTTATATAGCATTTTCTAGAAAGCCCACAGGAACAATGGCAGTCAAGAATCAATAAAGAGGTTCACACAACATGCTAGGCTACATTATGGTTTCCTTGACTTACACATGAGTGTGTTGTGTTGCCAAGTTAACTTACAGTTGTGTTATTATCCAATAGAGTTATTATCCAACGAATCGTAATCAATTAATGGAAGGTGTTGCACCAACACAGCTAATGGGTTGATTCTGGTTTGATCTGAGGAGACGTTCAATAGAGGGCCCTTTCCAATATATGCCCTGTGGTGGCAAAAGAGAGACTAGAAGAGTCTTTAAGAAAAGAAACAACAATCATAATATAGTCAAAGAGGTTGGGGTTATTTTTGAAAGTGAGCCTATTAGGCATAAATCACGATAAGTTCTTAGCCCTGTGTGCCCCTTCTTAAAATAGCATCTGAGTCGGAAAGTAGATAAATGTTTTTTATTTATTTATTTATAAAGGAAATGTCTCTCACAGGTACAAGGTGGAAAGATGCTCAATAAAGGGAGAAATCACTTTATAAATGTTCAAAGGTATTGGGTTCAAATGTATTGAACCCAGTTCAAATGTATTGGGTGTGGAATATGTCCTCTCATTGGCTAGCATAATTCGAATCATTAATCATCTAGAGAGCATGCATGTATACATGCAACAATTCATATTATCCCAGAATATTTTTAGCATGATCTTTTTGATGACTAATTGAATAGTCAAGGGGTGCATTTTTGACATTATAATAAGTTTTTGAGTTATTAGAGTTCACTTTCTGAGCCGTTCTCACCTCTGGCTGCCTTGAACTGGTTTTTATCAGAATCCACATTCTTGCTTCTGTCTACTTCAAAGAATGTACTTATGTTTCCTCTATTTGTATCTATTTTATGTATTCAATTCATGCTTATACTTATATATATTACCTAATATGTCCTTGACAAATAAATAAAATAAAATAAATAGAACCATTAATCCAAAGCGTTCTTTGTTATTGAAAATATTATGCAAACAGGCCTCTTTCTCCTGCTCCCATCACTCCAGCCACCTTCTTAGACAAAAACATTAGCAGGAAACAATGTTATGAGGTGAAGATAGTGTTGGGCCTACAGATTCCCCTTTGACAAGATGGCAGAGGTCTTCGCTGCAGCAGTGAGTTGCATTATATCTAACTTGCTTGGTTAAATGCATTCATACAAATATATATTTACTGTTTACTAGCAACTGTTTTTAATTATTACTTATTTGTTAACAGATTCAGAAAGCTGCTCATCTATCATGGGAACTCTGGGTGGTGAGCAAAAATAAAACATAGCCAACTATATGTATCCAATTCAAAAGAAACTGAGTTGGGCCCTCCTCCCCCCCTCCCCCTTACACCATTAGCAGATCAAACAAAGCCACAACCAACAACATCCCTGAGGGGAAGAGCTAAGTTATCACAGCCTTGCAAAATAGGTTTGGGTCCCTCAGTCTTTTTCATTTTAAAATTGGCATATATATTCACACCTAAAATGTGATGCAAATATGGTTTTTGTTTTGTCAAAGAGTAAGTTATTGGATCCAATCATGTCTACTAATGAAGTAACACAAAGAATTGGCATGCAATTAAATGGCTCAAAAAGCCCAAACCCCCAAATAATTATTTTAAAACGTTGCAGATGATGTGCTAGAAAAAATTCATCTCCGGCTTCTTCTCCAGTGGCTACAGAACAGTAGTGGGACGAGACATGATTATTGCCCCATTTTAGCATTTTTAGAAAGCCAGATTAAATTGTTTCGAAATGGCAGAAACAGATGGGTTGTCAGTTTCATCTTCAATGAAAAGTTAACACGTGTTGGAATTCAATATGATTTGTTGAAAACAAAAATATTTTTTTTCTTTAAAAAATGCTTCCACATCATCAGAATAAAATTAAAAAAAACCACAAACTTTTTTCCCTCCTTCCAAGTGAGAAAATGATGCACAATTTATTGTACTGGATGAATCAGATTTCTCTATGTTGTCTCCATTCCCTAATAATCCTCTTGGTTCTTTGGTCTTTCCTCCCACATATTTTTTTTTTCATTTGAATTCATGCTTCTCTGTCATTTTTTTCCCTCAGAGGGTGAGAACCTTTGAAAAGAAACAGAGGGAAACTTCTGTTTCCTCCATTAGCATCAAATAGAAGATTCTCATCAAATGTTATATGGCTACTTAGGAAGAAGCAGCCTAAATGCATTGTCTGAGTTGGATATGAACCTTGTGGCTGGTTTGGTAACAAGAACCCTCACTCTTTTTATCCTCCTTCCCCACAATGCAGAGTAAATTCAAAAGCATAGCATCAGCTTGCTTCAAGTTTCCTACTTCACTGCATTTCATTAGTTGCCATTTGGACACATTTTTTCACTGTCTGTTGAGAGAAGACAAAATGTTGCTGGTCAGTCAACAATTTTCAAGCATCATCTAGTTCTAGCTTGAGGTTATTGCTGGTATTGTAAAAATTTCAATAGGCGCTTGTTCCTGTTTTTGGCCCACCAAAGAAGTGTTTGCCCGCCAGCGGGTTTCACATGTCTGCTTATTTCGACTCTCTGGCGCTTTCTTTCCTGCCAAGTGGGTGAGGGTTGGGGTTATCAATCAATGGTTGGCAGTTATCTCTGGAAATTTATGTACTCGGACTGCAGTTGCAACAAGGACATTGCTCCAATCCATTAGGCCTGTGCCAGACAAAAAATTTTCGGACATAAGTTTTTAGCGCTAAGGGTGGGGCAGAAGAAAAGGAACAAAAGCCAAAATTAATTACAGTCTATATATCATTCTAAGCCATGGCTTCTTTAACTACAGCTAATGAATAAATCACAGTGAACTTAGTTCACGTAACATGACTAAGTCACAAGCCATGGTTTACAATTAAGAATGGTTGCATTCATAGATTGGGTTTAAATCAAAACCAATCAGGCTTACCTTGAAGTCTAGACTCAACCATCATACCCCAAATTATCTGTAAACTCAGCTGTGCCTATGATACTGAATTATGTGTATAGCAGTAGAAAATGACTTATATTTTGGATATTCATTGCACATTGTGCAGGATGATTTTCAGGTGGGGCACTTAATTGTTTCATAAATTATTCTTTATTAGTTTTGCTTGTTGAAGCTGAGATTTTAAGTTTATATAAAAACTTATGTCAGGTTCATAATCACAAATCCCCAGTTTCTTTCAGAAATATATATGTGCATGGAGAAGACTAAGGGAATTTGCAGGTTGGTGGGAAAATAGAACTGGTGACAATATATGAATCATGATACAAAGCCCATAGCTTACATATTTGTGTTAGTACATAAGAGCAAAGTTTGCATTGTAATATTGCTATACCTGTGTGATGTTATATGGATTTCAGTGCAATCATGGTCTGTTGAGATCGACTATGTAGAAGAGATAAACCATGACTGACTGCTACCTTCTCAGACATTTACTAAAATAGATCACATTGGTTATTAGACCCTCATAAATATATATATACAGAATACAGAATGATAATATTCCCATAGACTGGTCAATGCATTGAATTATTCCAGTGTATAAAGAAGGAAATGGAGTGAACACCTCAAAATTATAGACTGATTAGATATGAACAATGGATATATTTTCTGAAATTGGAACAATATGGGAACAAAAACAATTTTATCTGTGAGAATCAGGTGAGCTTTTGTAAATGGATAAAGGCAATTGATCTGCACTTTGTATTGTGGTTCTCAATTACTAAATACACAAATAGTCCATAAATGTAGGGTTGTATGCTCTTATTTGGTGGTGGATTTCTCATTTACTTTTGACAGTGGATGAGTTGCAAGTGTGGACCAAAATATCTGCACTTGTAACTAAACGTTAGTTTGATGATTAATGTAGAAAACAACGCTTTCTACATAGCGTTGAAGAAACATAGTCATGCTAGTTTTAATGAAAAAGAAGCTTAGCTTTTTCTAAAGAATGCCTTTAATTTCTGTATTGCTAGTCTAAGAGCCATTAAATCAGTGCAATAATACTCCAAGGTGGTTTCCAATCAAATATTAACTAGATTGAACCCAGCTTTGTTTTTTAGATCAACCAAAGTATTCTAGGTTAGTTTAAAATCAATATTCAAGGTGATGATTATTAATCTAAACACACTCTACGCAATTGTATTGAAAGAGGGACTTTGAGGGATTTTAGATGAAACCCCAATAATAAGAGTAAGAATGACACCATAATTAAGAAAGGACTTGATTAAGCAAGTTGGTGTCACCTCCTAACAACCAAACAGATAGATTCTCTCCATAATGATCAGTCTCTAATCCCATCCTTCAGGTCTTCCAATGGTGCACCCATCACCACTGCAACTGAACCTATCCACTTTGCTGCTGGTCTTCCTTTTTTTCTTTCCTTTCATCTTTCTCATCATTAAAGCCTTCTCCAGAGAGCTAGATTTTCAAATTATGTGCCCAAATTACGATAATTTGAGCCTAGTAAATACTAGGTTAATTGTTCACTCCCATAGAGTCCCACAGAGAATAGGATTGCTTGTACTATTCTGGCCTTTGTAGGTTTGTAGATCTAGACATCTTTTCTAAGGTCATCATGGTTGCTCTATCAAGTGCTTGTCTGCCATGTACAGTATTTCTTGACTGCTTGTTCTATTAATGTTGATGATGGATCCTAAAAAACAGAAACTCTCTACCAATTTGGTATTTTCATTGCCAATTCTAAGGCTGATTGTAGTAGCTGTTGTTGTTAGTTTGTTCTTTCACATGTTTATTTTAATCTCATATTTTCACTATGCCCTTTGAGTTTCATTATTAAAGCTTCAGAACCTTTGTATTTTTGGCAATTAGGGTAATGTCCTTAGAGTAATAGCATAGGTTACTGATATTTCTTACTCCAATTTTCAAACCATGCTCATCTTCTTCCAATCTATTTTTACATTCATGGGGATTTCGGATCTGTTCCCAAGTCAGCACCTGTCCATGTATCTGATGCTGTAAATGAGTTCCCACACTTCCTTTTAGTAATAAAATAGTCAGTTTGATTTCTGTGCTACACCTGATGGTGTCCAAATATATAGTAATGTTTTGGTTGTTTGAAGACCGTGTTAGCTATGAAGAAATCATTGGAATATAAGAAACTGATAAATGTGTCTCCTGCTTCAATTTGATTTCCTAAACCAAAGTGTTTCCAATTGCATTTTCCTTAATATTTCCAATTTAGGCATTCCAGGCTTCCTTCATAAGCAGCATATCATACTTGCACATTTTGTTCATCTTATATTGCACTCAATTATAAGTGCAATATAAGATTTTGTTCATCAGTCTCCTCTTCATCATCAATGGCTAGAGCATAAACTTGGATGATTGGCCTATGAAAGTGTTGCCCACAGAGTCCAATTGTTATTATTCAATCATTGGTTGCAAAGTAGCCAAGAATTGTTCTTGTTCTACCCTTCCTAAATATAAAAGCAATACCATTCCCAGTTTTTCATGTACTGAGTAATAAGCAGTGTTATCTTCTGAATGAAAATGTCCAATCCTAGTCCATCTCAATTTGCTGATGCTTTAGATGCAATCCACCATTTTCATGTTTCATACTTTTCCATGTTCCCACTGTAATTTACAGCTACTGGTCCTTAAAGTCTTCACACACTTGACCTATGCTTGAGGTGTTTCAGCACTGAAAGCTCTTAGAATATTGCAAATGCTTGTAAAAATGGGATTTGATTAATCCTCATTTCAGAATGCAACGTTCTGTTTGTATTCTGGTTTTGCTCTGTTACCTCAGATAGTTCCAACCTGAAGGCAAAAGACAACATTCCAGCAGAGCCGAGGACATTAGGATGCTAGCAAAATAGTTGCCTGCTTTTTATGGTTCATTCACCTCCCACTGACTTGAGCATTCCTGTGCATAGAAAATTCACTGTGCTTGACTGTTGGCCTAAATAAGTATGTAAAGATAAGAACAGGAGTAGCATGTCTTCATTACTCCATGGAAGATCCTTTGTTGCAGGAGGCTAACTTCAGGTAATTGTTGAACTTACACTCAAAGTAAACACTCTACATTCTAAACCAGGGGTGTCAAACTCACAATGACACATTGTCGTCACATGACATATCACAACCTTTCCCCCCCTTCGCTAAACAAGGGGTGGGCGTGGCCAGTGTGTGACGCATCCGGCCCATGGGCCACGAGTTTAACACTCCTGCTCTAGACCTACATGTTGATGGCAAGGAATGAAGATTAACACAAGGAAAGTCAAAATGCAATTGTGAGTAGTGTCCCATGGAATGAATACTTTTCTCAGTTTTACAATTCAGAGGAAAGTTGGTAGTTTTGACAGAATCTTGTTGAATATCTAAAATGAGTTATTTGATTCTAAGATTCTAAGAAAATAACTAAAAGAAAAAGCCAACAAAGTCTCATCTATTAATTAAAACTAGACATATATAAATTCATGTCCATTTATAGAATCATTGCCAGTTTATTAGCTAAAGAAGAAATGGAAACTAAAGAAATAAAATGAACATGTTGCCCAGATATCTAAATGGATCCCCAAATGGATTTCAATTGGCAAATTACTTGTTCAAATATTGAAAGCATTTCATCAAGTGACTGGATAATTGATGGAACATCAAGATCTATTCAAGGGTGTATCAACTTTTTTCAGTCATAAAAGTGAGAAGTATCAATTTTCATCCTCAGATCCTTGGGATATAACTACCCCCTCCAAAAAAAGATGGATAGATAGAAAAGCTAGCAAGTTTTCTAGAAGAAAATTAGTGAAATAACTTTTATTTTAAAAGGAGTCACTATCAGCCTAATATGTGAACCAATTTTTTGTTTTAAGCATCACCTCTACAACTAAACTTAATCCAGAAATATACTGAAGAGATGCATAGGTATTCAATAGACATGAAATAATTTTGTTGGATTAATTATAAATTTAATTGGTAAAAATGTGACATGTTTCAAATTATCTCCCATTGGTTTTCAATATACCGGATATTTCAATTTCTTATTACATGCCTTTAGTGTTGACAATTTAAATTAAAGCATAGGTAGTCCTTGATTTACGATCATAATTGAGCCCAACATTTCTGTTGCTAAATGAAATATTTATTAAGTGAATTTGCCCCATTTTATGACATTTTTTGTCACAGTTATTAAGTGAATCACTGCAGTAGTTAAGTTACTAACATAGTTGTTAAGTGAATCTGGTTTTCCCATTGATTTTGTTCATAAGAAGTTTGCAAAAGGTGATCACATGACCGCAGGACACTGCAACTGTCATAAAATATGAGTCAGTTGCCAAGCATCTGAATTTTGATCACAAGACCATGAGGATGCTGCAATAGTGTGAAAAGGGCCATAAGTCATTTTTTTCAGTGCCATTTTGACTTTGAATGGTCATTAAATGAACTATTGTAAATCGAGGACCACCTGTATTAGAGCTAAAACCTTTTCATAGAGGTGAATTAATGATGTTCTACAAGCATTTAAGGGATGCGGTGGCTCAGTGGCTAAGAAGGTCAGCAATTCAGCTGTTCGAATCCCTAATGCTATGTAATGGGGTGAGCTCCTGTTACTTGTCCCAGCTTCTGCCAACCTAGCAGTTCGAAAGCACGTAAAAAATGCAAGTAGAAGGAGGGGGAAGGAGGGGTTAAGTTTTATACAAGTTTTATATAAAGGAGGGTTTTTTTTATTTTTTTTACCTGATATGAGTATATTGTGCGGAAGTCCGGGGGGAGGGGAGGGTTAGGGGGGGTTAGGGAGGCTGGGAAGTTTGGGGTGGGTTGAGGGGGGGGGGAAAAAGGGTGAAAATGTAATTGTAAAACCTTTGCAATAAAAAAAATGCAAGTAGAAAAATAGGGACCATCTTTGGTGGGAAGGTAACAGCGTTCCGTGTGCCTTTGGCATTTAGTCATGCCGGCCACATGACCACGGAGACGTCTTTGGACAGCGCTGGCTCTTCAGCTTAGAAACGGAGATGAGCACCGCCCCCTAGAGCTGGAAACGACTAGCATGCATGTGTGGGGGAACATTTACCTTTAATAAGCATTTACAAATAACTATAATAGACTTATTATTTTTTTGGAATGAATATATTCATTTCTCTAGAAGATTATGAAACTAAAGGCTGCCATCTCATATCTCGATATAAAAAGGTGTTTAAACTGAAGATATACTGCCAAAGGATATATGTTTCAAGTTCTGATATAACAAAACCATCATCATCATCCTATAGACTTGCTATCATTTAATATAATATATATATTCCATACACTCTTCTTAATCCCACAGTTTTCTTATTAATTTCAGGTTTGAATTTCTCATAATGCTAATGTATCATAATTATAACTCAAACTGGAGTTGGTATTTTAATCCATGCCACACATCCTTAGTAGCTAATATAGAATGGAAAATAATTCCATACTTTCCAAGATAGATGATACCATCTCATTTACACAGTGTTAAACTTCAAAATGGCCCACAAGGGCAAATTTCCAGTGGGCAAAACTGAGCATTCACTAATCCAAGAAAGAAAAATATAGTTTATGATATAAATTTAAAGCTGGAAAATTAAAACCTTCTTCTCTAACTTGCAATTGAAGCTTCCTGAGTGAAAAATAAGGAACAGAATTTCCCCGTATAAACTTTTGAAACAGTAAATTACATTTCTAAAAATACCTTTTAAAAAGATATATAAGAATATCACAGATGGTAAAAATTATCCATGGCAAAACATTGATTTTTGAAATATTAATTTTGCACAAAACATGCAGTTAAAAAACTGGTTTTGATAGCTTATTAGCCCCAAAGGCATTCATTCAGATTTAAACCAATTAGTATTATGTATTTATTAATCAGATTTATATAGCCACTCATCTCGTGATAAATTTCTTTAGGCAATGTGCAATAATCAGATAAAAATACATACAGTATAAAACAAACATTTTAAATTGTAAAAAGACAACATTAAAAGTAGAGATTTGTGAGTGTGTGTGTGTGTACATAAATACACACACACACACACACACACACACACATACACGTACATATCCATCCAGAAAGGGCTCCAAACCATCAATTAATTGTATTACTTTTGTATGGAAAATTCAGGCTTATTAACAACATATGACCTGAACGCAAAGCTACCTGATTTTTTTTTACCTCATATATGAAACTATAAATTTCACTTCTTCGCTTAAATAGCAAATACTTTTCAAGAAAAGAATAGGAAACATTGCAAGTAAAGAAAAGAAAGAAAGAAAGATTTTTCTACTCAAAGAGATTTATTTTTGTGAATGCTACTGACCCCACAAGATGGGCCTATGCAAAATTCTTCTTGACCGTAGCTGCTGTTTGAGCAGTAGTTGTGAAATTCCAAAGATAATTGTACCTGATAACATTAGTAAATAAAATAGCAAGACTGAGTGGCTGTGTGGTTCAGGACCATACATATTAGGGAACCTTGCATTGTTGGTTCTGGATGGTGTAGCACTCCCCCAGACAGAATTGATATGCATCCTGAGGGCTCTGCTCAAAAAGCAGAAGGTAGCCATCCTAGAGTGGACTGCCTTGCTCATGGTCACTCATGCTCATGGTCATCTCTCATTTGGATATGCTATATATGGACTGCCCTTGAACCTATTGCTGATCCATAATGCTCAGTGTATACCATGCAATACCACTATTTTGCCAGCTTCACTAGCTACCAGAGAGCTACTAAGTGCAATTCAGGTTGCTAGTTTCCATCTACAAAGACTCTTATGATCATTTGAGGGAACCCCCACCATCTCCAACTATTTCTGCCTGTCCCTCAAGACCTGTCAGTGTTGGCATGTTCCAGGTCCTTTGAAGTTTGTTAATATTAAACAAACATCCTATAGGATCCAGGAAGCATGTCTTCTCAGTCACCATGCTTAACCTCTGGAAGAGCACACCTCCCTGAGATCTGGATGGTCCTGACCCTGCATCCTTTTGTAGATCTTACTTTCCCCCTGGGCAATGGGTTAATAGATGAATCTATTGTAAATGATTTAAGTGGCTATTTTTTGTATCGGGGTGGTGGGGGGAAGCATATCAGTCCTTTGTATCTTTTTTGTATAGAAATATCTCTTTTTTAAAAATCTGTATTGGTGTAGGCTCTTTTTTTGGATGACAAAAGTTATTTCTTTGGTAGCTGTTTCAAGAACTTAACACTAAGGAACCAGGGATATTAGTATTTGCTTCTTTGTGCTGGAGGGGGGGAGCATTGGGGGGGGAGTTGGAGTAAGAGAGAGATGGATGGAATCCAATGCGCTCTCTGTGTCTCTAATTGAAAATCCATCTGTAAATCAACTATCTCACCCCAGGTTTCAATAAAGGCAGCAGTAAAAAAAAGAAAGAAAGAAAGAAAGAAAGAAAGAAAGAAAGAAAGAAAGAAAGAAAGAAAGAAAGTAAGAAAGTAAGAAAGAAAGAAATTCCATAACATTATTTTACTCTAAAATATTATATTATATTTTCATCTTCTCTAGCAGGGAATGGAGTAGGGAACGGTGGCAGCACAGCCAACATCCCATGGTTGGAACGTTTTTCTCAATGTTGGGTTTTCCTTTTTTTTCAAGGCTGTGAACAACCCACAATCTATTTCTTCATTAGTCCAAGGAAAACAAAATTAGTCTGCCTATTTATCAGTTCTAATGAAGGACAGATGCATCGCTCCGGGTGAAGAAGAGGCACGAGGCACCAGGAGCAAGGAGAGTTGTAGCTGATTACATGGGCATCTTGTCTAAATAGTCTAATGGGCTTTTGATGACAAGTCTCCATCTCCACCAGAATTACAAAAATATTGTTCAGTTGAACTAGGAGCAGAGCAATACAATATTGGGAGTCACAAGTAAATTATTTCATCCCTGTTTACATGGCTTTCTGACCTTGGGTTTCTCTTTCACCCAGCCTACAGTGCCAACTCAGCTTTAATAGACTAGATCAATTAGGGACATGAGTGGAGAATGAGAGTAGGCACATGATCAGCATATAAAAGCTGCATCTCCAAGACACAAAGGCCATCTTCACTTCTTTTATTACAACTTCCTTTTGTGCTGAGAGGCAAAAAGAATTTAAGAACCTCGAAACAGCTGTGCAGCCACAGCACCATCCTTCTGAGAACTCTCTATACAAAGACAGATGGTGTAACCTCAAGTCCGTTAGCCAAGAAGCTCAGTTTACATCTCATCTGTTAAGTGAAGATGATGTGAAAATACTTTCTAATGTCTCTTACATGTCAGTGAATCCTGGGTAATGCAATAATATTATCCATGCTTTAGTTTTCATGGATTCAGCTCAACCATCACAAGATCTGGTTGAGGTGGGTCAGTGGTCATTAACTTCTTCATAAATGATCTGGATTTAGAAATAAGTGGCCAAATGGCCAAGTTTGGAAACAGTACTAAACTGTTGGTTACTATTGGTTATCCCCAGCAAGGACAAACATACACATTTTTCTTCAAGCGTGACAGGAACTAATGGAATTCTACTTTGATGGTGAACTGTATATCATAAATATATAGTTAAATGTACACCCTTATGTATGAGCTGCTTATATGTAAGTCATCTTATTGCCACCAAATTGCAATATTTAGTGTGATAAAAAGAGAAAAGTATTGATTAAATAGGTAATAATGTATTTAATTTTCATTTTAAATATACATAATGACATCGTTTTTCATTTTAAACCCTAATTCCATCTTTTTCAAATTTTTAACCCTAATTCCATTTTTTTTTTCAAATCCTGCATCTGTTTTTGGAATGAAGCCACTTCTTGCTTCTTAATAGCAATAGCAATAGCACTTAGACTTATATACCACTTCACAGTGCTTTACAGCCCGCTCAGCCTATTGTCCCCAACAATCTGAGTCTTCATTTTACTGACCTCGGAAGGATGGAAAGCTAAGTCAACCTTGAGCCAGTGAGAATTGAACTGCCAAACTGTTGGCAGCTGGCAGTCAGCAGAAGTAGCCTGCAGTACTGCATTCTAACCACAGTGCCATCATGGCTCTCAAATGCCAGATGTGCTCATTGCTTCTCAAAAGTATGTGCATCCATGCCTGGGGGGGTGGGGATGGGGAGGCTGATGGGCGGGAGAATCAAGGCCAGTGGAACTGATGTTTGTTAAAATATCCTTTTTGGTATCTTCTCATCATCTGCTTTTAAAACAGCAGAAGATCAGACAACCATGGTTGGATTTCAGTGCTGTCTACACCATATTGTGATGATGCCAAAATGGGAGCAAATATATGATATCATGCAAATGCTTCCCTAGTATACTTTACCCCAACATCTGATGTAAGTATATTAAGTCATGTTGTTCCCATGTTCACATCAGCATGCACATTTCTTCATTTCTCCCTTCAGCCACATGGATGTAACACAAAGTCAGTAGGACCCAGTCAGGGCTGCATTAGGAGTGTTGCAACGTCAGGGTGATGCAATCTGGGTCACATTAATTATGTTTCTATTTATGAATGTTAGGAATTGTTATTTGGCCAAAACACTCAGAAATCTATTCTCTTTTGTAAAAGATGAAATTAATTAATTAATTAATTAATTCAGGGAGAGCGAAATCTGTATTACTTGATATTTGTCTTCATTGAGTTGTCATTCACATAGAGTTGGGTTTTTATTAGAATAAAGAACCATCAATTTACAATTATACAACAACCTCGGTAGGTATCAGTGTTTGGTTTATTCTGTAACTATATTTATATTTATACCTGTATCTATATCATCTATATAAGCAACATGATGGCCTACTGGTGAAGACGCTTGCCTCCCACTTGGAAAGTTGAGAGTTCAATCCTAGGTAGCAGCAGATGTTTCTCTCCTAAGGTGTAAAGAAAAATATCTGCTGTGAATTTGACATAGGCATCAGGAAGGGCATCCGGTCAGTAAACACTCAGCTCCATCCAGTCACCCTGTGCCTATCCCTAATTAAGAGATTACAGGGTTGTAAAAAGGGAGTTTTTATCTATATTATCTATATCTCTATATCTATCTATATTATCTATCTATACCATACTATCTTTCTATCTAAGTAGATAAAAAATATAGCATATCTATTTTCTTCCTATTGCAATCATCTTTATCCCTGACTGTTTAAGTAAAGTTGTTAAGTGGCTGTAAGTTTGAAAGTCGTGTGTTTCCAGTGATATTTCATTACTAACTCCAAATGTGTTACACTTCTCCAAATGATCTCAGTTCACAAAATGACACCAGATGTGAATTCAACTATATGGGCATTTCTACATTCTACATACAAATTTTCAAGGAATGATTCAAATTTTCTATCACCACTAAACGTAATTAATCATGCTATGAAGTTCCTTGCCCCTGGCACATATCTGTGATAATTTTGATACTGCCAAGTCTTTGTGGGGTGGGGAGCCTCTCCATCTTGCATTTCTCAAAGGCAAAACAATCAGGGGGGGGACTTCAATGCTGGTTAGGCAGAGCACACAAATGTGGAACTAACATTCTATATTCAAGTATACTGTAGATACAACCATACAAAGTACTATATGTAACAGATATAGAGATAGCACCTATATTAAATTTGTACTCTATTCCACTTACCATTTGGAATATCTTGAAATAAGTTATTGTAGAGTTGAAAGAAAAGTAATACCTCTATCTCTGGAATAGGAATATTTTAGTAACTCCTTGAAATTAGGTAACCTGTGTTTACTTATCAGTATAATCACTATTTGCTACCTACTTCAGCCAATGATAGACATGATTCTTAAAAGTATCGCAGGTCCATGACTAGGTTCAGACAGCCATTTTCACCTCTTTATTTGAGTCAAATAGATGCCTACAAAGATATTTCTTCAGGTTTTTTTTGGGGTGGGGGGAAGGTGATGGCGTCGAGTGGATGGATCTTAGGGAGGTGATCTCCAGCTCTGCAATTACCTCTTGGGTGATTTGTGAGGTGTGAGGCTTAGCTCTGTCAAATTGTATAGTATGAAGAGTGTTGGTCCTAGAATGCTGCCTTGGGGAACACCGCTATTAACAGGTGCAGGATTTGATAGGGCGCTCCCTATTTTGACCACTTGTCTGTTTGACAGGAACGCAGCTATCCAATTATGTAGGGGTCTGGAGATGCCATAGGATTTTAGTTTTAGAAGTAGTTCATCATATACCACTGAATTAAAGGCTTTACAGAAGTCTATGTAAATTGCTTTGCCCTGATCGAGATTTGTAGTCCATATGTTCTTGCAGTGTAGAAGTTGTAGATTACAAGATAATTTTTTTCTGAAACCAAATTGTTTATTAGAGAGTAGGTTGTTTGTTTCTAGGTGGAGGGTAATGGAATGGTTAATGATTGATTCCATGACTTTGCAGGTGACGCAGCATAAAGAGATTGGTCTGTAATTTTCAACTAGGCTGGGGTCTATTGTAGCAAAGTTTCCTTCCAAATTCTCCTAACCATTGTTTCTAAAGTCATCACTTTTTCTAATGTGAACTTGTTGGTTGCTGTCACAGGTCATCCACTTCATTTTTGATCGCTCAAATCAGCTCTTACTCAGGCATCATCATTGCATTTTTTGGCCCAGTGATACACAGTACTCATCGACAACACCATAAATAGCCTGCATTTGGCAGTGAATTTCAATTGGAAGTCTTCATAAAGCAATCAATCATGGCACATTGTTTAAAGTGCACTGATGAGTGCTCCCCAAACAATAGCAATACGACCTGTACTCATAGCAAGTTACTGACAGAACAGTTGCTAAAAGAAACCATGTCAGAGCTTCTAAAATATGTTAGTACTACCATCTGTTGGTGATTTATAGCACTGTTGGCATTATTTATCATTCAGCCCTTGTGTATTTTTAAAAAGTTAATTGGGGCAATGGGGCAGCACCAAAACCAAGATGCTTCTAATCTTTATCTCCTCATTCCTAAACAAGTTCATTATAGGGAAGGAAAGAATAAAGCAGACTACTTCCTGTGAGGTAGCAGCACAGCCATTCTTCCCTCAAGTGAGAAACATGGATGCTGTGGCCAGGGCCGGATTTTCCTATAGGCTAACTAGGCTTCAGCCTAGGGCCTCAAGATCAAGAGGGGCCTACATTCCCTACATTCAAATTGTTAGCAAAATTAAAATTACACTTTCACTATAGGTGAAAGGGCCTCATAAGTGGAATAGCCTAGGGCCTCTTTTCATCTAAATCCGGCCCTGGCTGTGGCCTCTTGTTGCTAGAAGAAGGGGATATTTCAGGAGGGATACACTGGAAAAAAATGGGAAGGGGGAAGCTACCTAAACCTGCAGCTCCAGGAATAGCTCCTGCAATCCTTTCATCCCTCTAAATTGAAAAACTCCTGTCCCATTACGGGGACATGCAAAAGCAGCACTGCATGGTCGCACGTGGAAAAGTCTTCAGCCATTCAATATAGAAATAAATGTGAGTGGATCAGCAAGACTACAAGGAGCCAACCACTTAAAGATATGAGCTGGGACAGGTCCCCAACCTTTCCAGTTTCACTGACTGGGAGCAGCAGTGGCAGCTGGCAGCAACGGTGGCAGGGAATGGTTTTGCTTACGCAATCTAATAGCAATAGCAACAGCACTTAGACTTATATACCACTTCACAGTGCTTTTACAGCCCTCTCTAAGCAGTTTACAGAGTCAGCATATTGCCCCCAACAATCTGGGCCTTCATTTTACTGACTTTGGAAGGATGGAAGGCTGAGTCAAGTTTGAGCCTGGTGAGATTCGAACTGCCAAATTGCAGTCAGCCGGCAGGCAGCAGAAGTAGCCTGCAGTACTGCACTCTAACCACTGTGCCACCATGGCTCCCGCACATGTGCAAATGGAGCTTCACACACTCTCCCACTGTGTGCACAGCCTAGTTTCCAATGGGCCATGAACCAGTACCTGTCCATGGACAAGGAGTTGGGGGACCCCTGAGCTGAGATACAAACATGATTACCTTCTACATAGCTTCTAGATGTTAGGAGAAACAGATATTTTTCTAAAAGAACAAAGCCCGCCACTACCCCTTTAGTTTTGCTAGGTTCAAAGAGCAGTTTAGGAAATATCTGGGAGCTATTTTGAAAGGGATGGTATTGAGACTGGGAATAGTGCGCACATTCCTCTGTCATAAGGCTTGTGCTGAAGAACAAAGCCTCAAAGTTTTGGAAATCTCATTGATTATTTAAACCAAAGTAACATTTTTACAGGGCTCCTGTCTGCTGAATTTGCATCTAAAAACTGCCTGTCTCCCAAGTTTATAAATCATCTCTTTTTAAAAAGGAGCTCTGGAGACAAGCAAGTTAGAGGGGGAAAGAAAGACTTTTCAAAGTGATTTGGTAAATCAAATGCAATGAATTCCCATGTAACCTGATTCATGAAGCCTGGAGATCAAAATATTACGGGATATGCATTGGAATGAAACCATTCTTAAGGGGAAAATGGTAACCCCAGATAATGTTGTGTATTCCCCCCCCCTGGAGATTATGTATAAAAAGATGAAAGTGAAGAATTCTGTCCTCCTCCCTCCAATATTATAGATTGTTTAAAGGATGTCACTAGGAATCAATTTGTTCTTCTCTGAAGTTTGCCTTAACAGTTCAGCATGGATCCATGATATATTTGCCACTTTAGGCCACATGCTTTGCAAGGCAGGGTGCATTTCAATATAAAGGACTGCGTTTCAAAGGTGCCCATGGCAGTTGTCTGCCAAATTCCAATTAGAAACTAGTATCACAGCAGAAGCAGGCAGGTATTCAACCACCTGCAATGTATAAGCGATATCAGAATATTACAACTCCAACTTTGATACTGACATGAAATACAGTGAGATGGAGATTGAGGAACATTTGCACATTCCATCATTTGTCAACACTTGACTAGATCTCAGGACCCACAGATGCTGGCTTAGTGGTTAAGATGTTGGTCTAGTAACAGGAGGCCCGAATTCTAGTCCATCCTCATCCAAAGAATTAATTGAGCGTATTGGGGTCAATCTTTCTCTTTGTAACTCTATAAATCCTCACAGATTTTTCTTGTAGGGAAAAATGGAAGGGAATGCTTTTTATGCTGCCTTAATTTCCTGAATGAAAAGTGGGCTATACCAGGGGTGAAATCCATCAGGCTCTGACAGGTTTTGGAGAACCGGTAGCGGAAATTTTGAGCAGTTCGGAGAACTGGCAAATGCCACCTCTGGCTGGTCCCAGAGCGGGGTGGGAATGAAGATTTTGCAATATCCTTCCCTCAGGAGCGGGGAGGGAATGGGGATTTTGCAGTATCTTTCCCTTGCCATGCCCACCAAGCTACACCACGCCCACCAAGCCACTCCCACAGAACTTTTTAGTAAAATTTTTAGTAAAAAAATTTGGATTTCACCACTGGGCTATACTCTAGATCAAATGAATGAATAACTCTTTTGCATCTTGTCTGCAGGCAGAAAATATAACTTAGAGTATATGACAATTTAATTGGCCACAAGTTTCCTCATATTTTTTTTCTGGCTTTACCTAGTGAAGTGAAGCTGTTGAGATCAATAACCTATGAGCATTACCTATTGTTATGAACTACACACAAGGGCAAAGGAGGAAGAGATGTAATAAAACATGTAGAATTCATGTCCGACATTAGTCTCCCCCAAATGTCTGGGTGCCAAATATAAGAATTTGAATACCCAGAATTCCCTAGTACAATAGCCATTGATGGTAATTCTGGCACAACATATTTAGAGACCATCAAGTAATCTATGGTATTGCTCAATCAAATCAATCTTTAGGGAAAAAATAACTTACCGGCATGGTGGTGAAATGTTGGTTTTCATTCTATATAGTAGATCTTCCTCCATAATGATGACTTTTAGATATGTTAGATTTTAGCTCCTAAAATCCCCAGCCAGCATAGCCAAAGGCCATACTAACTTGACATTCTATGAATTGCTCCAACAGATCTGGAAACACTAGGTTGCAGAAGATTGATGAAGTATTTGGGTAATTATGCAATTACAACATGTTATATAATATGATGCATTTGTTTTTAAGCTTCCCAACTCTCAGAATGAAAAAGGGAGATGGAAAATAAAGAACTATATTGAGCAACTTAGTTGCCGACTCATAATATCTAATGCTCAGTTATAAATGACAGATGTTCTGAGGATGTCATGTTTTGTGCACTTTCATTTTGGAAATTGTTTGAAGCTCAGAAATTAAAGGCATGATGAGAATCAGGGAAGACCCCTGTAAATAAGAAAGAACACACACTCAAAATTACCACCTTTTCTCAGGATAGATGTCCCTAAACAGCTGCAACTAAGGAGCAGAAATTCAAGAGTTACTGCTTCTTCATTTAAAAAGGAGGCACGTTTCAATGGTGCTTCAGTCCCTGGCATCTCTAGTTAATGCTGAGAAACATTTTGCTTAAACTCTGTAGATCTACTAATCAGTATAGACTGGTCCATGTCATACTATTGCCAGATGGATATGTAGGATATCTGCAATTTCCATTATGTTCTTGGCAGTTACCAATGGCCATCTTAGCAATAGCAATAGTACTTAGACTTATATGCTGCTTTATAGTGCACTACTGCACTCTCTAAGCAGTTTACAGCATTAGCATATTGCCCGCAACAATCTGGGTCCTCATCATTTTACTGATCTTGGAACGATGGAAGACTGAGCCAACCTTGAGCTGGTCAGGATCAAACTCCTAACAGTTGGCAGAATTACTGCAATACTGCATTCTAACCACTGTGCCACCACGGCTCCGTTAATTATCCTATTCGCTTGGGATAATGGGAGTTATACACTCATGGTGAGGACCAGGTAGGGCAAGCTTCTAGCAGTGCCATGTTAGAGGACCCAATGGTCTGATTAGAAATTATTCAACTTCCTATTCCTATTTGCTTTGTCCAAAGCAGCTTGAAGTTTTGACCCAACTCCAGCCTTTCCAGCAAAAGTATACAGTGGGGAATTATGACTGCTTGGTCTCAACTTGAATGAAAGATGTCGACCTCCTTATTAGAAAGTTCATGAAAAACATTCTTGGCATTGAACTAACTCTAGTTTTGGAGAACAATCAAGGAGTCTTTAACTTGGGAAATGAAATATAGCTTTGTGCAATGTGTGAAGTACTACTGAAC